>NC_048227.1:28624592-28676676 GCF_002007445.2 Ailuropoda melanoleuca
CAGTGCTGGCGTCCACAGGTTCCAGGGGACGGTCACGGGGTGCCTGCTGGAGGGCCGGGGCCTGAGCACCAACCCTGTAGCTGTGTCTCCCGCCCACCCAGCTGGGAGGTGGGGGCCCTGCTGCACGCACGGAGTCTAGAACAGAGCGTTGAGTGTGGCACGCAGAGGTACAGGGACTGGTCCGATGTCACACGTTTCCTATGTGACAGCAGGATGTCAGCCTGGGCCCGTCTGACTACAGCCAGTTCTTCTCATCCTCTGGGCTAAGGGGCAGATGACGGAGATATTTGCAGAGAAAACTATCTCAAGGGTTCTGAGAAGACAGTATGAGGTGGGCTCTGAGGCTGGAAGAGGGGCTAGGCGGTGGACTGCCATGAGAGCCCCCTGAGGATGGTGGGGAGCCCCATTAGTGTAACCCACTTCAGATGTACAGCCTCTGAAGTTTCCCAGTGGGGCCGGGAGTGATGAGGACAGAGAGGAGCCCCAGAGCCGGGGTGCCCTGTGGGGTTGGTATGGCCCCCAGGAGCAGGATCCTGAGGTCAGAACCAAGACGGGGCAGTAGCAACAGAGCGGGGGTGGGGGGAGAGTACGAGGGTGCTGGAGAGAGCACCTCCGTGGGCACAGGGACCTATCAGGGGGAAGTGTTCCATTTCTGTTTGGAGACTGGACTGGGGGGGGCATCTGAGCTGGAGGGGAAGGTACACCATGTGCCAGGCAGACAGGGCACCAAAACAGAGCGTGCACACGAGCATGTATGTGTGTGTGTGTGTGTGTGTGTGTGTGCGCGCGCACGCGCGCGCGCGCACGTGTGCCTGTGGTCAATGATGCTATTGGAGAAAAGTAAAAATGCATTAGGCCTAGTACATGTTGAAGGATGCCGCAAGTCCATAAAAACACTGTACTGCCCACTGCGGCCCCCGGACATGTCGACTTTAATGATTTCATGGCCTGGAACGGTGGATGGGCTTCTGATCGTTATAGACGCCCTGATGCTGTTGGGGTGACACTGGGCACCTGGCTGGGAACCTCTTCAGTTAGAGCTCATTACCCCAAGTGGGTGTCCCACGGGTTCCCGAGCAGACGGAAACTGACATTCGGGAAGCTTTGCACCCCAGCTGCCATGTTGGGACCTCCCCTGAAAGTCTGCTTTGAAAAAGGGCTGGATCGTTCTCACTGCCTCTAATTAACCCTCTACCCACGGCTAGTTCCTCCTGGAAACTCCACTCCCTGGATCCTGCCACTGCCCCTTCTCAGCCCCATCTCTCCTCCTTACCGGTGGGACTCAGGGCTCAATGGTAACCACTGCCCGTCTCCCTATCTTAAACTTGGCCAACACAGAACTTCTGCATTTCCCTATCTCACCTCCTCCTCTGGTCTTCTCAGCTTTCCTAATCTGTATGACTACCTGCCTTCTTGCTCAAACCCTGACCCACCATCTTGGTCTTTCTTCCCTTCACATTCCATGCCTAATTCACCAAAGTGGCCTGTGGGTTCTCCATCTGGACACATGTGCAACACTTCCATGCCCATGGTGACATCCCAGATCCAGCCACCACGGCCTCTGGCCTGGACTCGCAACAGATTTCTAAACGGTCTCCCTGAGTTCGTGGATTCCTTGGCACCTCGTCCTAAGTCCCCCTCCATTTCCCTCCTGTACAGCTCCTGGCGGCCCTCGGTTCCAGCCCGCACCGCCCCCGGCTCTGCTCAATTATCCCTGAGCTGCAGGTCTTGCTCCAAAGTCACCTCTGCTCATGGGGCACCCAGTCACTGTGTCTTAGTTTCTTTATGGCAACTGAGCCTTGTCCTTCCAGTCGGACGGTACCCTGGTTCATGCCCAGCTTAGTGGAGGCAGCCATGTGTGACACCAGAACATGAGCCTTGGAATCAGAAAGCCACGAGCACTTCTGAGGTTTACTTTGAGAAAACAGGAGTGATAATCCATATTCACTTCTCTCCTAGAGAGTGGTGATAAAAGGACTTTTGAGACTGTTAATAAGGCACCCTCTCTGAAGCATCACGCAGATTTGGTCCACTAGCAAAAGCTCAGTGGTTTTAACGCTGCGGGTACAGAGGACAAAAAGCATAGAAAACCGTAAGGGTGGTGTTACAAGGCAGCGTGAACTGAACAGACCTAAGCCACATGCAGTAACACAGAAGAGAAGGACAGACGGGCGTCCCGCCGTGTGGGGGGAGGCAGACCAGGGAAGGCCCAGAGGGTCTGAAGGGCTTCTACGAACCACCAAGAACGAGCAGACAGCCCAACAAACATGCAGGGTGAGCACTTCACGGGGGAAAATAAACAGGCTTGTTAGTCATTCTGCTAATATTTGTTGAAGCTTGGGGAGCTGAGTCAGGGCTGGAACCATCCCGCTAAAACAAGCCAGATGAGGACACTCCTTGGCTGCAAACCCTCTCATCTCCCCCCTCTCAGAGTGAAACCCTTAGGGTACTCCTCACAACCATCCCGCACACAGTCCTGCCTCCTCCCCTCCGGCCTTAAGGCTCCTCAGCGGGAGCTGGGCACACTCCTGTCCCGCTGCCTCTGTAGTTACTGGGCCCCAAAGAAAGCCATGTGCCCTTGTGCGCTCCTTCTCCTCCTTCCCTTCTGTCCTCTTGTTGGGATCTCAGTGCGGCGTCCCCGGCGCCCGCCCCCTCCCCTGCATGAGCCCTTGGAGAGTGCTGCCGCAGTCAGTCTGGTTCACAGATGCCAAGCCGGCACGTTGGTGGGGGGGTGGCCGGAACAGGCACTGCGTGAAGACGCGTGGGATGAGCGAGTCCGCGGGGCACCTGGCACAGCCCCAGACCACTCTCGGGCAGCAGAGAAACGCAAGCTGGCGAAATATGCTGTGGCCAAGCACTGGGATGGCGGTCCTAGGTGGCCGCGGCCCTACAAACAGCTGACACCTTTCAGGAAACCGGAGGAGCAGTGTGCGAAGGAGAACACGTACCCTATGGGACCCCGGACTCAGGAACTGCACTTCCAGGGTCCCTTCGACACAGAGGGGAGCATTTTCACAAAGACGTGTGTGAGGATATGCGATGCAGCCTGACTTCGGATCGGGAGGCCTGCAAACAACCTCTCAGCCTGGAGGTTGGGATCCTCCTTCAATCCGCAATGGCACGTTTGTAACACGCACCGTGGCCCGCCATCACCGAGGACGACACACCCGTGTGCACGCACATCCGCGAATAACGCGAAAACAACAGGTTACAGAAGACTGCGTAGGATCCTAATGTTATTAAAAACAAAACCTCAAATGAGAAAATGAGCACATGCACGTAAACACAGTGATAAGCAGCAGACACAGGGTGATGCGTTTGCTCTGGATACTGACACTGAGGAAATGTTTGTAACGAGGACTTACGCACACGTTACTCATTTAATAAACAGAACAAAACGTCTCATGAGAGAGCCCCTACACTGCTGCTTACAGGCCGCCAAGGAGCAGTCTCCCTGGGTCCCTCTCCGCGGCACTGTGACAGCAGGTACACACAGTGTGGCCTGCGGGAAGCCACCTGGGGGGCCTGAGCGTGCCTGGTGCGGGCTCCACAGGCAGGAGCGATTCTCCTCTGGGTCCAGCCGCTACACCTACTCAGAACCGTCGCCTTGGGAAAGAATCACCCTTGTGCACTGACTACAGACTTGAAGTCCCAGGAAGCTTGCGGAACTGTGAGCCAGGGGTCCAAAGCTCCCCAACCGTCAGCCACCACCTTCCCACCAGGCCATAACTACTCCCTCGTGGTTCTGAGGAAAGCGCTAATGGTCCTAGATGATCTCCTTTAATGTATCTTAGAACAGAAAGCTGATCTCAGCACGGTCCCCTGCTAACAGCTCTCCAGAGGCTGCCATTGAACAATGAATACATTTCACGCCCCTTAGGAGCTGCAGACAAGGCCACCCTCCCCCCACCAGGGAGACTCTCCCTGTGGCCACACCTGTTCCTCAAGAGTTCATGTCTCTGCTTGCAAGTTACCCACGGGAGACACCGCCCCTCACCTAATGTGGTCCCTCGCTTCTAAATCCCCTTCGCGGCACGTATCTCCCATCGCAGGAGTTCCATCTGTTGGAGGTTTTGGTCTCCCCAATGAGACTGCACGCTCCCTGAGCCTGGTGCACAGCGGCACCTGGTAACTGGTCGAGGAACGAGCAGCTGCTCCACTGGTCATTCTGGAGCAAGATCCCTGGGGCACCATGGCGTGAGACCTGATGGCCAGGGGTGTATCACTTCTATGCTTGAATTGCATACAGCTGGCTTGCTGTATGCCCCGCAGTGTCCTCACTGCCCTGTATGGATGCAATAAACCACACCGAAGCCAGGGAGGGAGGGCCCATTCGTACCCCCTTTCCAGGTGAGGAAGCCAAGGCACGGAGAGGTTAAGGGGCCCAGGGTTAAAAGCACTGAGGTAGCAGGTTGCTAGCTGTCTGAATCCCAGGCTTCCCTCCTTCTCCCACGATGTACTGTACTCTCCTCCTTCTGGAGTTCTTTCCTTTTCTGTAAAAGTCGGTAAGAACATTCCCACCCTAGGGGCACCTGGGTGGCTCAGTCGGTTAAGCATCTACCTTCAGCTCAGGTCATGATCCTGGGGTCCTGGGATCGAGCCCTGCGTTGGGCTCCTTGCTCAGTGGGGAGCCTGCTTCTCCCTCTGCCTCTGCCGCTCCCCCTGCTTGTGCTGTGTCAAATAAAATCTTAAAAACCAAACCAAAACAAAACAAAAACCACTCCCACCCTAGCTTGCAAGGCTGATGCTAAAGAGAAAGGCGAAACTTGTAGATTGACATGGAGCAGGGGTTGGCAAACCACAGGGTCTGCCTATTGGCTATGGTGCTTTCATGCTACTAGGGCAGAGCTGAGTCCTTGCAGAGATGAGTGGCCTGAGTGCAAAGCCAAGACGTTCCACTCTCCCACCGGTGACTCCCAGCCTTCTCTAGAGCAGCAGCCCCGGGCAAGAGCTTCGGCACAGCCGCAGGGGCTGCCGTTCTTGGCCGCTTCCTCTGCGCTGGGGGCAGCCGGAAGTGGTCAGTGCACTGGATCCTCAGAGTCTCTGTGCAGTGGGGTGGAAGGATCCTTGTGGCTCAGGAAGGGCAAAGGGCTCCTCCTGCAGGGCCCAGCTGGGATGAGGACCCGCTAGTGTGACTCCGAAGCCTGTGGACTACCCCGCAGTAGACTCAGAACGCGGGGTCCCTGGCTCTGGGGGAGAGGAGGCGGGGAAGCGTCCTGGAGCTGGTGGGCCCCCCTGTCACACCGGAGTGGAGACGGAGGCTCAGAGATGACAACTGGGCCCACGTCGCACTGGAGGTGGCAGAGTTGATGTTCAGAACCAGGTCTGAGACCAACATCAGATTGTTTTAAAAATTTAATTCCGGTGTAGTTAACATACGTTGTTCTGTTAATTTCAGGTGTACAGTATAGTGACTCAACACTTCCATCCATCACCCAGTACTCATCACAACTGCGCTCCTTCTTCCCCATCACCTGTTTCACCATCTCCCCCCACCTCCCCTCTGGTGACCCTCAGTGTGTTCTGTATAGTTATTTTTTTGGTTTTGCCTTATCCCCCCCTCCATTTGTTTGGTTTCTTAAATACCACAGATAAGTGAAATCGCCGTATTTCTCTTNGGAGAACACGTACCCTATGGGACCCCGGACTCAGGAGCTGCACTTCCAGGGTCCCTTCGACACAGAGGGGAGCATTTTCACAAAGACGTGTGTGAGGATATGCAATGCAGCCTGGCTTCGGATCGGGAGGCCTGCAAACAACCTCTCGGCCTGGAGGTTGGGATCGTCCTTCAATCCGCAATGGCACGTTTGTAACACGCACCGTGGCCCTCCATCACCGAGGACGACACACGTGTGCACGCACATCCGCGAATAACGCGAAAACAACAGGTTACAGAAGACTGCGTAGGATCCTAATGTTATTAAAAACAAAACCTCAAATGAGAAAATGAGCACATGCACGTAAACACAGAGATAAGCAGCAGACACAGGGTGATGCGTTTGCTCTGGATACTGACACTGAAGAAATGTTTGTAATGAGGACTTACGCACACATTACTCATTTAATAAACAGAACAAAACGTCTCATGAGAGAGCCCCTACACTGCTGCTTACAGGCCGCCAAGGAGCAGTCTCCCTGGGTCCCTCTCCGCGGCACTGTGACAGCAGGTACACACAGTGTGGCCTGCGGGAAGCCACCTGGGGGGCCTGAGCGTGCCTGGTGCGGGCTCCACAGGCAGGAGCGATTCTCCTCTGGGTCCAGCCGCTACACCTACTCAGAACCGTCGCCTTGGGAAAGAATCACCCTTGTGCACTGACTACAGACTTGAAGTCCCAGGAAGCTTGCGGAACTGTGAGCCAGGGGTCCAAAGCTCCCCAACCGTCAGCCACCACCTTCCCACCAGGCCGTAACTACTCGTGGTTCTGAGGAAAGCGCTAATAGTCCTAGATGATCTCCTTTAATGTATCTTAGAACAGAAAGCTGATCTCAGCACGGTCCCCTGCTCACAGCTCTCCAGAGGCTGCCATTGAACAATGAATACATTTCACGCCCCTTAGGAGCTGCGGACAAGGCCACCCTCCCCCCACCAGGGAGACTCTCCCTGTGGCCACACCTGTTCCTCAAGAGTTCATGTCTCTGCTTGCAAGTTACCCACTGGAGACACCGCCCCTCACCTAATGTGGTCCCTCGCTTCTAAATCCCCTTCGCGGCACGTATCTCCCATCGCAGGAGTTCCATCTGTTGGAGGTTTTGGTCTCCCCAATGAGACTGCACGCTCCCTGAGCCTGGTGCACAGCGGCACCTGGTAACTGGTCGAGGAACGAGCAGCTGCTCCACTGGTCATTCTGGAGCAAGATCCCTGGGGCACCATGGCGTGAGACCTGATGGCCAGGGGTGTATCACTTCTATGCTTGAATTGCATACAGCTGGCTTGCTGTATGCCCCGCAGTGTCCTCACTGCCCTGTATGGATGCAATAAACCACACCGAAGCCAGGGAGGGAGGGCCCATTCGTACCCCCTTTCCAGGTGAGGAAGCCAAGGCACGGAGAGGTTAAGAGGCCCAGGGTTAAGAGCACTGAGGTAGCAGGTTGCTAGCTGTCTGAATCCCAGGCTTCCCTCCTTCTCCCACGATGTACTGTACTCTCCTCCTTCTGGAGTTCTTTCCTTTTCTGTAAAAGTCGGTAAGAACATTCCCACCCTAGGGGCACCTGGGTGGCTCAGTCGGTTAAGCATCTACCTTCAGCTCAGGTCATGATCCTGGGGTCCTGGGATCGAGCCCTGCGTTGGGCTCCTTGCTCAGTGGGGAGCCTGCTTCTCCCTCTGCCTCTGCCGCTCCCCCTGCTTGTGCTGTGTCAAATAAAATCTTAAAAACCAAAACCAAACAAACAAACAAAAAAACCACTCCCACCCTAGCTTGCAAGGCTGATGCTAAAGAGAAAGGCGAAACTTGTAGATTGACATGGAGCAGGGGTTGGCAAACCACAGGGTCTGCCTATTGGCTATGGTGCTTTCATGCTACTAGGGCAGAGCTGAGTCCTTGCAGAGATGAGTGGCCTGAGTGCAAAGCCAAGACGTTCCACTCTCCCACCGGTGACTCCCAGCCTTCTCTAGAGCAGCAGCCCCGGGCAAGAGCTTCGGCACAGCCGCAGGGGCTGCCGTTCTTGGCCGCTTCCTCTGCGCTGGGGGCAGCCGGAAGTGGTCAGTGCACTGGATCCTCAGAGTCTCTGTGCAGTGGGGTGGAAGGATCCTTGTGGCTCAGGAAAGGCAAAGGGCTTCTCCTGCAGGGCCCAGCTGGGATGAGGACCCGCTAGTGTGACTCCGAAGCCTGTGGACTACCCCGCAGTAGACTCAGAACGCGGGGTCCCTGGCTCTGGGGGAGAGGAGGCGGGGAAGCGTCCTGGAGCTGGTGGGCCCCCCTGTCACACCGGAGTGGAGACGGAGGCTCAGAGATGACAACTGGGCCCACGTCGCACTGGAGGTGGCAGAGTTGATGTTCAGAACCAGGTCTGAGACCAACATCAGATTGTTTTAAAAATTTAATTCCGGTGTAGTTAACATACGTTGTTCTGTTAATTTCAGGTGTACAGTATAGTGACTCAACACTTCCATCCAACACCCAGTACTCATCACAACTGCGGTCCTTCTTCCCCATCACCTGTTTCACCATCTCCCCCCCCTCTGTATAGTTCTGTATAGTTATTTTTTGGTTTTGCCTTATCCCCCCCTCCATTTGTTTGGTTTCTTAAATACCACAGATAAGTGAAATCGTACCGTATTTCTCTTTGACTTATTTAGGTTAGCATTACACTCTCTGGATGCAGAGATGTTGTTGCAAATGGCAAGATTTCACTTTCTTATGGCTGAGTAATACTCATGTGTGTTCTTTATCCATTCCTGTACGGGTGGACACTTGGGCTGTTTCCATAATCTGGCTATTGTAAATAATGCTGCTGTAAACACAGGGGTGCATGTATCCCTTTGAATTAGTGTTCTTGTATTTTTTGGGTAAATACCCAGTAGTGCAACTACTGGATTGTATGGTAATTCTGTTTTTCATTTTTTGAGGAACCTCCATCTTCGTGTCCACAGTGGCTGCACCCGTGTGCATTCCCACCAACAGTGTGTGAGCGTTCCTTTTTCTCTGCATCCTCACCAACATCTGTTTCTTGTGTTGTTGATTTTAGCCCTTCTGACCCGTGTAAGGGGCTGTCTCATTGTGGTTTTGATTTGTATTTCCCTGATGCTGAGTGATCCTGAGCATCTTCTCATTTGTTGGCCGTCTGGACGTCGTCTTTGGAGAAATGACTGTTGATGTCTTTTACCCATTTTTAAATTGGATTATGTGTGTTTATGGTACTGAGTTTACTAAGTTCTCATATATTTTGGACACTAACCCTTTATCAGATATGTTTCCTTTGCTGTGCAGAAGTTTTTTTTTTTTTTTTGACGTAGTTCCAATAGTTTATTTTTGTTTCCCTTGCCTCAGGAGACAGACCTAGAAATAAGTTATGGCCGATGTCAAAGCACTCACTGCCTATGTTCTCTTCTAGGATATTTATGGTTTCAGGTCTCACATTTAGATCTTTAATCCATTTTGAATTTATTTTTGTATATGGTGTGAGGAAGTGATCGTTTCGTTCTGCATGTAGCTGTCCAATTTCCCAACACCATCTGTGGAAGGGACTGTCTTTTTCCATTGCATGTTCTTTTCTCCTTTGCCAAAGATTGACCATATAATTGTGGGTTTCTTGGAGGGTTTTCTATTCACTGATCCGTGTGTCTACTTTTTATGCTAGTACCATACTGTTTTGATTGCCACAGCTTTGTAATATAGCTTGAAGGCTGGAATTGTGATACTTACGGTTTTTTCTTTTTCTTTTTCAAAATTGTTTTGGCTTCTTAGAGTCTTCTGTGGCTCCATCCAAATTTTAGGATTGTTTGTTCTACTTCTGTGCAAAATGTTCTTGGTATTTTGATAGAGATCGCATTAGATCTGTAGATTGCTGTGGGTTTTGAGTGTGGAATGTTTTTCCATTTCTTTGTGTCGTCTTCAGTTTCTTATACCAATGTTTCATAGTTTTCAGAGTAAAGTCTTTCACCTCCTCAGTCAGGTTTATTCCTAGGTAATTTATTCTTCCTGGTGCCATTCTAAATGGGATTGTTTTCTTAATTTCTCTTTCTGCTACTATTAGCTTGTAGGAATGCAACAGATTTCTGTATATTTTGTATCCTGCAACCTTACTGAATTCATGTATCAGTCCTGCCAGTTTTCTGTAGGGTCTTTCAAGTTTTCTATATTTAGTATCTTGTCATCTGCAAATAGTGGGAGTTTTATTTGGATGCCTTTTATTTTCATTTGGCTGTCTGATTGCTGTGGCTAGGACTCGTTGTACGATGTTGAATAGAGGCGGTGAGTGGACATCCTTGTCTTGCTCCTGACCTTAGGAGGAAAGCTCTCAGTTTTGTCCCACTGAGTATGATGTCTGTTAGCTGTGCACTTTTCATACATGGGCTTCATTTTGTTGAGGTATGTTCCCTCTAGACCTACTATGTTGAGGATTTTTATCATAAATAGATGTTGTACTGTGTCACATGATTTTTCTGCATCTACTGGGATGATCACATGGTTCTTGTCCTTTCTCTTACGTGATGTATCATGTTGATGGATTTGTAAATATTGAACCACCTTTGCATTCTAGGAATAAATCCCACTTGATTGTGGTAAATGATTTAATGTACTTTTGGATTCGGTTTGCTAATACTTAGTTGAGGATTTCTGCTCTATGTTTATTAGATATTGGCCTATAGTTCTCTTTCTTGTGTGTGTGGTATCGTGGTTATCTTTAGGTATTAATTTTTCTTTAGAAGTTTGGTAGACTTCACATGTGAAGCTATCTGGTTCTGGTCCTGGACTTTTGTTTGTTGGGAGTTTTTGATTACTGATTCACTTTCATTGATGGTCACTGGCCTGCCCCAATTTTCTGTTTCTTCCTGCTTAGCTTCTGGTAGGTTATACGTTTCTAGGAATTTATCCATTTCATCTAGGTCATCCAATTCGTTGGCATAAAATTTTTCTTTTTTCTTTTTTTAGAGAGAGAGCATGAGCAGGGGAGAGGGAGAGACAGAGAATCTTAAGCAGACTCTGTGCCAAGCACGCAGCCTGACGTGGGGCATGATCTCATGACCCTGAGGTCATGCCCGGAGCCAAAATTAAGACGTGGATACTTAACCAACTGAGCCACCCAGGTGCCCCTCGCATATAATTTTTCTTACATTGATTGTATTTCTGTAATGTTGGTTGTTAGTTCTCTTTCATTTGTGATTTTGAGTCCTTTCTTTAATCTGGCTAGAGGTTTATCAATTTTATTGATCTTTTCAAAGAACAATCTCTTCTGGTTTTATTGATCTGCTCTAATCTTTATTTCCTTTCTTCAGCTGGTTTTAGGTTTTCTTTTTCTAGCTCCTTTAGGTCTAAGGTTAGGTTGAGATTTTTCTTGCTTCTTGCAGTGGGCCTGTATTGCTATAAACTTCCCTCTTAGAATTGCTTTTGCTGTGTCCCAAAGATTTTGGACTGTTACGCTTCCATTTTCATTTCTTTCCATGTAAGTTTTGATTTCTTCTTTGATTTCTCGGTTGACCCATTCAACGTTTAGTAGCATCTTATTTAGCCCCCCTGTATTTGTGGTCTTTCCAGATGTTTTCTTGGATAGATATCTAGTTTCATAGCATTGTGGTCAGAAAGACACATGGTATGACTTCAGTCTTTGAGTTCGTTGATAGTTGTTTTGTGGCCTGATATGTGATTTTGGAGAGCGTTCCATGTGCACTTGAAAAAAATGTGTCTTCTGTTTTAGGATGAAATGTTTTGAATGTATCTGTTAAAGCCATCTGGTCCAGTGTGTCATTCAAAGCCACTATTTCCTTGTTGATACTCTGCTTGGATGATCTGTTCGCGGATGTAAGTGGGGTATTAAGGACCCTAATGTTGTTGTATTACTATCAATTAGTTTCTGTGTCTGTTATTAACTGTTTTACGTATTTGGGTGGGCCCATGTCAGGTGCATAAATATTCATAATTGTTATATCTTCGTGTTAGATTGTCCCTTTTATTAGATAGTGTTCTTTGTCTCTTGGGTATAGTCTTGGTTTTAAAGTCTGTTCTGTCCAGTGGAAGTACTGCTACCCAGCTTTCTTCTGAAATCCATTTCCGTGATAAATGTTTCTCTACGACCCTTCACTTTACGTCTGCAGTTATCTGTGGGTCTGGTATGAGTCTCTCGTGGGCAGCATAGAGATGGGTCTTGTTTATTTTTTTTATCCATTCTGTCACCCTATGTCTTTTGATTGGGATGCTTAATCCATTTACATTCAAAGTAATTATTGATAGGTATGTATGTATTGCCATCTTGTTACTTGTTTTGTGGTGGTTTTCCAGTTTTTCTCTGATCCTTCTTTTGCTCTCTTTCATGGTTTGCTGGCTTTCTTTAGTCATACGCTTGGATTCCTTTGTCTTTATTCTTCGCGTGTTACTGGTTTTTGATTTATGGTTACCATGAGGTTTATCTACACATCTTCTGGATATATTAAGTTGATGGCTGCTTAAGTTTGAATCCATTCTTTATTCTTCTCCCCACCACATTTTAGGCATATGGCGTCCTACTTTACATCCTTTTATTTTGTGAGTCCCTGAATGGAGTTTTATAGATATACTTATTTTTACTGTTTGTTTCCTACTGTTCATACTTATGGTCTTTCCTTTCCACTCAGAGAGTCCCCTTTAACATTTCTTGTAGGGTTGGTTAGTGGTTATGAATTCCTTTAGCTTTTGTCTGAGAAACTCTGCATCTCTCCTTTTATTTTGAATGATAGTCTTGCTGGATATTTTCGGTTGCATATTTCTTTCCTTTTAGCACTTTGAATATATTGTGTCACTTTCTTCTAGTTTCTGCTGAAAAATCGTGATGGCCTTATCGGGTTTCCCCTTGCATGTAACTGTCTTTTCTCTTGCTGCTTTTAAATTTTTCTAAAGAAAATCACTGCTTTTCCCCATTTTAATTACTGTAGGGATTGGTGTGCACCTCCATGGGTTGATTCTGTTGCAGGATCTCTGAACCTCCTGGGTCTGGATATGTTTCCTTCTCCAGATGTGGAAAGTTTTCAGCTATTATTTTTTGCACATTTTCTGTCCCCTTTTCTCTCTTTTCTTCTTCTGGGATGACTATAATATGAATGTTATTACATTTGATGAAGTCACAGGGTCCCCGAAGTCTATTTTCATTTTACATAATTTTTTTTCTCTCACCTGCTCAGCTAGATTACTTTCCCTTACTCTGTCCTCCAGGTCACTCATTCATTCCTCTGCTCCCTCTAGCCTGCTGTTTATTCCATCTAGTGTATTTTTAATTTCATTTTATTGTGTTATCTGTGATTGGTTCTTTATCTCCCTGTGAAGGGTCTCACTGATGTCCTCCACTGTTTTTGCCAGTCTAGTGAGTACCTTTATGATCATTAAATTCTCTACAGACACACTATACTTGTATCCATTTTGCTTAGGTCTCTTGCTGTGATTTCGTCCTGTTTTTTCATTTAGGACATATCCTTCTGTCTCATTTTGTCTACCTTTGTGTTTCTGTGTGTTAGGAAAGTGAGTCAGCTACATCTCTTACTCTCGAGAGTAACAGCCTTCTGAAGAGGTCTGGTAGTGCCTCGCAGTGCAGTGTCCCGCGCCCCAGAACCTGGCGCTCCAGGGGCTGTGTCCCACGCGTGTTGCACGTACTGGGTGCTGCTTCCTTCAGTCACCCACAGACGTTCTCTTTGCCTGCGGTGGGCAGTAGTGGGGCCCTGGGTGGGGCATGCAGTTTTAACTAGTGGGCCTGTGGCTTCCACCAGACCTGCCACCGCAGCTGCCAGGGTGAGGACCCGCAGAACGTGTGGGTAGGGAGACGTGTTTGCACTGGTCTTCTAGGGGAAGGGAACCGTAGCATGGGGACTGAGGCAAGTATGACTGAGAAGGGCACAGTCAATGACGTGCTGGGGGCGGGGCTTGGTGTGAGCAAGTTCACTAGTACCTGTTGGCATCACACTGGTTCCAGCAGGTGACCCTGAGTTAATGCTGGGGGTGGGGGAGGGAGATGGCACCTGCCAGCTCCTTTGTTCCTGGAGGAGTCTCCCAGGGACACAGGGACACGCCTGAGATGAGTAAATAACTCTCCCTCTAGTTTTTTCAAAAATGCCTCGGGCATTTTTCAAACTGCTGCTTTTATGCTGTATCTCCGCGGGCTGTGTCTTGTCTCTTTAGGGGTGGGGACTCGGGACTATCTCCCAGAGCTGAGCTGAGCCTGCTGATTTTAAAATTCCAGGCCTTAAATTCCTCTGGATTTAGGAACACAGGAAATTCGGCCCCTCCCACTTTCAAAGCCAAGTGTGATGGGGATTCCTCTCACTCCTGCAGGCTCCCCACTGTCAATACTCTGTTTCCTGCCCTTCTCTGCGGCTGCTGCTAACTCCCCAGTGGATGCCCCCCCGCCGTAAGTTTCACTCCCCACCATGTCTGCCCTTCCTCCCCTCTTTCATGCATCCTCTTCTCTGCCTGTACTTGTGAAGTTTGCTGTGCCTGTCATTTTCTGGATTACTTATGCTGAGTGTTAGCTAGTTCTATCTGCAGGACGAGGTGAGTTTAGGGTCCCCTTACTCTGCCGTCTTCCCAGCCTCTCCTCCAATACATTTTTAAAGCTGGGGTTCTCACCCCTGGGTATACTTTAGAACCACCAGTAGGACTTAAAGCCCTGTTGCAATGGGCAGGGCGTGGCCTCATATTACTCAGACTCCTGCCAGGTGATCCAGTGTGCAAGCTAGGGCGGAGGGCCCCCAAATTTAAAGCAACCCTATCACTTGGGGGGCAATTCTGCAAATTTGAAGATCAGTTAAAAGGAGAACTGTTCCCTTTGAGCTCAGACGCAAGTTTATTTTGGTGGGTTGGCAAACTGGTTGAACATTTGATTCTATCAGACCTTCTGGAGACACAATTTTATTTTTTAGAGAAGGGGAGAGGAGAGAGAGAATCTAAGCAGGCTCCACACCCAGTGCGGAGCCTGACATGGAGCTCAGTCTCACGACCCTAAGATCATGACCTGAGCCGAAATCAAGAGTCAGACACTTAACAGACCAACCCACCCAGGTGCCACTAGGGAAACAATTTTAAACCCTCCTTGAAAGAGGGCAGATCTGAGCACAGTCTGTGAAGGTCGGCAGCTGTGGGATCTGCATGGATGCCAGTGAAGATTTTCTAGTATTTTCCTGGCAGATGTGTGCCCTGGTTTCACCATTCCAGACTAGATCAGGCCTCATTCAAGAAAAAGAAGACTTAGGGGCGCCTGGGTGGCACAGCGGTTAAGCGTCTGCCTTTGGCTCAGGGCGTGATCCCAGCGTTATGGGATTGAGCCCCACATCAGGCTTCTCCGCTATGAGCCTGCTTCTTCCTCTCCCACTCCCCCTGCTTGTGTTCCCTCTCTCGCTGGCTGTCTCTCTCTCTGTCAAATAAATATGTAAAATCTTTAAATAAAAAAAAAAAGAAGACGACTCAAAGGTGCTGCCCCCCTCACGGGACCTGCACCTTACTTACAAGCATGGCTCAGTCAGCTCACGATGAACACAGGCTTAATCATCTCCCATGGTGCCCCAAGCCTCTCTATCTCTAGGGTTCAACTGAAAATTTCCATTTCAATAAAACTGGCAATTCAGAGTTTCTCTGGCAGCTTTCCCCCAAGTAATTCTTAGGAAGATAACATTCAAATAAGAAAGGCCCCGTGTATAAGAAAGAAAGACAGTAGTTCCATCTTCTTGAATAAGTTAAATAAGGCAAAAGATATTCCCTTCTCCATCTTCCTTTTTTCTCCACTCTTCAGCCTCAATATACTTTTTGAACTAGATCATTTTCTTCAATAGAAAACAAGGTAGTGCAAAATAAAACATGCAGAGAAAAATGTATGAAGTGAGTCTCCCCCACTCTCCAGGCAACCATGGTGATTTTTCTAGAGCTCTNAAAGAAAGACAGTAGTTCCATCTTCTTGAATAAGTTAAATAAGGCAAAAGATATTCCTTTCTCCATCTTCCTTTTTTCTCCACTCTTCAGCCTCAATATACTTTTTGAACTAGATTATTTTCTTCAATAGAAAACAAGGTAGTGCAAAATAAAGCATGCAGAGAAAAATGTATGAAGTGAGTCTCCCCCACTCTCCAGGCAACCATGGTGATTTTTCTAGAGCTCTCCATCGCATATAAAGCATTTCCATAAACACAGGTGTGCGTATGTATGTGCACATCTAAATTTATGCACTGTGCCGCATCTTGCTTTTTCCTCTTAGATGTAGCATGGAGAGTTTTCCATCCCACTACAGGCAGGTCAGCTCCAATATTCTAGTCTAGGGACCAAACTTCTGAAGGGGTTAAGAGCACACATGCAACTCAGCCCTCATAGCATGAAGACACCACAGACAATGTGAATAAATGCGTGTAGCTGTGTTCCAACACAATTTATAAAAACAGGCAGTGGGTGGGATCTGGCCTGTGGACCACAGTTTGCTGACCTCTGTTCTAGTCTAAACTCTGGTGATTCACTGGTTGTATCTGTCCATGGTTGCGTGATACACAGACACCATGGCCTGCTGACCCTGGCCCAAAAGCACAGGGACCAGAACTGGGCTTTCTCCTTCACGGGTACTTGACTGCACACAAAAATCCCCCATCTGTTTATCACCCAACACATCTCAAGCTAAATGCTGCAACAGATTTTGCCTGGTGACTCTCCTGGCCCCCTGAGCAGCATCCAGGACACCAAAATGCTGGGCCCTGGGACCAGTTCAAGGGGATTCCAGCAGCGTTGTTTTATTATTATTAACACGCACTATATTATTTCTTTCAGGGGTACAGGTGTGAGATCATTAGTCTTACACAACACACAGCGATCACCACAACACGTACCCTCCCCAATGTCCATCACCCAGCCACCCCATCTTCCCCCCGCCCCACCCCAGCAACCCTCAGTTTGTTTCCTGAGATTAAGAGCCTCTTAGGGTTTGTCTCCCTCTCTGGTTTCATCTTGTTTCATTTTTCCTGTCTTCCCCCATGATCTTCTGCCTTGTTTTTTAAATTCTGCATATCAGTGAGATCATATGATAATTGTCTTTCTCTGATAGACTTATTTCACTTCTTTTCATTTTAGAGATGTGGGTGGAGGGCAAGAGCTCTGTAGCTGCAGAAAGCAGGCCTTAGGGCTGGGGTCCTGGAGCAAAGAGCTAATCCCTGTTCCAACCCCTTACTGGCTGCATGGGACCCAGAAGACACCAGTGCTCAGAAGCGCGAGGGTACCTGGCACACAGACATTCAAATGGCAAACATGATGAAAATCGATAAAAACAAGGTCAAAATTTTACCTCAGTATTTTCCATCTGCTGCGTCCCCAAGAAACCATCATTTAACATAAAGCCAAATGCTATGATTAATACCCAGCTCCAAGTGTGGCCATAAGTTCCAAGACTTTCCATGATCTGTCCATGCTCACCCCTCTGGGCCCACCTTTCCTTGCCCTATCCTCTCTCAGCTCCATGTTCTTCTCTCTTCTTCAGAGAAGTCTGCCCTGTCCCCTTGCCGATAGTTAGAATCACCTATTCAATTTTCTGCTCCCCACCCCAAACCACTAGGAGAGCAGGGCTGCCCCTGTCTTATTGCCTGCTGAGCCCAAGCACCTGCTTGTTCAACAGTGCTGCTAGAATGAGTGCTGGCACCTTCAGGACATACACTGAAGGCTATGGGTGGAGCCTTGAGGAACGGAGCAAGAGCTGGACAGACCCAAGCCCACTCTGGGCAGAGACAATACAGGTCTGTCCTCTGACCCAGAGTCCCCAGGGCTTGAGCAGAGGGCAAGGCTCCTCCCAGTGCAGTAGAGTCCAGGAATGCCACCTCCCCCGCAGCAGGGCCCCGTGGTGCTGGACCCTCTGGGCCCAGGGCCGAGCCCACCATCCTGGCAAGGTCAGGGGGCTTGGGGCAGGGGGAGGTTCAATTCAAACCACCTTTGAGAACTTCCAGCAGGCACCAGAGGTAATTCCCAGGAGGCTCCTCCCAAAGGCACAGAGGTCACAGGGGAGACGGGCTGCAAGTAACTGTCCCTACTCTCCCCTCGGAGCCAGACAGTGACAGCATGGGCAGGGAGAAGTGCCTCACCCGCCCCAGAGAGGCAGCATGAGGAGGAATGAGGCCGGGGCAGCCGCAGGCCAGGGACAGGCCACCCCGCCCTCCCACGGTAGCCTTTCAGCACTTCTTCATTCATGGAAGAGAAGCAAACTCACAGCTGCGCCCCTACAGTGGGGCTGGCACCAGGCCTGGTCCTTAGATCTTGCTTCACTGAGAAAGCGGATAGATAGCAAACGGCCTGCTCTTCCCCTGAGAGACAGAGGAACCTGGGCTTGTGCCTTCATCTGAGAACAGGCTCTGACTGTCTGAGGTAGGAAAGCAATCAGCTCATTTTATAGATGAGACTGAGGGTCAGAGAGGACCCACAATGAGACATAACAGAGCTGAAACTGACACCCAGGTCCATCTGGGTGCAGCCCCTGCACTCCTCACCCCGTCTTGCCTGTTCACACAGGTCTTCTGGATGTAGCAAGACCACAGAGCCAGCCAAACACAGCGCAATGAAGACTAGCCACCACCCTGGGTTCAAAGCCTGGACCCAACACCTCCTGAGGAGTCACTCCTGCAACCTGAGTGTCCGGTTCTTCATGTCTTAGGTGGGGATGGAAAAGCCAAACTCCCCCCGTGGGAGCAAGCAGAGCAGCTGGCCCCGTGAACAGCCACGTCAGGTGCGCGCTGGCCACACTTCCCTGGAAAGCAGCCGCCCCAGGCCCGGCTTCCACGCTTCTGCAGGGGCCTTTCTGGGTCAGGCGTGAGAGGAGCGGGTTTCTCTGCGCCAGGATGTCCCTGCCCCCCTCCTCCTCCACGCAGAGCAGGCACAACACGCTGCAGCGCCGATGCTACTTTTAGCCCTGATGCAACATGACAGGCCTCGCGTGCTCTGGGGCGCCCCTGTGAAGAGGAGCGGCAGCAGGGAACGGGCAGGCCTGGACCCTGCAGTCAGGGGCTCTGGTCTGGAATCTCGGCAAGTCGCTTCATCTGCGACCCACAACCTGCTCACCTGTCCAACAGCAGCAGCTACCTTTCTGGGTCGAGGCAGCGCACAGAAGGCCTAGAACGTGGTTCCCATGGTTCCACAGAGCGGGGGTGGGGGTCCCTTGCTAACGGACAGCCATGATGACCGGGATCGCTGCTGAGGTTATTTGGTTCCATCTTCACCCCCCACCCCTGTTCCAACAGCAGTGGCAGCCCTGAGCCTGGGCTTCCAGAGCGGGCCGCCGCCCCCTCCGGGCTGACCAGACAGGGGCTGTGCTGCTGGGGCGGCAGCAGGGGGGGCGGCCAGTCTGGCACGCGTGCTGCACAGCCGGCCCCCGTGGAGCAGCACTCTGCATGCTCGGTCCTCACGGCTGAGGGGAAGCCACCTCCCCCAGAGCCCATCACACGGGGACATCCGCCTGTATGTGACCATTTCCTCTCACCTACCACAAGCCCCACCCCCGCTCCTGGAGCTCCTGAGTGCAGCACAGACATTTTGCAGGTGAGGAACCGAGGCCTGGGGTGGGGACATAGGGCTCAGTCTTCCTGCGGCTGCCTGGACTCAGCCAGGCCCAGAGCTCCCCCGCTGACATCAGACGGCCTGTGGGAGCACAACACCCTTGGCCGACCCTGCCAGGGGCCCAGTACAGGGAGGGACGTTTCATGGCCGAGAGGCGGGAAAGGCATCGTGTAACCCTACGAGAGCCAGTGCTGGTGACAACACCTCGTCCTACCCGTACCGCTGCTGCCCTTTCAGAACCATGGGCACCATTCTGACAAGAAGGACGGGCAGACCCCAGGGTGAGGCAGTCCAAGCTCCCTGCACAGGTGACCAAAGACGAGGCACACAGCTATGGGGAAGGAGCTCTGCTCGGCCCTCAGGCCACCCTTCAGAGACATCGGGAAGCATCTACTGGAGGCTGCTGGCTACTCGAGAGGGTCAGAGTGGGCCCCTGAATGGGGTCCTGGGGGACAACAGCTATGCAGCATGGTCACAGAAGACCAAGGAAGTGAGGAAGGTACCCAGAGTACCCCTGAGAAGGCAGTCAGGTCAGCATCCCATTCCAGCAGAGGCCCGTGGAGGGGGAAGAAGTGCCCCAGGGCTCCCCACCACGGGAAAGGGTCGCCTGACTTGCAGACGCAGCCACTTTTGCACACTGCTGTCTCCTGGACCAAGTTCAGAGGCTGTTCCCCATGCAAAGTGCCCAGATCGTGGTTCGTCGGCCCTCCTGCCTGGCGCACATCCTCCCGGGGCTTCCACATTGAGCTTCGTCTTGGAGCTCCTGGCTCTTCCTCCTCCGTTCTCTCTGCTGTTCCCTCTCAGGGACCAACTTCTACAAGGTAGGCAGGCTGGGTCCTGTCCCCTTCTCTGTCCTCACCCCCCAGGCTCCTCGCACTAAGTGCCCCCAACACATGGGGACTCCTGCTAGTCTGCTCCCAGCCCAGACCTCCATCCTGAGGGCCGGGCTCTTTGGCTCAGTGCCCCTCCCACTTGCTGCTGGGATGTGTGACCAGCAGCTCCGAAGCAACATGCCCAAGGCCACCTCCCGCTTCCCCCACTGCCCTTGGCCATGCCCACTTTATAGATGGCAACTGTGTCCTTCCCGTTCCTCACCCAACAACCAGAGCACCATCCCAACTCCTCTCTTTTTGTGCCCACATCAACCCTGTGGCACATCCTGTCCACTCGACAGGACTCCTTTCCTATCTCAGGCTATATTCCAGAGTATATACAGAATCAGACTGTTCACCATCACCACCCAACCCAGACCGACCCAGCCACCATCTTCTCACGCCTGCGTGACCACATCATCGTTCACCTGACCTCTCTGCTTCCTTCCCAGTCCCCTATCCCCCTTCACAAGGGAGCTCTTCCCTCTGGTGGCTACCAGGTCACTCCAAGTGGTAGCTGAAGTCTTCCCTTGGCTATGCTGCCCTCTGGGCTAGGGCCATTTTCCTTGCCTCCCCGACCTCCCCCCCTCTGCTCTTCCCTCTGCTTCTGTTGTATGGGCTTCTTGCTTTCTCAAGCAGGCTGAGCAAGCTCTGCCTCAGGACCTTTGCACTTGCTGCTTCCTCTACCTGACACATCCCTCAGGTCTCCTCACACTGTATCAAACTATCCTGGTGGCCTTCCCCAGCCATAAACAAACAACACACCCCCACCTGGTCCCTTCCCCTACACACACACGGTGTCATGTGCTATTTTATTTTTCTCCATAGCAACCACCATCTGACCTACAGACATTTACTTGCTCATTTAATGTCTATTCCACCTTAATTTCCAGAGGGCAGGGGCTTTATTCACTGCTGAATAAATGCAATCAGTATCTGAATGGGTGCCTAGCACATAGTAGGTGCACAGTAAGTATCTGCTGCTGGGTGCGTGGACGGACTGAGGACTTTTCCTCCCTCCCTGCCCCAGTCCTCCCAGGACTGTCTGTGCTTTTGGCCCTGTCCCNAGTCCTCCCAGGACTGTCTGTGCTTCTGGCCCCGTCCTGGATGACGCAGCTGTGCCTGTCCCTGGGACCCTGACCAATCCTGGGGAGAACTGCCTGAGCCTGGCCTCACCTTTTCGTGTTTAGACTCATTTTAATCTCTTTATGTATTTTGAGAGCAATCCTAATCATTTATATTTAAAATTTCCTTTAAAAAAATGTGCA
The DNA here is from genome assembly GCF_002007445.2 of Ailuropoda melanoleuca. Taxonomy (NCBI): domain Eukaryota; kingdom Metazoa; phylum Chordata; class Mammalia; order Carnivora; family Ursidae; genus Ailuropoda; species Ailuropoda melanoleuca. The sequence continues at coordinate 28,645,917 of NC_048227.1, forward strand.
TGTGTAGAAGGTAGGTGCTTAAATGTCTCTAATTTTCTCATCATGTTTTCTTAGTTTTCCAGTCAAAACAACAGCTTTAATTGCAGTGGTTCTATATGGATTAAGAAATAAAGATTCTCTCCTCTTTGTTCTGTTTATAATGCTCAATCTATATATTTTACCTTTGTTTTGCTGCTTGGGTTGAGCAAAGGGTGGAAAGGGGAAATTTGTTTCTGCTCTATAGAGTTGAGGACCTACTATGTGCCTGGTGGCTTTTGTTCACTGCATCATTCCTCACTGACATGTTATGGGGTCTGGGTGATTTGCTCCTTTCTCTGGATGAAGAATGATGATGTGCAGAACGGAGAACATACTGTTGAGCTAAGAGACAGAATAGCTGGATGTCAGAACATAAACTATAGTCCCCACCAAAGCTTAGGTCTTGCCCGTAGTTGTCAAATTTTCCCAAACAGCTGGGAAGCTCAGGCTCCCCTGAGACTCATCCCTTCCTCACCCCCTAAGGTGGTCAGTTACCTCCAACCTCTGCTTCCAGACAACCCGAATCTGGACAGCCAGACCCAAGGACCCACGTATCCTGCTGAGGCTGGAAGAGCAGGAAGTGTAGATTCAGGCAGCTGGATGGGAGGGGGGGAGGTTGAGTGGGAGAGGACCTGGCCTGGCATCTGCAGGACCTTGCTGGCTCAGCAGATGATGGTCTCCCCTGCCAGCTGCAGCCTGCACAGAGTGGGGGTCCCATGTCTGATGAGGAAACCCGCCATGTGCCGAATGAAGCAGAGAGCTTACCCTTCCCTGGGTGAGGGGCTTGTGGCTTGCTCTCTGTGATGCTGGCTGTGCCACGGAGCCACCCCCAAAACATCCACTACTCCCCAGTGATGCCACAGCACTAGGCAGACAGATCCCTTCACTGGCTGACCCTCTTGCCCCTCAACCAAGCCCCCAGGCTGGCCTGCAAGCTCCCTGAGGCCACACACTGCTGGCTCCGTCTTCCCAGAGCCTAGCATGCTGCCTGTGGCCTGCAAGGGGAGAGGAGACACAATAAGTAATTTTGTTTTTAAATGAAGGAATGAATCGCAAAGCAGGGGGACTGTAAGTCTCATTTTCACCCTTGTGCCTTTGGCATGGCTGTACAGCAAAAAGACAGTTATAAACATCTACCCACCAGTAACTGTCCATCAAAATATATGATGCAAACATGGACAGAAGTGAAAGGAGAAAGAGTTCCAAGATTGTAGCTGAAGACTTTGAGACCTGCTCTTAATAATGCACAGAACCAGCAGACAGAAGGAAGGGAACTGAGGACCTAACAAACCCAACAGACACAGAACATTCTACCCAATGACAGCAGTCAAGTGCCCAAGGGACACTTTCCAGGATAGGCTGTATGTTAGGCCACAAAACAGGTCTCAAGAGATTTGAAAAGTATTTTCTCTGACTGCAACAGGATGAAGTTAGAAATCATTAACAGAAGGAAAACTGGAAAATTCACCTATTTGTGGAAATTAACACCACTCTCCAACACCCAACAGATCAAAGAAGAAATCACAGGGGAAATTAGAAAATACTTCAAGCTGAACGAAAATGAACACACACCCTACCACAACCAACGGGATCCAGTGAAACCAGTGCTAAGGGGGAAATTTCTAGCTGTAAATGCTTACCTTTAAAAAAAAAGATCTAAAATCAACAGCCTAACTGTATACCGTAAGGAGCTACAAAAAAGAACAACCAACCCAAAGGGAGCAGGAGGGAGAACATGAGAGTGAGCAGAGAGAATAGAGAACAGAAAAGCAAGAGAGAAAATGAATGAAACCCAAACTTGGTTCTTTGAAAAGATGAGCAAAGTTGACAAACCTTTAGCTCAATGGACTATGGAAAAAGACTCAAATTACTAAAATCAGAAGTGAAAATGGGGACATTATTACCAATTCTACAGAAATAAGAAAGGATGAGAAGGTTGTCAACAATTGCACACCCTAAGTTGGATCACCTACATGAAACGGACCAATTCTTAGAAACATAAAACCTACCAAGACTGAATCCAAGAAACAGAAAATCTCAGAGACTTGTAACTACTAAGGGGACTGAATCGATTATCTAAAGTCTTCTGACAAAAGAAAGGCCTGGACCCGATGGCCTCACTGGTGAATCCTGCCAAACATTTAAAGAAGTCATGACAATCCTTAAACTTTTCCCAAAAATCCGATGAGGGAATACTTCTAACTCATTCTATGAGGCCAGCATTGCCCTGGTACTAGGCCAAAGACACTACAGGAGAACTATAAACCCAAATCCCTGATGAACAGTGATGTAAAACCCCTCAGCAAAATTGTGGCAAACCCAATTCAGGAGTGTAGTAAAAGGATCATACACAGTGACCGAGTGGGACTTATTCCAGGAATGCAAGAATGGTTCAACATACAAAAATCACTCCATGTAACATTACCAGAATGAAGGGGGGAAAAGTGATCTTCTCAATAGATGCAGAAAAACGGCTTGACAAAATTCAACACTTTTACCATAAAAACACCCTCACACCCTTGATTTCTGGAGCACAACCCTGGGCCCGGCCACAAGGCAAGCACCTTGCAGTATCTGTCCCACTCAATCCTCCTGGCAGCCCCAAGAGGGAAGAATGACAGTTGTACCCATATGATAGAGAAGGTAACTGAGACCCAGAGTAAGGTCCCCATGTTCACACCCCTGTTAAGCAACAGAACTAGGACTTGGACCATGCCTGGATGCCATAGCCATGCANTGGACGCCATAGCCATGCAGGGGATAACAACAATCACAGAAGTAGCCAAAAAGATGGTAGAAGTGTGTATCACACGCTGGTCTAGGGGCAATCCTCACTACCACCAACAAGGCATTCGCTACTAACTGCCTTTGACAGACAAGAAATCCGAGACCAGAAGAGGTGAAGTAACTTGTTCAAGGTCTGATGGCTAGTTAGGGGCAGGGTCCCGAGGCCCCTGGTCACTGTCCAAACTGTCAAGGTGGGAACCAACCTCTGCCTTTAACTTACAGTCTGAATTATAAAGCTGTCGCTCCCTGCACACCACATGGGAGGACATGGTTATGACCTGTTTAGTGCAGAGGTTGTTGGCAAGCTTTTTCTGTAAAGGGCCAGATGGTAAATATTTTAGGCTGTAAGAATCATATAGGCTCAGCAGCTACTGAACTCCGCCATTGTAAAGTAAAAGCAGATACAGCACATAATGGATGGGCATGGCTGTGCTCCAATTAAAATTTATTTAAATACGGAGCAAGCCAGGTCTGCCCCCCAGGCTATAATCTGTGGATTCCCTAGTTTAGACAATAATGGGGCCACTCTGAACCATCCAATCTCCTTTATTTGGAGGCTAGAAGCTGGGTCAGGACTAGTCTGGGCTCAGAGAACAGAAGGAAACAGCCTGATCTTTGCTTTCTGTATGTATGGATTCTAGAGGAAAGGGGCTCCTCAGTCTATTTCAAACTAGCTTCTCCAAAAATCCCCTGCTGGCAAAGGCCCTCATCACCTGCTCCAACTGGGAACTAACACTGCTCTCTCAAAGCACAGTCTACAGGAGGGCAAGTCTCGCTCAAGGTTATAGATCCGTCCATGAACCCCGGCAGGGAAGGTCCTGGTGGTTAGAAGCCAGGCAGGGTGGGTGGGAAGGGGACCACGCACCTGCTGTGTTACAGTGGGCTGCCTCCCCGCTGCGTGCAGTGGGAGTCCCTGTCACCCTCTCCTGAGGGGCCTGCAGCTCGTCCGTGTTTGAAGGGATCCACATGGCAAGCCAGTTACTCAACGGAACCCCATGAAGCTACTTGAGAGCAGGGGCTACCGCCTTGTCATCTCCCCCCCTTCTTTTTCTACTCATTTTTATTTTTCTGAAGGCTACCAGAGTGTCCACATTTAGTAAGTCTCATAGCGAGGTGGGAAGAGTGTGCCTGGGCCCTGGAGTCTCGCAGAGCTGGCTACTGAAAACAAGTTCTGAAGCTTCCCAGCTGTGTGAGCTTGGAAAAGCTGCTCCACTTCTCTGAGCCTCTGTCTCATGTGTAAATAATACTCGCAGAGGACGGCAGGGAGGATATCTAGCAGCTGCTGACTGATGGGCCAGAGCCTATCCGCACAAGTCAACACCAGGATTATCCCCCGAGGAAGCATCTGTTGTGACCTTCCTCATTGTTGGGATCTCTGAGCCCGACTGACACCCTTGCTACCGCTAACCCTTGCGACTTGTGCAGTTCTGAGATTCTTCACAAGGAGTACAAACGGGTTCACTACCACCCTTCCCTTGGAAACTGCGGGCATCTCACCAAGGAGGCCTTGCTGAATTCCCTGGCCTGAGACCCTGACATGGTGAGAAGTCTGAGCTCTGGAGTCTCGGCTCTACCACTCATCAGCTGTGTGACCCAGAGCAAGTCAATACACCTCTCTGGGCTTCGTTTACAGAGCACCATCGAAAGGCTGTAAGTGAAGATCATTATAGCCTTAGCTCTCTTAAGAGCTGTAGTGACAAATAAATGAGATCTCTCATGGGTCTGACACAGAATGAGGAATGGCAACGGATTAATAAAAGCCTGCTGAAGGAAGGAATCCCTTAATATCTGGGACGATGTTCCTGTGCCACAGAACTCCCCACATAGAACGTCCATGGAGGGCCGCGTAAGGGAATCAGCCCCTTCAGAACAAGACAAGGTACAGNGGAAGGAATCCCTTAATATCTGGGACGATGTTCCTGTGCCACAGAACTCCCCACATAGAACGTCCATGGAGGTCCGCGTAAGGGAATCAGCCCCTTCAGAACAAGACAAGGTACAGCCCCCCCCAGATGACGACTCTCCCTGGTCTCTATAGTTACGTGAACTAATAAATACTTCTTTTCAGCTTAAGCTCACTTGTAGGGAGTTTCTGAGATTGTGCAAACCAGAGTCCCTCGTGACATACAAAGCTTCTGAGACCTTTAGAGACTCACGGTTAGTGCACTGCGTGCCTCTCAGGGGTCCTGACAGCTTACTAGATGCCTTTATGCCATTTTGCCATTTAGCAAATAATTATTTTTTAAAGGAGCAGGGACTGTACAGTGCTTACAAACGTGGATTTTAGCCAGAGAAACCTGGCACCAAGAGCTCTGAGCGCAAAGGCTGTCCCTCCAACAGCTCGAGTGCAGGGCTCAGACCCATGTTCAGACACCGGCTGTGAAACCCGCCAGCTGTGCCATCTTGGGCAAGTCCTTCCCTCAGTCTAGGCCCAAAGTTCGCCTCTAGGAAGTGGGAACAAAGGCAGGTCCCAGCTGTCTTGGAGGTGCCGATTCAGTGAGCTCCGTGTGTAAAATGCTCGTGAACAGGCCTGACACACAGAAGGCGCACTGGGTCCCGTGGCTGAATCTCAAATGGTGGCCTAGGTTAGGGAACAGTCTGGGAGGAGACGGTGTTGCAGGACTGGAGCTAACTGGTGATTAGGTCTATCTTTGCTTTACTAATTACAGAAAAAAATGAAAACCACAGTGGAATTGCAAACATTTATCAGACAAGCCCAGTCTCCTTAAATGGAGCAAAAAACATCCTGTCAGGGGAGTGCCCTATCGTGGGGAATCCATGGAAAATAGCTGTGGTTCATTACAGGAAGTATCCGCTGGGCATCCATCATTTCCCAGCACTGTGCTTCACAGAGGGATCAAAGGGGAAGAGGCAGGGTTCCTGCCCCCTGGACATCACATTCGAGGGAGCAAGAAACACCCATCCACACGTCAAGTCAGCACAAGACCCTGGCTTCCACTATGGAGGGAAGTGCATGTGGTGACGGGAAGCACAACAGGGACCCACATTCCCACCTGATGCCGGTGGTAATGGGGTGTCAGGACAGCCAAAGGAGACTCAGTGAAGCCAGAGATATAGCCAAGGTCTGCACTCAGGAGGGGGGTTAAAAACTGCAAGACCTTGTGGTTATGGCCTACCCCCCCCAAGTCACATGATCTGCGTCTGAGAACCGGGCACCGTCAGTAAATATGGATCCCTGGTCAAGTTCATTAGCCTCTCTGAGCCTCAGTTTCTTAATCTGTAAAATGCGCCTAAATATGGCAATTACTCTCATAGGGAGAATTATAAAAATGAGCTAATTCTGACAGAAAGTGCTCAATAAATGCTGACAATCATAATGACTAGCAATATCCCTGTTTCTGAGCACCCCCTCCCTGACATAATACCTGTTCACATAGCATATCTCTTCTTTGCACGCACAACTAGTCCGTAATACGTTGGTGCAGAAAACACTAAAGAAGGGATTCTGGATCTGGGTAAGAAGGCATCGATGGTGCCAAATGCAGCTATGCAATGTGTGGAGAATGCACGAGGCAGCTACTAAGGGGCTCTGGAAAGGAAATAATTGGGGGATTGGGGAAGAAAATCAGAATTCGACTCACCATCAGTACCATAGTGAGTTTACCGCCGTTCCCTCTAGGACCCTCCGGCCTGGAGACAAGACAGCCTGACACCTAGAAATGGGTGGGATGGGCACACGGACAGGGCTCCAGGTGAGCCCTCTGGTTCTGGCACAAAGAGCAGGAATGCGGCACTGAATGCTGGGTACAGTGGTGGGGAAGGGGAGTGGCTCTCTCTCTCCTTGGTCTCTTATGCCTCAGTCTGCAGCCATCCTCAAGTACCCAGAACTCCAAGAGAGGGTGTGGTAAGAGGAATAATCGTTCCCCAAAGATATCCAGGTGCTACTCCCTGTTACTCAGAACACAAGAAGGACTTTGCAGATGGGATTCATTTCAAGATTTGGGGTGAGATGATCCCAGATTTTCTGGAGAGGCCCACAGTGGTCACAAGGGTCCTTGTAAGAGGGAGGCAGGAGGGCAGAGTGACAGAGCAAATGACAGAAGTAGTGCAAGGAGGGGCCCCAATGTGATGGCTTTAGAAGCTGGAAGGAGTGAGGAAACAGATTCTGCCCAGCAGCCCCGGGGAGGAGCCAGCCCTGCACACACCTTGACTTTCACGTTGTGAGACTGACCTTGGACTTCTGACCTCCAGGATTGCAAGGGGACAAATTTGTGGGTTTGTGGTCATTAGTTTCAGCAGACATGGGAGTCTCACATACGGGGGAAACCTCCTCTCATGTAAGAAGAGCCAGGGTCCCAAGACAGCGGGGTAAACACTCAGTGTTTTTTCCTCCCTGCGACCCCTCCCATTGGTTCTGGACACAGGAGTGGTCACGGGGAGTCTGTTAACCTTGACCGCATCCTCACCCCTTACACAAAAGTTAACTCAAAATGAATCACAGATGTAAATGTAAAATTATAGAACTTTCAGAAGGAAGCTGAAGAGAAGAATCTTTGTGACCCTGGTTTAGGCAAAGGGTTCTTAGGACTCCAAAAGCATAATGGAAAAAACCAAGAAACTGGATTGCATCACAATTAAAAAGTTTTGTTACAAGACACTGTTAAGAAATAGGAAAAGACAACCTACAGACTGGGAGGAATTATGTACAAATTACCTACCTGACAAAGGGTTTACACACAGAATATATTAAGAACCATCAAAAGTCAACAGAAAAAAAAAAACACTCCACCTAATTTTTTTTTTTATGGAGATTTTTTTTTCCTTACTGAGAAACAGAAGACTTGGGTACATCAAATAAAATCAATTTCTGGGAGAAAAAAATCAAAACCCACAAGAAAAAAAAAAAAGGTTAACACCTAATTTTAAAAAATGGGCACAAGACTTGAAGAGACCTTCCCCCAAGAAAAGATAAGAAGCAAGATTAGCACATGAAAAGGTACTCCCTTATCACTAGCCCGTAGGGAAATGCCAACTAAGACCTCAGTAAGACCTCCTACACAGACGAGCACTGTGACAGGAGCACATGCCCGCGAGGGTGCGGAGCACCGGAACTGTCCCCACTCGGGAACACAGGCTGGCAGGTTCTTACACTTTCGGAGCCAGCCATCCCCCTCTTCAGTATTTACCCCAAAGTCCACATAAAAAGCACATGAATGTTTATACTAGCTGGAAACTGTCAACAGCTGGGAATGACCCAAGCGTCTCATGAACGGATCAAGTGTGGTGTATCCACGTAATACAGGACTCCTCAGCACTGAAAGGACCAGACCGCTGAGACGCCCAACTTGCATGCTTCTCAAAGGAAGGGTGAGGAGTGAAAGAAGCCAGTCTCCAGAGGGTGCTGTGTGATTCCACATAGAGAACGTTCTGGAAAAGACACAGCCATAGTGCTGGAGAAGACAGCGGTGGTTGCCAGGGCTTAGGGCTAGGGAATGCGTGTGACCATGAAGGGACAGCACGAGGGAGAGTTTGGGGTGATGCAGCAGTCTGTATCCTCAATGTGACGGGGATGGGACCTCAAATCTAGACATGCATTACAGTTCACAGACCTCGACTCCAAACAAAAAAACACTACTTTTACTGTATGCTACTTTTTTTAAAAAAGTTTTTTTTTTTTTTTTTTTTTTTTTTTTTTGCAAAGTCAAGGCAAACAGGACTCCAGTCAGTACATTAAAGGTCATAACGTGGCCCTTCCTGGAGCACAGTGCAGTGAGCCCCCTGCTGGTTCATGGATGGCCAGAGAGGTCATCACTGGCCTCCCTCTACCTTCGCCTTCATCGAAATCTCATTCACCCTATAATCTCACAGTTGTGCACCCCCCCCACACACACATTTCTACCTCCTACGTAGAACAAGTTACTCATCTGGGCTAGTTGCAAAAATGGCCCCGATTATCCGCCGCTCTCTGCCTTGTCCTTAGCCCTGCAACTCTGCAGGGCCTTCCCACTCTGACCCTGGTCGAGGGGATGTTAGCAACCAGGACACAGGGCTTAGAAAGCGCTAAGGGTTGGGCTTTCCCTGTTCTTGCTCTGCCGCACATACCCCAGCAGCCTCCCTGGCCCCCGCTGCTCCATTATTCCCAGGCAAGGCCATCCTGGACCAGCCGCCAGCCAGCCGATCCCCAGACGTGGACGCAAATGCGGCCCCGGTCAGCTGGCCTCCCAGCCTACCACCCACTCCGCCATGATTATGGAGTGCGACCAGGGGACTGTGGGGGTTTGCCACACAGTATTAACATCGCAGTAGATACCAGACACCTCACCCAATAGTCAACATTCCCAGTTATCCCTCACAGATCTCACCTAACAAGTGCGGGCCAGAGTGCGGTGTGCGTGCACTGGCCCACTGAGAAAACACCGAGGGCAGATCGAGCACACTTTGTGCGACAAGACAACCAGGTTGGCAGAGAGCCGCCAACTTCCTGTGGGCTGCAGTCTCACCTCCCCACTATCAGAGAACTTTCATTACTTGTTATTTCTTTACTAACCCTAAAATAGGATGGAGGTTATTGTGCCCAAAATAACCTAATCTGCTTCCCTTGCTCCACACTGAATTTTCAGATGCTCCAATGTTTAAAAATAAAAGACAGGAAGTAGGACAAGCAAGTGTAATACTATTTAAGCTGCCAGCTCAAATCATTTTGGGACTGAAGTGAGAGTCTGAACAAAGGATTAAGTGAAACGCGACCACAGCTAAAATAAGTCCCCTTGGAGAAGCTCCTACTGGGTGACACTGCACGGAATCCTCTCGCCAAACCCGCGAGGTCTGTGCTACTGGCCCCGTTTTACAGATGGGGAAACTGAGGCACGGAGTGGTCAAGGTCACAAGCCCGCTAGGTAGTACAGCTGAGGTGTGATCCAAGGTCTTGCTCTTCCACTGAGGTACCAAACTGTCCTTGTTCATCCTACGAGAAGCTCAGAGTTTGGGCTTATCCATTTTAAGGAAATCGGACCATCCATCAAACACAACAGTTTCCTGGGGTGAAAAGAAGGGCTGCTGTTCTGGGGGAATCTGGCACTCGGCAGCCTGGTCTCAGCAACTTTGGGTTCGGCCACGGGGATGCCATCTTCATGCTGACAAGCTCACAGAGCCTCAGCTGCCTCTATCAACTTGACCGCTATCTGGAAAGAAAGAGAGGAACTGTGGCGGGAAGACTCACGAAGACTCATGCCCGCCCACAGCCTCAGGGAACGTGCTTGCCGGGTGCTCCTCTGAGAGCCCCAGAGTGCCAAGGTCTACGCGGGTTCTAGGGAATGCACACGAGCTGTGCATACCCCGCCAACAGCTGACGCTCTGACAATTTTCCCAGCAGGTGTCTAGTGTACACCCGGCATTCAGCGCTTCAGCCCTGTCCTGTTAAATCTCCGGCTCAGCCTTCTGAGGGAGAACCTAGTATCAGCCCCACTTTGCAGATGGGGAAATCAAGGCACAGAGTCCTTAAAACGTCTAATGCAAGATCACCGAACTGGTAAATGGCCTGACCTCCAGGCCTGTGGGGCTGCAGCCCTTTCTCTTAACAACGATGCCACTCCGCTCATACCTTTAATGTGAAAGTTCTAAAACGAGCCGCATCCCAGACTCCAGCAGAATCCCTTGTTAGCTCGTACATCAGTAATTTCTCAACCTGCCTTCCCAGAACGAGCTGGTGAGAAAAACATCCACCACTCTGTCACAGCAGCGTGACAAAGAGGAATGGAAAAAAGAGAAATCGAAACAAGGCATTGTTTTTCCTCAGTCCATGACCTGCTCTCTTTTCTGAGTGAGGCTTGCTAAGCCAGCTGATTGTGTGCTCAGAGGACAGTGTTCTAGGGGCCGAAGCAGGATGTAGGTCCTCCTTTCCAGTCCAGTTAAACACTCCGGGTATCTTAGACCCATGAAGGACAAGACGAGGCCGCAGCCCACGAGCAGACCAGGGAGGAAGGAGATGGCTGGGAAGTGTATGGTGGGCAGGCAGCCAAGACCACTTTTCGCCCCTGGCTTGAAGCCCTCCTTAGTGCTTTAACCCTTCTGGGCCCCATCCCCAGGCCTTTCTGCAGCAGTTAGTCGGGGAGTTAACCCCAAAGACGGGGAGATGGGTAGGACCTGAGGCAGCACCCACCAGGGGCCCCATCACGGCACATGCGATGTGACCAACAGCGGGGGCAGGTTTAAAGCCAGGGCCTGGAGCCCCCACCAGACACCCTCCAGAGGGGAGGGGAGGTGGCTATGACAGAGCCCGGGCTTCCCTTCCAAGAGACACGAGGACCCGTAGTGGGAACTGGGAAATCACCATGCATGAACAGACTCAGGAGCACTCTTAGTATATGCTTCATTTTGACCTAACAGTGACCAGGAGTCGAGGCTGCAGAGCCTCATCATCTCAGCTCTCATCCCAGCTGCGAGACTACAGCAGGTCCCGTCACCGGCCAGGCTCAGTTTCCTCGTCTGACGGCAGGGCACAGGAACGCCAGCCTCAAAGGGGAGATGCGAGCACTTCACATCAGAAGAGCTCCTGGCCTCACACCTGCTTTCTTCTTGGTGGCCGAGCCACGGACGGTTGCAGCCGGTTTCCTAAGGGTCAGCGACAGGGCAGCTTCTCGCGCAGGGTCAGGGGCTGTGCAGGCTGGTGCCGCTGACACCGCGGCTCAGGAAACTCTCTGCCGCGAGGGGCTGTCCCGCATTGTAGCAGGTTCAGCACCACCCCTGACCTGTCCTCCACTGCATTCGAGGACCATGCCTCCCGCCTGTGACAACCGGAAATGTCTCCCTGCACTGCCACCTGTCCCTGGGTTTGGGAGGCAACAGAGGCCCCAGCTGAGACCTCCGGGGTCAGGGGCACAAGGAAACCCAGCAGGGCTCAGGAGGGCAGGACACCGAGCGGCAGAAATCTAGCGACACCACGAGAAACAAGAGAGGGGCCGACCCTGGCTGCTCTGCATGAGACCCCTTGAGGCAAATCTCACTTGTGAACCAGATTCTTCAACCTAACAGGTGAAAGTAAGAGACTTCCATTCCGACCCTAATAACCTGTGACCAATTCCCCGGAATAGATATAGCGGCCCTCCCAGAACCCACCGTTGTTGGCGAGCTGCTCGAAAGAAAACCCCATCATGACCGGCTGTTCTAGAGGTCAACAAGCAGTGCCGATGGGCACGCAACGATGACAAGAAACAGAAAGGGTTGCCCTAGAGAGGGTGGGGACAACTGAGGCAGGTGGTCTGCCCGCAAGAGTCGAACATATGGCTGGTCGTAGAGCCGTCTCTGGGGGTCGGGAACCTGCCACACGGGGAAGGGGTGGGGCTGAGGAGCTGCACTTGGAGGCTGACCAGGCACCCCCCTGCCTGCGGACTGTTCTGAGGACCCATCGCTGAGGGGGCCTCCGTCAGGACGGTGGGGCTGCCGCATCCTGAGGGCTGGCTGTCGGAGCGACCTGGTCAGTATCTGGTCGTCACCGGCTCCCAGGACCGAAGGGCTTACCGCCTCCGTCCACCCTGCGTCCCTTCATGCACTCAAGAGGTCCGTCTAACGCAGGTACTGTTTGCTCTGGAAGCCTTCTGATACACAACGGCCTGCATGCGGCCACCACACAGATCAGTTGACAGCTAATCTTAAAATCAGATTTTATACCGCGAGAAGGGATTCTGCCATCTGGAGAATTCGAAGATCTGGCCAGCCGCAGATCCACATACTAATAACCGCGTGGGGAGAGCAGCGGCTGACCCTCTCACCCCTCCCTGAGGTCACACCTCACGGGCATTACTCACTTACATGACCTGTGTGGACCCACAGGCATCTGAATTGGCCACCATCCCCCAGTCGACAGGGATAAACTTGGGGACGTTTGTTCTCTTGCTCTTGAGTGTGGGGAAGGTGCCGTCAAGAAGTAAGATGCTGGGAGATCACAGAACGAGTCAGGAGGGGACTGCCCACCAGGGCCCTTATGTCCCAGTTAAGGGTGTCCGCCCTGGTGGCATGCTGCCTCCTCCCCCAGATAACACACCTGGTCAATAACGACAGGGTCAGGGTTGGAGGCAAAGAACGGTGACAAAGACTGCAGTGGGAAAGCCCTTCCCCTCCATACAAGCCTGCTCATGGTCCCCTGCAACCTTGGGGTGACACATTAGTGCTTTGCCCCCACTGTGCTGGTGCTTCGTTTGGACACAGCAGAAAAGGGGCCAAAGATTCTGTGAGCCCCAGTGGCCTCTATCTGGATTACTCGGGAGTAAAGGGCACAGTTCCTAAGGAGGGTCCCCAGTCACTGAACTTCCAGGTGAAGCTGTGAACTGTGTAAAGTGCTCTGTGCCACAAGCAGCTCCTCCCTCGTGCACAACAGCCGCAGAGGGTCCTCCTCGGCCCCGGACAGCTGCCAGTTCCAGAACCCGGCCCACAGACAGAGGCCTGCCCTCAGAGGTGCCACATTTCCAAGCTGGGCTGTGGAGCTGAGTCCCGGCCCCAGCCGGAGGTGGGAGGTGGGACAGGCGGGCTGCGGAGGGTGAGGGCGCCCCCTTGGCTGCCCGGGATGACTCGTTCGCCGCACTTTCCTGGCGAGGGTGACGGGGATGCCACCACAGTTGTGCCAAACCACCTGCTCCGTGGGTCCTCGGCCAACTTGGCAGCGAACGAAGAGGACAGCTTGCTATTTATTCTTCTTGCTCTGGGACTCAGGGCTAATTTTGCAGCTCCGTCATGCGGAGGGGAGCTTCTCTGGGCAACACTCCACCCTCACGACCCTGACCCAGCTCTGTCCGCGTTTCCTGCCTCCACAGGGCCTGCCTTGTGCTCCATGTCCAACCCTCGCTGTCACCTTGTCTCCTCTCCTATTTCGCTGGGCACCCTTCCCCACGTCCGTGGAGACCCGTGCCAAGTCTCTATCAGGAGAGTGTTCCCCAATTCCTGCAAGAGGATTCCTGGGCATTCTTGGCAATTTCCCAAATCACAACTTGTTCCTGAGACACTCCTAACATTCTATGTGCTATTTACTGCCTTGGAAATCTACGAAGATTGCTCCCCTAGCTGAGACATGGTGAGTTTGGTGGTACTCACGAAGAGCTGCGGCCTCGAGCAAACGCCCGAATGCTGGGACACACTGGTGTGCACTGCTGAGTGCTGTCCCCTGTCCTCCCACAGTGCGCAGACCCCCCCCCCTCAGAAGGACTGGGGTCCNTGGGGTCAAAACCATTCACTGTGCTTCCAAAACTTACTCCTGAAGACCATTCATTCACATCAAGTATAGAACGCACATAAGGTTATTAGTATCTATTTTATTTGCAAGAATGACTCATTGTTTGCAGCACATGGAGCCATGAACACACACTTAAAATGGGGCGGCAGCTAAAAGCAAGCCTGACTAATTCGACCATGACCATTTCTCTCCTACCAGTGCCTGCCTTGGTTCCTGGAAATGTCGACCTTAACCACCTCCGTGGGTCAGCTCTTTCTGGTTTTCCTTTGCCTCCCTGGTGTGGATTCTTTCACACTGCGGATGATGATTGCTGTACTGGAAATTTCCAGAAGAGAACTGCAATGCTCTCTCCTGATGTGTTGACACTTTTTCTCGAGGTTGAGCATGTAGGCTTCCTGAGAGGTGCCGGGCAGGAGGTTCCAGCTGATGCGAAGCTCAGGAACTGCAGTCCTTGGAGACACTCAACGCTGGCTCTTACCCGGCTCCCATCTCAGCCTCAGGACCCCACGGAGACCAGTTTCTAAACCCAACGTCTTGCTTTCCCTTCATCTGCTCCCAGACCAGCTTCTCTTCTGTCCCCTTGGCACATCATTTGCCCAGACATTCGGCCTCAAACACCAGGCATCACCCAGTTCAGGCCCCACTGTTTCTCTGGGTTACCGTGAAAGCACCGTGCCATCCCTCACTGCTCCCCACTGTTCCCCCCCACTGCCCCGGCCGCCAGCATGATCTTCCGAAAGCACAGATGTGAGCCCGAAGGCCTGCACGGGCACCCCTTCCAAACATCAGGACAGAAACTCCCTCGAGACCTTCCACCCCAGGTCCCAGCCGTGCTTTCCGGGGCACGCTGCCTGCAGGAGCCAACCCTCTGCTCTCTGGCTACACTGAAAAGAACATCTTTCCCTTTTATGCCTAACAAAATTCTGCGTATCAAACTGGCATATGAGGGTAGGGTTTAGTGACATCTGTCAAAATTTTTAAATGCACCTGCCCTCTGAGCCAGAATGGCTTCTAAAAATCAATCCTACAGACCTATGTGCTGAAATGTATACCTATTGCAACATTCCTGGCAGCACTGTTGGAGGAAGAAAAATCTGGAAACGTCTGAAATGTTCCAAGAGAGCAAGGGTGGAATAAATGACAACACAGGCTCTGCAGTGGATACTATGCAGCTTTCGCCAGGAGTGAGCCAGCTTTAGTCAATGAAAAAGGCAAACTACGGAACACTGCGTAGAATCTGGCTCTGACTTACATAAGTATGAACAATTTCTACAAGATTACATAAGCAGCCTGATGGCGATCATGGCGGGGGTGGGGCTGGTTTGCACAATACTCAGTCGGGTGACGTTAACTTCTTCGTCTCCTATCTTTCTGTAACGTTTCATTTTTTTTCATACCTTAAGTTTATCACTTCCTCCAAAACGTCTGCTCCCCAGACTCTCCTTCCCCCGTGCTTCCTTTCTGCTGGTAAAAATAGTTACGCACGTACATGCTTACTATGCGCCAGGCGCTGTTCTAACGGCCTGACACATACGCGCTCATGGCGCCCTCAGGACCCCCGTGAGGTGGAAGCTACGAATACCTCCATTGTACAGATGAAGACACTGAGGCCAGGAGAGCTTGTGACTTGCTCAAGACCACACTGCCCATCAGTGGCAGAGCTGGATACAAACCGGGCGGCGTGACGCGTGAGGAGGCACTCTGCAAGCTCCTATCGAATGAATGAATGAAAAACATGTGGCCTGGTGATATCATGCACATGTATGTGCTGGCTCCCGACACAGGGTCCATGTCCTAGCCATCTGTATAATACCCCTGCCAACCTCTCTGCTAGCCAGAGGAGGCACTCAATAAATGTGTGTTGACTTGAATACGGAGATGGTCTACACAGAGTAGACTTGGGGCATCTCTACACCTGCCTGGCCTGGCGGGATGCTGGTTGCGTCATCAAGTACTCTCATACCTGACAGCCAGTCCTCCAACACATCAGGGTCCAGTCACACCTCACCTGCCCTTCTCATCACCTTGGCCCAGACACCAACTCTTCCAGCCCAGACCCTGCCTCACCACCTGCCCATCTCCAATTTTATTCTCTCTCCCACATCTAGAGTGAAGTTTTAAAAATGCAAATCAAGTCATTATCACATCCCTGCTCTAAACCCTTCAGTGGCTTCCCAACTCATTGAGAATAAAGCTCAAAGCCAATGTTATAGCCTCCAAGGCCCCATACGGTCTGGCTCTATTGAGCTCTCCAGCCTCATTCCCTTGTGCGCTCTGTTCTGGCAACCTGGCCTTAATCTGACACAACAAATTTGCTCCTGCCCCAGGGCCTTTGCACTTTCCTCTAACTGCATACCCTTTCCCCAGAAATTTGTAAGATTTTCCCTAAGAGAGGCCCCTGAGGTCCCGATCATCTGATGGAAAACATCACTGTAAGACTCTAGGCTCTGACTCTTCATTAACTTTCTTCAAAGACCTTATTACTTGACAGCATATGTTTGTCTATTTTTCAACTCCCCTACTCCTTAAAGGCAGAGGGATTTTTTGTTTTTGTTTTTGTTGTTTGTTTTTTAATCTTTTTTTCTGTTTTGCTCTCTACTATAACCCCAGTGCTTGCTGAGTACTTAGTAGGTGCTCTGTTTCAGTGACCAGTGATAATGTTTGCAGAATGCAGGCTCCTCGGACAGGGACGTTCCATGTGTCCACTCAGCAGAGTGTTCTGGAGGTGTTCCAGCGTCCCCCACTTTCTCCGGAACTCGCTAAAGCTGTACCATCCTCTTCCTCCTCCCTTTTCTCCTTCCTCTGTGGAACTGACGTCTCCCCACTCCCCATCAAGCAGAAAGAGATGGCAGAAGTGGAACACGATTACTGCGTGGTGGGAACGCCTGGGGGACACGGAGGTTATCTGAATATTAGAGAAGAGTAGCTGGGGCCCCTGTCACTTTCAAACAGAGGGACTCATTCCCATCTCCTGGGGCCAGAGCCCTGAGGATCTGGTGGGCCAGCGACCTGGGCCGAGCACTTCTTCCATATCCCTTAACAGCAGCCCTGGAAGTAGCCCAAATGGGCTGGAGGTGATTTAACCATCATCTCTCCAGCAGAGCAACAGGGTAGCAGGTCTCCCAGGGGAGGTGCCCCTGGCAATGAGCTCCCAAGCAACGGGGAGCTTTCCTGCGGGAGAGGCCTGACCTCTAGAGAAGAACACTGCCACCTGGACCCAGGCTGACCTCTCTGGCTCCCTGAAGAGCCAGAGCTCAGCTGCCACACCTGGTTTCCCCAGGGCAGGCCCTGTGTCACTGGAGCGGGAGATCCCCAGTAGGGGAAGGAGGGCGGAGAGGCTGGCTTTAGGAATAATTCAGAACGACTTTGGGCACATCACTTAAATTTTCTGGGCCTCCAGTTTTTTACTTGTAGGGATAGATGGATGTATGGCTGCACGAAGAGACAAATAAGAGAAACGTCCGTGGGGATTTTATAAGGATTCTCTCCTCCTCTTTCCCGTGAGCCTCATGACTGACAGCGGACATCACGGAGCAGACACCGTGCTAGTTCTCTCACGTGCCCTCACTGAGCACCCCAACAGATCAGCGGCCCTCGTACAACTCTTGCCATTTTATGCTTTATGGCACAAGACACAGAGGCCAAATCCTTGCCCGAGGTCGCCATCCTCCTTCGTGGTAGAGCTGGGGAATATCACAAACTCTAAACTCCCCACCCTTTCTATTTGGCTACCAGGGATCTCAAACTCCTTTGCCTTCGAGGGCCCAGTAGTGACCCAAATCAGTGAAGCCAGCCAAGGGGAGATGCGAGACAGGGTGTTCGGAAAGGTGCCCAACTGGGGCATGCTCAGCTTGCAAAGTGAATGCTCTCAACTGGAGACTCAGGGTCCCCCTGGTGGTGCACAGGCTGGGACATTCCTCCCTGAGCTAAGCCCCTGCTCACTGGGAGAACATGGCAGCTCCAGTTTCAGCAAGGAATACATCCAACAGCTTTAAGAGTAAAGGCAGCAGCAGAGGGGGGGGGGGGGGGTTGAGGCAAACATCAACCACATTTTCTGATGAAAATTCAGTTGGGAATTTGTGCTGTGACCTACATTACCCCAGCCTCCGCCCCCGTACTTTTCCTCTCCCCTTCAGGAACAGCAGAACACGATGCATTTCCCAAGGATGAATTACTCGGCAGAAAACATTTTAATAATGTGCTAAATGACAGCACAACAAATCATTTAAGCCTTCACCGATTTGTGGTCCAGTTCTACGGAATGAATTCTTGGATTCCAAGCCTCCCTCATTAACAGGCTTTCAAAAGAGCACCTGACATCCCCCCAGCGTCTGGGGTAACATGTGCCACATGCCATGTCTTGGCGCCCACCTTTCCCTGAAATGCCAGGAGGACGCAAACAACGCGGGGCTCCCAAGGAGGCAGCCACTGGGGGGCTGCTCCTCATGTGCTCACCATCTTGGGGGCAGACTCTGGGCCCGCCTCATACACAGAGTTCAAAATGTAAACGGCCTGCTTTCTACCGTCCCGCTTTCTATAGAGGACTGCTGCTGGCATTAGCAAGGAGGCAACGGGAGGCAGAGAGATTTGGAGAATAAATTCAACCAGCTGATTCTTCGACTCAGATTTGTGCAGATGGCAGAAGACTTGCAAGTCATGATGCCCCCTGCAGAGCACAGGGAAACCCGGACACAGTGAAGAGAAATGTGCGTGCAAAAGCAGGTTCTGTTGGATACTGGACTCCACGCTGCACAAGCCTCAAGGTTTCAAGGAAGACTGATGGAGGAATATGAGCAAATTCTACCCACTTGCTTTGACTCCCCTGCCCGCCTTCCCTCTCCTGCCCAAGATGGAATGGGATCACCTTTAGGAAGTTCAGCGTGGACCAGCTCATAGAACATGCGTGGGAGCAGAGTGTGAGAGGAACGCACTGTGAGTAACAGTCTGGTCCTCCATCCCGCCTAGATGAAGTGGCCGGTGGGAGGCAGGACTGCAAACTCTAGCCTCTACCGGGGCCAGGCAGGTAATGCAAGTGAGTGTACACAAAATACAGCCCAACACTGACAGCCAGTGGCAGGGAAGTGGCAGAGTCCAGAAGACGACAGGAGCAGAGGTCTCAGTGAGGGCAGGGCAGCCAAGTGAGGCTGAGCGGGTGGGGTGGGCATTCTTCCGTCCCCGCTGCCGTAACAAAACACCACGGACTGGGGGGCTTAAGCAACAGACATTGATTTCTCACTGTTCTGGAGGCTGAAAGTCCAAGATCAAAGGGCTGGCAGATTCGGTTCCAGGTGAAGGCTCTCTTCCTGGCTTCCTAGATGGTTGCCTTTCACCGTGTCCTCACATTGTGGGGGAGGAGCGGGAGAGAGCGAGCGACAGAGAGAGAGAACTCTAATGCCTCTTTCCTCTCCTTTAAGGGCACTAATCCCATCATGTCACCCTTACAACTTCCTCTAAACCTAACGAAGTCCCCAAAGCCCTACTTCCAAATACAATCAGACTGGGGTTAGGGCTTCAACATACGAATTATGGGAGGACACAAGTGTTCAGGCCATAACAGGATATGACCAATTCTGATAACAGATTTTTTTTTTGACACCGTCTCATATTTTGATGTTGGCATCACTTCAGTTAAGATAAACAAATAACCAAAGCCCAGTGGACTGGTCACAGACCAGGTCAGAGGGGCAGGCTCAATCTGCAGGCTATGGGTTTGTCCTGAAACACGGGATACGGCACCAAACTGCCCGGGCTCCCCGTGTGCTGGCTGGTAACCCCGGCAGCAGCAGGTAACCTCTTTGGGCCTCTCTCTCCTCAGCAGTTTAGAGGGAAACCTCATCAAATTGTCATGCCATTGGCAAGTTTACAAGGCTCCACCTACTCGGTTCTCATGAAGACTGGAAGAGATCAAGTGGGGGAAACACTCAGGGTCTGTAGTAAGTGCTCAGTAAATGGAAAGGGACAGGCGGCGCCATCCTTAGGAAACAAGCCCACTTCTGTTCAGTAGCTAAAAGGGGGTTTTAGAATCCTGAGTCAGCATCTGAAAGAGCTGAGGAAATCTGCCAAGAATAATTATGCTTTGTGGGGTTTATTTCCTTAGTCAAGAGAGTTTTGTGTTTTTTTTAAACTAGAAATTTCTGAGGGCGAGCTCTTGAGCAGAAGGCCAGGCACGCTGTTTTCTGCAGGCACACATAAATAGGAAATCGCCGCGTGGACGTTCACCAGCATGGACACACTTGGCCANGCAGGCACACATAAATAGGAAATCGCCGCGTGGACGTTCACCAGCATGGACGTACTTGGCCAATGTTCACCTTCCATTGCCCCAAAACGAACGGATCTGCAAACTCCACCCTGGATTCCCACCTCACTCAGAAAAGACAGAGGAAGACAGGGCAGCGTGATCTGCACTGCGAGGAAAGCCAAAGGGGGAAAGTGGCTTAATCCCAACTGGGGTCTACACTAGTGTTTACTCAGAAGTCTGGTGTCAATAGCGTGTCACCTGCCATAGTCTCTTACTGAAATTCTTTGTATTTTTTAAAGCCTGTGACATCAAACCCTATGTTCTCTGTGCTAATTAGGCACAAAAGGTTTCTCCCTCAGCTGTGACAGATGGCAGCCAGCACGGCGGAGCTCGCCCCACACCCTGAGACGCGCGGTGAACGCGCAGTTTCCACCATCCCGCAGGCTGCTATTTGGTACACACATAGCCAGAGATGCCGCAGCCGCCCATACCCGCAGGAAGGACGCCAGCTTGCGGTGAACAGTCTTTCCTCCTCCTCGGACTCGGGCGAGCAGCCCTGCTCTGCGTCAGGGTCTTAGGCCCGACTCTCTCACTTGGTTTTCATCAGAAACTTAGCCCAAATTTACAGGACTCAGTGACAGGTTAGCAGCCAGGGAGCTGTCTTGAAAAGAAGGGGGATCGCCCTCGCCAACTGTCAAGCACTTTCACAACAGCAAAGCTAAGGCCCGGGCCGCACAAGACAATGAGAGAAAGACGCCGTGCCCCATCTGGTGCGTCCAGGAAACAAGGTGCCTTGTACTGGGGGCGGGNCAGGACTCAGTGACAGGTTAGCAGCCAGGGAGCTGTCTTGAAAAGAAGGGGGATCGCCCTCGCCAACTGTCACAGCACTTTCACAACAGCAAAGCTAAGGCCTGGGCCGCACAAGACAATGAGAGAAAGACGCCGTGTTCCATCTGGTGCGTCCAGGAAACAAGGTGCCTTGTACTGGGGGCGGATTACAGGCTTTGTCTTCTCATAAAAGCCCTGAAACAAGTAGAAAAACACAAGCAAGCTACAAGCGGTAAGAGGGGCAGTCAGGCCATTGTCTGTCTGGTTGGAAGTTCGATCTGGAAATGCCAGGAAGTGTGACCCAAAGGCGCCCCCACGGACACGAGCAGAGGAAGCTTCCCAGTCTGAAGTTCGAGCATCACTGGTCATGAGAACAGGCCCCCAAGCCCTTAGGTGCCGTTTTTCAAGAGCTAGACTAAAAAGCAACTCCTATTTACCCCGACCCATCACACAGACCCAGACCAGAGCTTCTCAACTAACGAGTCCCAATCCCATTTCCGGGGATCCACAGGTTTGCATATGGGGCCTTCCATCTTGTGTTTCCATGTGATGTGAATATTCTAGAAATGATATGCTTATGTTCTAGAGCATCTGAAGGCGCGACGGAAAACCAACTGCTTCTCCATCACCTCGGTCCCGATTCCAGGGTATAAATGGGTCAGGCTAATGCCAGACTTAACAGCACAGACAGGACTCATCAGTGATCAAGTAGTGACACCAAGTGACAACCACCTGCCCCAACATGCTGCACAGATGTCCCCCACAACGTGACCGGAGAAGAGGAGGACATGGAGTCCGCACGGAGACACAGGGGTGCCGCACAGGGCAAGCAAAAAAAAAAAAGAAACGTGCCGCATTACTGTGAGCAAAGCTTCGGTTTCAGAAAACAGCAACATCCACTGTGTTGACAATTCTGAACTGTAATGATTTTGTAAGTGCTTGACACGTCCACCAATGCCTTTCATTTTCTTTTCACTTTTATGAGATGTAAGAACAAGAAACTTATACCTAATTTTAAGTTAGTTCACACTTAAATTATTGTCATATTAATATGACTTAAGTTAGTAGCAGTGGAGTCTGAGAATGTTTCCTTGCATCCATTACCCCCTGAGGCAACAGTGATGGACTGATTTGGTTCTGGAACATTCTGTGAGCTGCAGAGAAAATCAATCTCTCCTTTGATCAGAAGGTACGAAGTATAAAACTGCACAGGCCTGCATTTAGTTGCAAACCTCAGCTCAACCACACCCGTCCGCAGATTCGCGGTCTCGAAGCCCCTTCCGAAGTCCGCAGTGCGGCTCACAGCGCTGGGAACACCTGGGCCCCGGTGTGGCGAGGACACACACACACTTTGCTGGAGAAGAGGAAGGAGGAGGTGCTGGGCGGCAGGCCGGCGTGAAGCGTACTTACACAAAGAAGGGCATCAGCTGCACGAGGGTCTCCTTCTTGGGGCTGGCAGCAAACTCGGGGGCCACCTGGATGACCTTGTTCATGACGCTGCGTAGGTAGTCCTGCAGCTGCTTCCTCCGCTCCTCCACAAACTTGGCATCCTGAGGAAACACACATAGGGATGCTCAGGTGTGCTCTCTCCATCCATCCAAAACAGCCCACAGAAGATACAGCCGTCAGTCAGCACTGGGCCAGACGGTGAAAGTGTGCGAGCAAATGCCTCGTGCGGACAGCGTCTGAGGCTTACATGGGCGGTCCCACTGAGTGACAGGGAAGACGCTCATGATATTCTTACTAAGAGAGGCACAGCGGGTCCCTGAAACCACCTACAGTGTGTTCCCACGAATGAATGAAGTCTTACACCTGTGGCTGTTATGTACCGAGCACCTACTACAAGCCAAGGGTGGCGATGGGGCCTGGGGACTGAACCCGGACCCCAGGGCTCCCTGCTGTGTCGCTGGTGGAGGTCACAGGCCAGTGGGGGACACACCAATAAACCCAGTGAACACACAGGCCAAAATAATTATGTATCACACTAAATGCTGCCTTCCAAAGACAGTGCTTAATTTGCCAACATAGGAATTTTCCAAAATATGAATCAGTCACTGCCATTTAGGAAAGGTTTTATGGATAAACAAATTGCACCTTCTCTTAAAACACTAGGCTACTTGGCAGCAGGAGGCCCGTCAGGCTGCAGCTGGGCAGCAGGGCTCCTGCGGCAGGCACAGGCCCCCAGGTCCATGCAGTCTCTCCAGCCCTCCATGCTCTGGGGCTCGGTGCTCCTGACCCTCCCCATTCAGAGCCCCCAATCCACCCCTGTGTCTCTTGGCCCTCGGTGGCAGTGCCGGCCTCCCACGTGTGCCTGCTGGGCACTAGAACTCGGACCTGTGTGATGATCTGCCATCCCACAGTCAACATCCTTAACAGTTTCGAAATAAGGGGCCCCACCGATTCTGCAGCCCACCCTGCTCATTCATATCTGCACTGGGGGGCCCTGGATTACTACAAAGAAGCCCTGGCCAGCCTGTGGGGGGCAGGAAGCTCTGAGAGCCACGTGGGGTGAGTAAGGGAGGAGTAGAGAGAGGGCAGGAGGGATGGGGTCATCCATCCTCACCAGCACAAGACAGGAGACATACCCTGACTCAAGTCACATGACAGATGAGAAAGTGGCGGCGTAGAGAGGGTCTGGGTAGCGTGTGCATGAACGAGGTCCCACACACGGAGCCAGGCTAGCACAGAGCTGGCCCAGGAGGGACTCGGCAAGTCTGCTGATAAAGGCTGTGCTCAGAGGCACCCAAGAACCTGCCCAGAGCCTCCCCTGATCTCGGGAGAAGAGGCCCCACAAAGCCCAGCCAAGGCCCTGAGCACATCAGGGAGATTCTTTAAGTGTTGCCCCATTTAGCAAACAAAAATACAGGATGCTGGGTGATAGCTGAATTTCAGATAAACAACGCATAGTTTTTCAGTATTCATAACTCAATATTCAATAATTCATGACTCAATAATTTCTCAGTATTCAACTACGTACCACACAATAAAAGCTTCCCATGCAATATTTGGGACATAATTTGAACTAAGAAATTATTCATCGTTTATCTGAAATTCAAATTTCCCCGGGCACCCTATGTTTCATCGGGCAGCCCTCCCGGAGCACCAGGTGGGAGAAAGGGTCACGGAGCTGCTGGGGCCGGCAAGCCCCCGCCCCCACCCCGCCAGGCCCTTTCTGGGTCACAGCCAGGTCTCGCCCAGAGCCACCCCGAGCCCGTCTCGGCGCCTCTCCTCGGGAGGGTGAGAGCACTGAATGCTGCCGACGGGCGCTCCATCTCTAGGGCTGGCCCAGCCCCAGACGGGGACTCAGGAGGGAAGCGCACTGGGCAGGGAGAGCAGCAGGTCCTGGGCCCGCGCTCGAGCCTCTCACGCCACCGCCTCCCTGGTCTGAATGCTACCTGCCAGCTCTACAGTCCCGCGTCACTGAGCAGCTAGACGCTCCTCCTTGGGAAGATGGTTCATGGGCCAGGTGAGCGTGGAAGGGAGCTCAGGAGGCCTGAGTTCTCATTGGCACAAAAGCCCACAAGGCCCTCCTGAGAGGCTGCAGCAGGACAACAAAGGCACCCATGGGTCCCAGAGGAGCTCGCAGAGATCTCTCGGTTTCTGCAGCGGGGAGAGTCAGCGTGCTCTAGAGCGGAGACGGGAGATGGCTCCTCCCGGTGCCTGCAGGGCTGGCGGGGGAGGGGGCAACAGGATCCCAGGGAGGTGAGGATGCTCAGAAGGTGGGAGGATGCCACCCAGGGGTCGAATAAGGCCCGTTTTCACTTGTCTCAGAGCCTCCTCTTACCCAGGTCCCAGAGGCAGCAGTGCCGTGGCAGAAAGGTTATCACCCTAGAAGAATCCCAAATCCTTGCCCGTACGTATTCCTCCAGATGGCCGGGGCCTGGAAACCCGGCCAGCCCCTGAGAAATCCCAATATGGCAGCAACCGCACTTTGACAAGTGGGCAATTTTTACTGGAGCAATTCACAATAAGCCAAGGTATTTGTGGAATCTTTATTCATGCTCTGTGCTCAGCGCGTTCCTTGCCTCGCATGCTTACAACCCATCTGAGGCTGGAAACAGAAGCTGAGAAAGGGAAAGGAAAATGCCCGAGGGCTCAGAATCCGGAGGCGGACGAGCGGGGTCCTGGGTCTTCAACCTGCTCAGAGTCGGAGCCGCCCTCCACCCAGAAGACACTCTTCAACTTACAGAAGAAACAGCTACGAGTCTTCCAAAGCACAGGCTTCCCCAGACCAGGATTCAGTTCACACAAATTCCACTCGGGGGTCAGCGCTAGCAGAAGCCGATGACCATGGGAGGAGGAGGAAGCCTGCCACCTCGGTGCCCGGCGGCCATCCTCTGCTGGGGACACCGCTTCCCTGGGGTCTCAGTCTGATTCGGAGGTGCCGACACCCCGAGTCCCCACAGAATTTGCAGTGGGGCAGGGAAGATCTCAGAACTCTTCGTGGAAGACTGCATTTTTCCTATGTCTGTCATTTCATTTTTACTTTATTATGGAAATTTCGAAATACAGCAAAAAGCAGAGCAAATCATACCAGGAATCCCCATAACCCTTTATCTAATAAAAAAGCCATAACCCTTCTCCATATTTGCTTCATCATTGCTACCTTTTTGCTGAGGTCTTTTACAGTAAATTATAGTCATCGTGACATCTCACCACCGGGGGCTTTGGCATGTCTTCCTAACACATGAAGAACGTTCTATTTAACCACAATACCATTAGCGCCTCTAACAAAATGAATGCTGATTTGCTGCTGTTATCTCATACGTAGTCTGTGTTTAAACATTTAGTTTTCAAATGTGCCTACTGCTTCTCGAATTTTTTTAAAAAGGGGCTCTAGTCCATCCCAGAAGGACACTGGTGATTCCAGTAGGTTGAATGCAACACTGTCCAGAACAGACTCCCCCTCGGGGATCTGCTGGGTTCTGACCTACTGGTGAAGACGGTCCTACTTTTTCCACCACAAGCTGCTGGTGCCTTGTATCGCCTAAAAATATTAAAACCAGGATATTTCAGCATAAAATCCAGATTCCTGGCCTCCCTTGAAAACTGAGCAATCTTGCCGTCATTAGCTGAAAGCACAGAGCTGCCACCCCTCCCAGCCTGCCCCTCTTGGTCCGATCCCCTGCCTGGCCTCCCAGGGCCCCTATAAAACCATCCAAGAGACCACACTGTGGGACAATCGCACCCCATGACATTCCCTCAGGCAGGTAGAGCGACCTGCGTCGCCATTTACCAGCTCCACCATCAGGTGCCTAAACCAGGGGGAAGCCTCAGGCTTCTCATCCAAGAAATGGGGCTAAGGATGGAGCCTACCTCACTCGTGATAACCTAGGCTAAGCCCCTGGGAGTGAACATTGTCTGCCAGGCTGCGACAGATGATGATTCATGGCTGTTCCTCCACGATGTTTCCCGTCAAGGCATTTCTATGTGGACAGGGTGATGACAGGCAGGCAGATGGTGGATGTCGAGGCAGGGGGCAAGTGCTACGAAGCTGTGATCCACGGGTACTCAGGGAAGCTCGAAGGAAATTTGCAAGGAACGGAGGAGGGTCTCAGTCAGAGGAGGTCACCCCTGAAAACACTGCTTTAGCATCCTCTGGAGAAAAGACACGTCAGACAGAGCGACTAGGTGGGCATCCTCAGGTGGGGGACAGACATGCCAAGGAGAGGGATGAGCAAATGCAAACGACAAAGGCAGGAGGTCCGCCGGGGCAGCAGAGGGCAGGCCCCATAGCAGGGCTCAGCCGTCTGAGCGAGAGTTGACTAGCGGCAGGCGGAGGGGATCATGCACAGCCTCGCAGACCATCGTAGAAGGCCGCCGGCAGGAGGACGGACGTAGGAGAGGCGTGATCTCATAGGCATTTAGGAAGACCGCTCTGGGGGACACCGCCTACAGGCAGCCTTCGACAGAGAGATCTTTCAAAATTCTGTCATGACATTGTCCTAGGTCAGAATTCTTCAAAGGCTCCCTGTGAACTCTATCCACTCCCCAATACGCATGTCTAAACCGTTAGCACAGCTCACAGGGAGCTGCACAATGTGGCCACAGCACGCCCTGCCAACCTCACTTCACGTCTCCCTGTTCCGGCCTTCAGCCCACCCAACACTGTCAACGTGTCTGCCCCGACTCTCTCCCCATCACACACACACTCTCCTGGTGCCTTCTGGCCTTTCCAGAGCCCTTCCCTTGTCCTAGAATACCTCACAATTTTGGTCTCTGCTCTTGTGCCGCCACCTCTGAGAAGCCCTCCAGGACACACTAGCTAATGTTGCCCTGTTCTCTTCTTCGCGGTCCTCGCCGCTGCCTGGAATGGTCTTGCTGACTTAACATGTGCCTTCTGCTCCCCCACCTCCCTTCATCAATTCTAAGTCCCAGGGAGGCAGGTCCCTTACCTGTCCTGTTCCCCCCTGTATCACCAGAGCCTAACGCAGTGCCTGGAGATGAAGAGAGGCCCCATAAACATTTACCGTAAGAATGGATACACGCAGTGGATGAATTCAGGGGAGGAAAGGCAGGCCACCAGGCAGAATGGTTTGAAGGCTGTGGCCAAGTCCAGTGAGAGAGGACAAAGACCCCTGAGGGGAGTGGGATGGAGGAAAGGAGGCTGGCCTCCNGGCAGGAGGACGGACGTAGGAGAGGCGTGATCTCATAGGCATTTAGGAAGACCGCTCTGGGGGACACCGCCTACAGGCAGCCTTCGACAGAGAGATCTTTCAAAATTCTGTCATGACATTGTCCTAGGTCAGAATTCTTCAAAGGCTCCCTGTGAACTCTATCCACTCCCCAATACGCATGTCTAAACCGTTAGCACAGCTCACAGGGAGCTGCACAATGTGGCCACAGCACGCCCTGCCAACCTCACTTCACGTCTCCCTGTTCCGGCCTTCAGCCCACCCAACACTGTCAACGTGTCTGCCCCGACTCTCTCCCCATCACACACACACTCTCCTGGTGCCTTCTGGCCTTTCCAGAGCCCTTCCCTTGTCCTAGAATACCTCACAATTTTGGTCTCTGCTCTTGTGCCGCCACCTCTGAGAAGCCCTCCAGGACACACTAGCTAATGTTGCCCTGTTCTCTTCTTCGCGGTCCTCGCCGCTGCCTGGAATGGTCTTGCTGACTTAACATGTGCCTTCTGCTCCCCCACCTCCCTTCATCAATTCTAAGTCCCAGGGAGGCAGGTCCCTTACCTGTCCTGTTCCCCCCTGTATCACCAGAGCCTAACGCAGTGCCTGGAGATGAAGAGAGGCCCCATAAACATTTACCGTAAGAATGGATACACGCAGTGGATGAATTCAGGGGAGGAAAGGCAGGCCACCAGGCAGAATGGTTTGAAGGCTGTGGCCAAGTCCAGTGAGAGAGGACAAAGACCCCTGAGGGGAGTGGGATGGAGGAAAGGAGGCTGGCCTCCACGGGGCCTCAGGCAGCAAGATGAAGACAGATAACACCTGCACAAGGACAGGGAGCTGGTCCTTCAGAAACCCCACTTGTCACATGGGCACCCGGGAGGAGATCTCTGTCCTGTCGGAGCCTGCCCCATAGGACTGGGTCAGCGCTGCAAGGGCCATGAGGTATTTCTGAGTTCACTGGCTGGGCCGCAGAGCTGCAGCCTTAACAGTGCAAGAAGTGCCCGCAGTGGACGGAAGCCTAGCTCATGGAACCTGCCAGACTCATCCGGGGGCTGCTTGTGCGCCCCCGCGGCCGTGACCCTGCTGTCATTTCTGTGGTATTCCTGTCACAACACTACCGTCAGTTAGCATTCAGAGCCATTAGCAATCCTGGGGGTCAGTCCCCGCATCAGAAAAATCAGAAAAGAACACCCAGGGCTCTATGGATGGGAGTATTTTCTTCCCTCCGGAAAAGGGTAACTTTGTTTTGAGCCTCAAGAAAATAAAGACGCCATCATGTTAAGAACAGCAATTGTGAAGGGGCGCCTGTGTGGCTCAGTGGGCTGAGCATCCGACTCTTGATTTCAGCTCAGATCATGATCTTGGGGTCAGGAGACTGAGCCGGGCTCGGCGCTCAGCCGGGGAGTCTGCTTGTCCCTCTCCCTCAAGCTCCCCTCCCAGCTCATGCTCGCTCTCTCTTTAAAGTCAATAAATAAAAACCTTAAAAAAAATAGCAATTCTGAAAATGATGGAATACTGTAAACCAGACAATGAGCCGCGCTTTCTAGAACAAACACTCGGCCCCTGACCCTCCACGTTCTGACACTGTCTCCGTGAGGCCGCCCTTCCTGTGAGCTGCCTGCTGGTGGGCAGAGTGACTCTGTAATCCCGAGTTCCTTTTCATTCTCATCTAAGAACATCACAGTGTTTTACAAAATAAATTGGAGGTCTGGTTCCATCAGGAGTGGTGAGTGGCGAGTGGCTCAGGCCCTGTCGAGAGACGGCTACTCCAGAGTGAGCTGATCTGACACACGGTCCCTGGCTGGAGAATTCTGGAACATTGATTAGACTCCCAGGGGGCCCAGCACAAGGATCCTCTGGCTACAAGATCCCCTCCCCTGCCCAATTCTGAGCAGAATGGCTTACCCGCCCCCCATTTATTCTCCCTGGGAACAAGGGAGTCAGGCTTCCCAGCATCCTTGTGAGGTGGGAGCCATGGGCCAGGCCTGGCAGATGCGACATGAGCTAACCATGTCCAGGCCTTGCCAGAAGAAGGTGAAGACCCTGCGACCCTCTCCTCTCCCTTCTCTTCCCTTCCTCTGGGAGTGTGGCGGTCGTCTGGGAAGATGGCAGAGCCACTCATGAGGAAGCCACCACACCCCCCCGACACTGGGTGTGAGCTGAATGAGAAACTAACTTTGTGGCCGAAAGCCACAGAGTTCCACATTTACATCACGTGCTTTCAGAGGTCCTCCTGCTAATTCCATGGATTCTCACGGGGCACATACCCTGGTGATTTGCTGCAGGCCTGCCTGTGTCCAAGGCAGTGTGCCTTGAAAGAACACACACTGGTTAACAGATGTGGCCCCTGCCCTTGAGAAGCTTCGAGGCTGGTAGGGGAAGGAGACAAGCAGCGGGTACACGAATACATCAGGGTAAGTGCTATGGGAGAGCTGCATGTGGGACAGTCAGGAGGAAGGCAGATGGACTAGCCTGGCGAAAGCAAGGCCCCTGGGAGGAGGCACCTTCAAAGCTGAGACAGGAGGAGAGACAGAGGGCAGATCTAGAGGCAGGGAGAGCAGTGGGGAGGCCGCTGTGGTCACCCAGGCAAGAGGTGCTGGTGGTGTGGCCCAGGCTGCCAACCTCGAAGGGAAGGAAATGCACTCAAGTTCTCGGTCAGACATGGGCTGGATTCATCCGCTTACTCATTCAACGATCCAGTCACTTCCTGGCTCATTCATTCATTCAACAGACATTGCTTGGGGCCTGCTGTGAGCCAGGCACTGTGAAGGCCTGGGTCCTGACTTCAGGGAGCCTCTAGCCGGCTGGAAGAGGTAGGCAAGGCAGTGCCCATGACACTGCACACGTGATACAGGTGTGTGCAGGGTGTGCTGTGGGGTACAGGGGGCGTGCCCTGAGGCTGGCGTCCTATAACCACCATCACAGCAGTGGCAGCAGGGGCTGGCACTAGTCACGTGCAGGGACCAGCTCCTCCGTGGGCGCTGGGCCGCGCACACCTCGGCACAGATTCCCTGCATTCTCAGAAACGCACTGAGACAGGCACTTCCGAGAGAGGAAGCGGAGGAGAGGCTGAGG
>NC_048227.1:28683720-28762579 GCF_002007445.2 Ailuropoda melanoleuca
AAAAAAAATAGCAATTCTGAAAATGATGGAATACTGTAAACCAGACAATGAGCCGCGCTTTCTAGAACAAACACTCGGCCCCTGACCCTCCACGTTCTGACACTGTCTCCGTGAGGCCGCCCTTCCTGTGAGCTGCCTGCTGGTGGGCAGAGTGACTCTGTAATCCCAAGTTCCTTTTCATTCTCATCTAAGAACATCACAGTGTTTTACAAAATAAATTGGAGGTCTGGTTCCATCAGGAGTGGTGAGTGGCGAGTGGCTCAGGCCCTGTCGAGAGACGGCTACTCCAGAGTGAGCTGATCTGACACACGGTCCCTGGCTGGAGAATTCTGGAACATTGATTAGACTCCCAGGGGGCCCAGCACAAGGATCCTCTGGCTACAAGATCCCCTCCCCTGCCCAATTCTGAGCAGAATGGCTTACCTGCCCCCCGTTTATTCTCCCTGGGAACAAGGGAGTCAGGCTTCCCAGCATCCTTGTGAGGTGGGAGCCATGGGCCAGGCCTGGCAGATGCGACATGAGCTAACCATGTCCAGGCCTTGCCAGAAGAAGGTGAAGACCCTGCGACCCTCTCCTCTCCCTTCTCTTCCCTTCCTCTGGGAGTGTGGCGGTCGTCTGGGAAGATGGCAGAGCCACTCATGAGGAAGCCACCACACCCCCCCGACACTGGGTGTGAGCTGAATGAGAAACTAACTTTGTGGCCGAAAGCCACAGAGTTCCACATTTACATCACGTGCTTTCAGAGGTCCTCCTGCTAATTCCATGGATTCTCACGGGGCACATACCCTGGTGATTTGCTGCAGGCCTGCCTGTGTCCAAGGCAGTGTGCCTTGAAAGAACACACACTGGTTAACAGATGTGGCCCCTGCCCTTGAGAAGCTTCGAGGCTGGTAGGGGAAGGAGACAAGCAGCGGGTACACGAATACATCAGGGTAAGTGCTATGGGAGAGCTGCATGTGGGACAGTCAGGAGGAAGGCAGATGGACTAGCCTGGCGAAAGCAAGGCCCCTGGGAGGAGGCACCTTCAAAGCTGAGACAGGAGGAGAGACAGAGGGCAGATCTAGAGGCAGGGAGAGCAGTGGGGAGGCCGCTGTGGTCACCCAGGCAAGAGGTGCTGGTGGTGTGGCCCAGGCTGCCAACCTCGAAGGGAAGGAAATGCACTCAAGTTCTCGGTCAGACATGGGCTGGATTCATCCGCTTACTCATTCAACGATCCAGTCACTTCCTGGCTCATTCATTCATTCAACAGACATTGCTTGGGGCCTGCTGTGAGCCAGGCACTGTGAAGGCCTGGGTCCTGACTTCAGGGAGCCTCTAGCCGGCTGGAAGAGGTAGGCAAGGCAGTGCCCATGACACCGCACACGTGATACAGGTGTGTGCGGGGTGTGCTGTGGGGTACAGGGGGCGTGCCCTGAGGCTGGCGTCCTATAACCACCATCACAGCAGTGGCAGCAGGGGCTGGCACTAGTCACGTGCAGGGACCAGCTCCTCCGTGGGCGCTGGGCCGCGCACACCTCGGCACAGATTCCCTGCATTCTCAGAAACGCACTGAGACAGGCACTTCCGAGAGAGGAAGCGGAGGAGAGGCTGAGGTGCGAGTGCCCACACGCTCTCAACGACTGAGCCCGTTTCCTGGGCCGGTGCCCGCATCCGGCTGCCTGACACAAAGAAGGGAGAGGTGCTGGGCAGGGATAGCCGGGATGTGCCAAGGGCCACGGCTGGGGAGAACCCGGAGGCAGGAGCAGAGTGGGAGGCAACTGGCAGGGGCAGACCGGGGACGTCACGGTAGGGCACATGGACTCCGCCCTCGGGGCAACAGGAGAGTGACAATCAGCTGTTCCTTCCATGAGACAGAGAAGTTCGGACTCTGGTTTGTAAGAGCTCTGCTTGGTCCCTCTCACTCTGTTTTGTCTCGAATCCTGAAAACCTGCCTTTTATGCTTCCAGGATGGGTCAGCTGGGAGGTGCAGATGCAGCTGATCTCAACCGCAGGCCCCTGCCCGTGCTCCTGGGACACGCAGACAGGCCACATGGCACGCAAGCTGCAAACTGGTGAGCTCCGAGAGCTCCGCTGTGTTACGGGTGTGATGCCTGAGCACTTGTTTCCAGGGAGACCGTTATGTAATCGGTAATTGGGAAGCCAGAAGAGAAAATTCCTGCAATTGCCACTTCCAACACTCTCCATGGAGGCATCTGAGAGCCATGAATTGTCGGGCACAATGGACCCTCGCACCGCTTCCCAAATGCCACTGAGCCCCTTGTATAAGCTTCTGATTGGGTTAATTTTGGCAAAGCTGCACAAAGCATCTTCACTTAACTCAGGGAATAAGAAAGGTGCAAACTTAGATAAGGAAACTGGGCTTCTAATCTTTACACCCAGAACGGGCTCCAAGAGGCCATGAGGGGGTCCTGAGGTTCACAACAGGCCTAGACAGCTGGATGAGTGACCTGGCTGGTTTAACCAAGTCTCATTTAACAAGATTTTCTCCTGGGTGCTCACCAGCTGGAATGCACCAGATGTGAAGGGAAGAGGGGAAGGAGAAGGCTTTCTCTGCAGAGTTTGGGGAAGGGAGGGAGAGGAAGGCTGGGGTGTGTCTCTAAGGCACCCTTGGTGAGCATTTCATGACCTAAGTCTCTACAGACACCCCCTGACTTCAGAAGCCCAAGTCACTGCCCTTCTGAAGGGACAAAGGAAGTGAAGTCCTGCTCATGACTTCATCCCAGCAGCTCTACCTGTCATCCTTTACCAAGCAAGTAGTCAGTCATCAACTGGGAAGGACGGAGCAAGCCAAGAAACAGATGTAACCCTTCCGAAGTCACAGTCTCCCTCTGACATTTACAGAGCCCGTGGGATCGCGTATGTTACACATGTCGCTCATGCACCCAAGGAGCCAGCAGGCGCCAGAGTACAGAGTCCCTTGGCCATCCTCACTCCCTGGATGCCAGGCTGCACCAGGGCCTATGGGGAGCAGGTGTCAGAGGAGGGCGCCACGATGGCGGCCCCAGAGGTGACCATGTAGAAGCCTTTCGTTCTTCTAACAACGTTTCCAGGAGGCTGATGGGCCAGGTGCTGTGCTGGGGGCCCCAGACTGAGGACGAGTCACAGCACCAGCTCTCAGGCTAGGGGTGGATGACAGGCAGGTACAGCATTAACAAAACTCTGGCAGAACATGAGAAGAACTTTCAGTGGAAGGTGGCATTCCCTTCCAGCCAGGCTGGTGTGGGAGAGCGTTTGGGAAGCAGGAGACACTGTGGTTCTTGGGCAGGGGTGGAGGGGGGGTGGTGAGGGGGTTTCCACAGATGGTGGCAGGGGGGAGGCACTGGGATGGAGGGCCTGGGGGCTGGCGATCAGGGCTGAGGGAGCTGGACAGAGGGGTGGACAGACTGAAGCAGGGGCTGAGCCAGGCTATGGGGAGAGTCCCAGGTTAGGGCCAGAAGTCACTCAGAGTGTGCGAAGGAGAGATCAGGTACACACACGGGAGTCAGGAAATTGGGGAGGAAAGAGGGGACAGTTCGATGCTCACCACCTCACATGGACCATGCCCAGAGCCTTACATGAATTTATCCCTGTGGCCTCCTGTGGGGCTGGAATTATCACCCCACTTCACAGCTGGGGAAACAGAGGCACAGAGGGATGAAGCTGCTTGCTCAGCTCACAAAGAATAAGTGGCAGAGCCAGGATTTGAACCTGGACGGTGAGCTTCGAGCTCTTGTCTCACTGGCTGGGCCATGCTGCCCCTGAGAGCATCACTTCTTTTTTTTTTTTTTTTTAAGATTTTATTTATTTATTTGACAGAGAGAGAGAGACAGCCAGCCAGAGAGGGAACACAAGCAGGGGGAGTGGGAGCGGAAGAAGCAGGCTCCCAGCGGAGCAGGGAGCCCAATGTGGGGCTCGGTCCCAGAACCCTGGGATCATACCCTGGGCCGTAGGCAGACGCTTAATGACTGAGCCACCCAGGTGCCCCCTGAGAGCATTACTTCTGAGTCCCGTGGGGTGAAGGGGCGAGCCACAGAACACCAAGGGCAGATCTTGAAGTGACCCCTTATAAAAACCCTCTCAGCCTTCCAGGTCAAACGTCACAGTGACTGGGCAGAGAAGCTTCGGGGTCCTGTGCAAGGGTCACCTTCAAGTTCTGCTCCCATCCACTTCCCAGGGACAAACCTCCAGGGGCTCCCTAGTGCCTTGGGGACCAACGTCAAGTTCCTTCTCATGGCACCAAAGGCCCTTAGTCATCCGGCTGTCGCAGGCCTGTTGGCTTCACCCTCTCACCTGGGCTGTGCTCCAGTCCCACATCCCGGGAGAGACGCTCTCACCCCCATCCTCAATCTCTGGGGTCAAACATAAGTGCTTCCCCAAGCCCCCCAGGACAGTTGGCTGCCTTTCCACCAAGGAGCCCAGACCCAAGCTCCCAGTGGCCTCACTTCACTATACACACGAACTCTTTCCTCTCGGCTACTGGCTCCTCCAGGACAGGAACCGGTTTTGCTCACTGTTGTCCCCACCTGCAGTACCGAGCACAAGGCCAGGTTCCGGGCAAACACTCTTAAGTGAGGGATCCCAGGCAGCATTTATCAAGCTGCTCCTGAGGAGCCCGAGCATTTCCGGCCCCACCCAATGCCCTCCGTCTAGAACATCCCCAAGTCCTCAGTGTGGCACTAAGGCTGCCATGCCCTGACTCCTCCCACCGTCTTCCATCCCATGTCCTCCCCACTGTCCTCCTCATTATTCAGGAGCCGTGTGGGCCTCCTGAAACAGGCCAAGCCTGCTTCTATCTCTGAGCCTTTGCACTTGCTGCTTCAGTCTGGAATGCCGTCCCTCCAGATACCTGCGTGACTCACGTCACTCACTGTCTCCCCATCTCTGCCTAGAGTCCCTTCTCCTCAAACAAGAGACCCTCGGGTCCACTCTGCTACCCTCCCTACCCCTTTATTTTTCCACGGTGATGACCATATATGTCGCTGGTGCCTGGTGACAGTTTCTGGCATCCAGCTGGTGCTTTGTGTTTACTGACTAAGCAAACACTGAACACTGTATCTATCTGCATGTGCTGGCGCCTCTATAGTCCCTTCTGCTCCTCTCCTATCTCACAGTTAAGGAAACTGAGGCACAGAGAAGCTAAGCAGTTTGCCTGAGCTTACAGAGCTAGTAAGTGAGCAGTCTGGAAGTGGAATCCAGGCCTATCTCAGGGCTCACTCTAGGGCCCACACCCTAATCACTTAGCTGGGGTTTTGGAGTCCTTGTTAAAGTGCAGATCGACTCCTGGAAGAGTAACCTGTCATCAATTCTCAGGCAACGGCCATTCCCGAGAGCTGGCCTCCTAGGTTACCTGGAAGAACAGGTTCCTGGGGCCCTGGTGGGGATGTCGCCAGATGCAAAATGCACGCTTAGAGGTAACCCCGGCTCTACTACCACAGGTTTCCAGGCTGCCTTTTGGGTAAGCTCTGGTCTATCTTTTCTCCAGCCTACACTTTTGAATGGATTTGTTCTGCAGACCTGGCTGGTTCTCACAGAAGACCCCTCCTACCCACCCCCCAATCCCCATCCCCATCCATCCCTGTCCTCCCAGGGCATGGAGGTGGCATGAGCTCTAGGGGAAGGGGCATGGCAAACCCTCCAAGTTAGTGGGTATGAAAAATTAGTGTCTAGACCTCTCCAATTATGAGGTGACACCAGAGAGACCAATTGCTTCACCTAAGCCTGGAGCCGTCCAACACAACCTGAGCTTTGGTGCAGGTGAGGGGAGGCTGGGGCCCTGGGTCCTGGTATCATGCTGCTCCCCACCCCATGCGTGTCCCCAGGAAAGCCAGGTCCCTTCGGAGCCTCAGTTCTCTCACTTGCAAAGGGAGTGGGCAAGCCCAAAGATCCCTCAGCTTCCTTCCTGGGCAGACACGTTAGAACCCCTGCTTTGGTTAGGCTGTAGCTCCTCCTTTCATTCCAAGTGTCGAGACTAATTAAAGAAAAAAGAGACTTCCCGAAGTAATCTCATCCCACGTTACTCTCCCCAGTTGACAGGGCTTCTCCACAGCATGGTAGACAACGTACACCCAGCCACAAATGGAGGTGACTCAGCTCGTGTGTGAAGGAAACATGCACAATAGTCTGGTAGCCCCCAAAATCAATACGGCAAAGACCTGAAGAATCCTGCATTACCGCAGCTCTTCCAATAGTTCCGACCTCTGTAGCAGGGGCAGCCTTCAGAGGTGAAAAGGCACAAACTCGTCCATCAGTCCATTGCCTCCTTTGAACCTTAGATCTGCCAGTGCCTTTCATTATCTGGCGTATTTTAGTATTAGGGCCCAGGAGTCCCTTCCGTACTTCGTATCCATTCCACATTGTGCTCACCAGTTTACAGGGAAATCGGATGCTGCAACTGCTGCCTGGGGAAGGGGGGACGTGGAAGGCCGAGGGAGAGCAGCAAGGAGCCCAGGGTCACCAGACGGTGGCTGACGCCGTGGAGCTTGTGGGGAGCACCAAGCCTGCTCAGTCCTCCCAGACGGTGGCAAGGTTGGGTTATCACTATCATTAGCACCCCTTACACAGACAAGGAAACTGAGGCCAGAGATGTCACTGGCCATGCCCAAAGGCAACAACTGGAAAGCAGTGGTACTAGGATCTGGACCCAGACTGTCCAATGCCACAGCCCTGCTCCTAACTGCCTGGCAGTATTTTCAACCAGATTTACGTGAAGGAGAAAGAAGAGCATCAGGTCTCAGAGGCGGGGAGCTTGGCTCATTTGCAGCTGGGAGCTTGCAGAGCCTGCCAAAGGGCCGAGCCCCTCAGCAGAGGCAATGATGGAGGACCTACAGGGTTATTTCCTTTCCCAAAGCCATACAAAACGAGGAGGGCCAGAATTTAAATCTGGATTCTCAGACCCAAACTGTACCCCTCTCTTTACACTAAATCGCTGGACTGCCCTAAACTGCCTTCCCCTGATTTGTGTAGAACATGCATGTGGGGAAGGCAAAGGGAACCACGAACTCTGCCTGTCTAACGGGTAACGGAACTCCCAAGAAACTACACACATGCGCACGGCAGATGCACAGAGAACAGCAGCGAGAATCATCACCACAGCTACCATCTCAGCGCTTACTATGTGCCACTCTGGGTTAAGTACCTGTTATCTGGTTCATCCTGGTTCACTTTGTACCTGTTACTTGGTTCACCCTTGTTTACTTTGTACCTGTTATCTGGTTCACCCTGAAAACGAGCTTCCGAGGTAGGTTCTATCATGCGCCCATGTGAAATAATGAATCAGAGGTGCGGGGGGGCCATGCCCAAGCTCCTGGATCTGGTGAATGACACGGCTGGGATTCGAACCAGGTCCTCTGACCCGTCAACAGTGTCTGCTGCTGCCCCCACGAAAAGGCCAAGGGGCTTCGGACAGCCTGACTGCCTCCCCCACCATATCTGAGTCAGGACTTCCCGCATTATGTGCAGGCAGATTTAGGACGTTGTCAGGAGCCCAAGGCTGGGTTCTGAAAGCCTCAGGGTGAGGGACTGCTTACGGTGGAAGGAAAAGGGCAGACCTAAGAGGACCTCTCAGACCTGATCCCCTGATCCTGTCCATGCTTTGTTCATGGAAAAGGCCACAGGCTTAGCGCCCACACCAAATGCAAGCTCGCTCCTCCTGTGGGTCCCAGAGACCCTCCTCCCCCTGCTCACACTGCTGACGGGGCTGTGGTGAGCCCCATTGCGGATGAGACCTTCCTCTAAACGGGAGAGGCAGATCAGAGCCCCAGGGCTGGGCAGCTCAAGGGGGAATACAGCAGGTGCAGTCAGCACTCACACCTTATCAGTGGGCGACACCAAGCGTCAGAACGGCAAACAAACCCCAGCCCCATCTGCAGGGAGGCGTGCCTGCGCCAGACCCGGGACTGCAAACCCACACAGGCCCAAGCTGCATCTCCGTCCTCCTCCCAGGGGCTTCTCACAGCAACAGGAACAACAATAATCATGACACCCTTTCCTGTGAGCTTACCATGTGCCAAGGCCCAGCTGAAGCGTCTACTTGCATTATCTTATGCCCACCCCACAAGGACTTTATGAAGCGGGCCCTCATACCTGCATTTGGCAGATCAGAAAACCGAGGCTCTAAGAGATGAAGTGCCTTCTCAACGGTGACCTGCTGGTGAGGGACGGCTGGGATTCGCAGCCACCTGTGTCTGTCAGCTCCTAAGCACGATGCCATCCCTGCCTGTCAGGACCAATGTATTCACAACCGCAGGAGACCTGCAGCTTTGCTAAAAACAGAAATACAAACCCCAACGAGTCCTACAGTTTGCACAGAGTGAACCAAATACCGTCATTCCCAGCACTCTCCCCCGGCACAGTGAGACACATCCCTGGCTGGATAACTTCTCATCTGTGGGAGGGTGGACGGTGTAGAGAGGTTGCACTGTCACCTCTGCTGCTCAAGACGGGTTGGGTATGGTGGCCTGTCCCTCTCCACAGAGAAGCAGCGTCTTTTACGCCCTCCGTGGTGCCAGGCACAGGCTGGGCCCTCGGCAGGACACCACAAATGAGCTTGTGGCAAGCAAGCATCAGGCTCCACTGCCGCTAAAGCCTACTTGTCTCTGTTATCGACTCTGTAGCCAAGGGAAACTGCAGGCCCAGCAGCTGGGGACGGCAGGGGGGAGGGGGGGAGGCTGGGTCATGCATTTAACAGGAAGAACTCAGAGGGGAAAGAAGGGCATTGCCCACAGACAAAAATGTCTCCTTTACGAACTTCAGTGCCATCCGAGCCACAGCTCACACTAGCCACTGGAGGCAGCGTGGACAGGCCAGCTGGGAAGGGGCACCACTTCCCCAGTCCCGGAAACTTGCCTTGTGCAAAAGCAGGCCCACCGTGGCCAGATCGCCTAGACTTAGAAGCAAAATCTCAGATTTTAAAATGCCGAAAAAGAACTGTGACAATACAGAGCAGGCCACACAAAGCCACCAGTGTGAGACATACGATCTCCTCAGATGCTCCTCCACCCAGAGCGCCCTCCTCAAACTCCCAGCAGCCAGCCGGAGGACCTGGGATTCTTTAGGCAAGGGACAGGGTGTAGCCACACGAGTCCGAGAGCTGGGCTCAGCTCCAACTGTGGCTTCGCTGCGGGACTGTGAGCAAGTCACTAGCTGCCTCGGGACCTCGGCCTCTTCAGCTGCGCAGTGCGGATATTAGGAATGGCAGGCTCAGA
Organism: Ailuropoda melanoleuca; assembly: GCF_002007445.2. Taxonomy (NCBI): domain Eukaryota; kingdom Metazoa; phylum Chordata; class Mammalia; order Carnivora; family Ursidae; genus Ailuropoda; species Ailuropoda melanoleuca. Next base: position 28,692,903 of record NC_048227.1, read on the forward strand.
GGATGATCGTGGGACCAAAGGAGATAATGCCTGTGAAGCAAAACCTGGGGCTGCTCTCAGTACACAGTGGACACTCAGTACACAGCGATTCCTTTGTAGAACGGAGCACACTTCAGCTTGCTTCTGCCTGTAAAAGGGCTAGATTTTTGAGCACTCTGGTAGTATTTGGTCAAGTTCTATAGAGTAGACTGCACAACCAAGCAATTCCATCGTGAGCATCTATTCCAGAGAAATGCTCATGCAGGATCATACGGGTCACGGACAGGGAGAGTCATCGCTGCAAGGTTCTGGAGTCAGGAGCCACTTGTGGCACCTGTGGGAGAGAGGAGGAGTGAGAGGTGGCGGATGCACACCCGAAATTACCATCGCCAGTTACAGAAGCAAAGCACAGGGGGACACAGACCCATGAACGGAGCTGCAACAGGCCGCCGAGTACACAAAGTAAAGGAACGGAGACTAGAGCCCAGCACCGTGAAAGTCAGAAAAAATACACACGGCAACGCAACAGTCTAGAGGCAGACACATACTTGCAGCTCCAGCCAAACCCAGCAGCAGCTGTCCATGGCAGGCCGGGGGAGGGGGAGGCAGACGGGGTAAGAGTTGAGCAACAGAGGGCTGAAGGCTTTAGGGCGCCCAATGGGGGCAGTTTATCAGAGCCAAAGAATAATGCTAACCTGCTTTTCTTTGTACCTGAGGTCAAAGGGGGAAACACAGAAAGGAGAGCAGCACTATTCTCTCGTCTGACACTGTCTACTGCCAGGACTCCCTCTATCAGACCCAAAGGCCCAAGCAGGACCTTGGGTCCACACGTGCTCTGCCCTGGAGAAGCTCCAAGTCCAGTAACTTCAGACGTGGAGACGGAGCTATAACATTCCAGCTGGAAATTGAGAGCACTCTCCTGTATTTTATGTTCCAGTCTTCCCTTCCCATGGGAAGCACCCCCTGGGGCCCCACTCTCCTCCCGTCCCCACTCCTCCAGGCAACCCTTTGGCTGTGCCAGCCCTGGACTGGCCCGGTGATGCCGGGCTGACAGATGGCACACACACACACCCATTCCCTTGTGACTGGAAAGCGAGTTCAGCCACAATGCCCTGGATCGGGTCACAGTCTGGTTTAGAGATCCTCAAAGGTTTTAACAGCGGTGGCGGTGGCATTATATGGGACCATCTCTGTCTTAATTGCTGCCTCAATGATGAACATCCATTCTTACTGCTAGTGCCATGGGCTGAAATGGCTGGATGGGCAAAGGGAGGCATAATGAAGGCAAAATCTCTCAATTCTCAAGCAGTTGGCAGCTAATTCAAATGCTTGAATATCGTGGAGCAGACCAAAGAAAATATATCTGCAAGCCATCCAAAAATAACAGAAAGAGACTGATAGGTCATCAAAAACAGATCTCCACAACACTGGCTCTCCCCAACCCCGGTCAGAGTCCATCAGGCTGGGCTCGTGCGAGGGGCCAGTTCCAGGCTCCTGCAGACCCTGCACCTTTCTGCACAAACACTCCAGAAACCCTGGGAGGGGGTGGGGCCTGGTTCGACCACCAGAGCAGGGCTGGGGCCGTAACAGGGCGCCACTTCCCACGACTCCCACCCTTGACGCTAAGTGTTACACACTCCACAGCAAGCACACCCCTGAGGCCAGGTCTTCAGAATACGGCATTTCACTTAAAACCTCAAAAACACACTTCTCAGACAGGGGGTGGTCCTCCCTCCTACAGGTAAGGCCACTGAGACACAGAGAGATGAGGTACCCTGTCCACGCTTATGTGACAATGGTCCAGCCAACTCCCAGGCCCAGCTCCTCTGCCGTCCCACACCGTGCTCTAGTTTATACAGGAGAAGTTGACAAAAATCCAACTCAGAAAGTCTCTGCAGTGTGCCTGAGGCCGTGCTGGGCAGCAGAGGGACCAGAGAGGACAGGAGACCTACCTTTCAGGACATCTGAGTTCAATGCAAGCCTGAACTGTGTTTATCTACAATGCTTCTGACGCCAAGCGTGCAGGGGCTTTTCCCACACCGACAACCAATTCTCCAACTTTCCAGACCCTACCCGGTTGTCTAACGATTCAGCTCAACTCTGACACTAACTGCCTGAAGTCAGCATCGGACCACAAAGGTTAAGGGCTCTGTCCGTTGTATCTACCCTCACGTCTGATGCCAACCCCAAGTCCCAGCCTCTTGTACTTCTGACCAAATGGGTACACATCAGGGGTTCCCATGATCCGTTCCTCAGGTTCAGTAATTTGCTAAAATGGCTCACAGAACTCAGGAAACCAGTTTACTTAACATTACTGGTTTACCATAAAGCTTACATCTCAAAACAGCCAAATGGAAGAGAGAAGGTCTGAGGGGGAGGGGTGCAGAGCATCCCAGCCCCCAGTAGGTGCAACACCCTCCCAGGACCTCAGTGTGTGTACCCACCCGGAAGCTCTTGCACCCTCACAGTTGAGGATTTTCAAGGAGATTCCATGATAGAGGCACGACAGATTAAATCATTGGCTATTGGTGACTGAACTTAACAGCCAGCCCTTCTCCCTCCTCAGAGCATTCCAACCCTCTCATCCCGTCTTGGCCTTTCTGGAGGAGAGCCCCATCCTGAAGCCATCTGGGCGCACCAGCCACCACTTAGCTCATGAGCGTTGGGAGATTCCAAGGGTCTTAGAACCTCCTGGGTCAGGTATCAACAGTGTATCAAAAGATGCTCCTCTCAGCCCATCAGGAAACTCCAAGGGTTTTAGGGGCTCTGTGCCAGGAACCAGGGACAAAGACCAAATAGCTTTTTGTTATTATATCACAATAACAAAAAAATGGATAAGATAAAGCAGGAAGGATAAAGGGATTATTTTCAAGTTTTACTCGGGAGTTTTATTTACCCTGGACAGGGTCCCTGGAGTTTTTCTGTAGGAAAGAAAGTAAAAATAACATCAGTCAAATAAGGATCCAATCTAGCTAGAGTCAAGACATGCCCCAACTGGGGGTCTTAGCTCCTTTATCTGTAAGAGAGTGGCAGCTGTCTTCATGCATTTATTCAACCCATAGGATGTGCCAAGCATGTGCTAGGAGCTGGGACCTACAATGGTGCATGAGACTAGAGCACAGGAAACTGGGGCTCACAAAACAGCTGTATGCTCCACTCCATTCCCCCAGGAAACCCTGCAGGGGACTAGCTCTGGCCAACGGGCAGCAAGCAGAAGCTGCACCTACCAGCTGGCCAGGGCACAGTTCAGGGCCGCCACGTCTCTGCTGTCTCTCTCTGCAGGGCGTGCTGCAAGGACTTGGGAGCAGTACTGTCCCTTCCTCCTGCTTCTCTCAAACTCCTGCAAAAGGTGCTCCCCCAATCCCGGCCTTCAATGCCCCCCTGCCCCCTGCTGATGGCAAGACAGCTACTGCCAAGCCCACTGCACAGATGGGGCCCCTGAAGCGCAGACCTGCCTGGTAGCCAAGTTTAAATGCAGGTTCCTTGACCTCGTCCCTCATAACCAAAGGGACTTCTGACCTCACGTTGTTCACAAGTTTTCAAAAGAGACTCCTGCAAGGGTGCAGGGCTGGCTTAGTCGGTTGAGCACATGACTCTTGATCTTGGGGTTGTGAGTTTGAGCCCCATATTAGGTGTAGAGATTACTTTTATTTATTTTTAAAGATTTTATTTATTTACTTGAGAGACAGTGAGTGAGCACAAGCAGGGGGAGTGGCAGGCAGAGAGAGAGAGAGAGAAGCAGGCTCCCCCCCCCGCTGAGCAGGGAGCCCAATGAGGGGCTCGATCCCAGGACCCTAAGATCATGACATGAGCCGAAGGCAGATGCTTAACTGAAATGAGCCACCCAGGCGTCCCTAGAGATTACTTCTTTAAAAAAATCATTTCAAAGGAGGTTCCTGCAGAATTCCCCGGAAGTCTCTTGGGTGAAGGCTCCATCTGGGACACAAGAGGAGGAGCTAATTCAACACGGCAGCTTCCCTTTGTTTGTTCCAAGCACTGCAGATGGCAACCATGATGACAGCAATGGCGGCTATTTACAGAGAGCCTACTTGGTGCTAGCCTAGGTGTGGTGGGCGCTATAACTAAACCCGTTTTACAGATGAGAAAATTGAAGTATTGAGGTGAAAAACTTGCCCAAGGTCAAACATCCTTTGGAGAATGGAACCAGAAGTCAAACCTGGGCCCAGTGACATTCCCGGTCTACTCACCACACCACGGAAAGGTACCTTGTGGGCATGTGGCACAGACAGCAGCAGGCTGACACCCAAATGCATGGTCCCCTCCCAGGGGCAGATGTGTTCCTGGACAGCAGAGTCCAGCCAAAGGCTCCATTTCCCAGACCCTCCATCTAGGTGAGGCTGCAGGACTCATTTTTGACAGTCAAATTTAAGACGTGAGGCTGCACTTCTGGGCTGAGGTGTTTAAGAAGTGGATGTGTCAGGGCGCCTGGGTGGCACAGCGGTTAAGCATCTGCCTTCGGCTCAGGGCGTGATCCCAGCGTTATGGGATCGAGCCCCACATCAGGCTCCTCTGCTATGAGCCTGCTTCTTCCTCTCCCACTCCCCCTGCTTGTGTTCCCTCTCTCGCTGGCTGTCTCTATCTCTGTCAAATTAAATAAATAAAATCTTTAAAAAAAAAAAAAAAAAGAAGGGGATGTGTCTTTTCCACTCTCTCTTTCCCTCTTTTCTACCTGGTGAACTGTGTTCCAAGGCCCTAGGACCAAATCTGGCCCAACATCAATGGCCCCTGTTTTTGTGGATAAAGTTTTATTGGAACTCAGCCACACCCATCTGCTTCTGGGTCGTCTGGCTGCTTTCATGCTGCAACAACAGAACAGAGTAGTTGTCACTGAGACCGTATGGTCTGCAAAGCCAAAAATATTTACTATCAGGTCCTTTACATAAAAGATTTGCTGACCGCCACCCTAAGGGATGGCGAAAGTTCAGGACATAAAAAGCTTGGGCCCATGCGTAAGCCACTTACCACAAATGTCAGATGACAACATCAACAAGGAACAAACTGCATGTCCGGGGTGTAAATTTGTTGCAGCAGCTAGCTCTACCCCACCTAACGTGTGGAGAAATGGATGAGGCAGAGGACTCCATTCCGCACTGGTCATTGGTTGTCCAGACCTGGGACAATGGGGCCTAGTATCAGCTACTCTGCATGGTCAAGATTCTTCTTCTCTGACCGCAAATGGCAGCTAACAGTTCTCAAGGGTGTGCCATGTGCCAGATACTGGGCTAAATGCTTCCATTTGCTGGTAAAGAGACTGAACTGGAGAGTCAGACCACCTGGGTTTGAATCCTGGCTCTACCACCTACTAGAGCTGTGGCCTTAGAAAAGTTACCTCATTTTGTAGTCTCTAAAAGAGGGATCACAATGGTAGCTGTGGTGCCTGCACAAAGCACGCACACAGTCTGGGGTACCATTGCCATCGTTGTTACCACTTTGCCAGGTCATTTCGTTCTCAACGTCACCTGTGGGCTTTGGACAGTCATCATTTCCACTAGCTGAGAAGCACATGAGACATGGTATTTGCTTTTCCACAGCTTTGTCAGACAGAGGAATGAAAAACTGAAGATGACAAGGAACAGACGTGCTGTGTTAGGGAAAGCCCCAGAAAAGGCACCTGAGAAATGGGGTACCAGTGACTGAGGTGGGTTGGTTGGGAGGGGGTGTGGTGAGGTCAGTCCAGGTCATCTAACCAGGGAGATCCCACTTCCCCAGCTAAGTCTCTGCTACCTCTATGCATTGACCAGACTTGATGTTCCCAAACCTGCCTTGACTTAAATCCCTCACGTGCAGCCTTTGGTAAATGTAAGATTCCACGATCTCACTTCCGTATCCTAAGATGCTACAGACCTCAGGGATTTCTTTTTATCTCTTCTTTTATGGGGTAACCAAGTAGACAACAGCCTTTTAAACCTTGGCTCCACTGCCTTTACATCCCTTTACATGCCTTTACTGAAGTCTTGATTTTAAGATATTATGATGGACAATTTCTTCTTTCTTATTTTTGGCTGTCCAGCAGCCATCCCCCCTATGCCACTGTTAAGAGCACTATAATAATCCCTTCAAAAATCTCCCCTTCCCCAATGTTCAGTTCATATAGTTGGGGAGAGGCTACCCCCTGCAATTGTAGAAGCAGACACATGAGTCAGGTCCCCTATTGGAATGTTTAATCGCCCCGGCCACAGAGATTGGCTCAAGAATGAGCATATGAACAAAGGAAGCACAAAACTCTAAAAACTACAATATATTATTAAAAGAATTAAAGATGACCTAAATACATGGAAAAACATCCCACATTCATAAGTGGGAAGGTAGTATAAAAATAATAATATTCCTGAAATTGATCTACAGATTCAATGTAATGCCTTATCAAAATCTCAGTTACTGATGGTTTTTTCTTTTTAACATAATTTACAAGTTTATCCTAAAACTCATATGGAAATTTAAAGGACCCAGAGCAGCCAAGCTAACCTTGAAAAAAGAATGAAGGTTGAAGGGTCACTTCTCAATTCCAAAACCTACCACAAAAGCTACAGTAACTAACACAGAATGGCACTGGTGCAAAGATAGATATTTAGATCAATGGGAAAGAACTTCAAGTCCAGAAATAGGCTCTCACATTGATGGACAACTGATTTTCCACCAGGATGCCAGGACAATTCAATGGGGAAAGAACAGTCTTCTCAACAAAACAGTGCTGGGACAACTGGATATTCACATGTACAAAGGGAACTTGGACCTCTTCCTTCATAACATACAGAAAAATTACCTCCAAATGAGTCCCAGAACTCAATCTAAGCATACATTTCAGCGACTCTGTTGTAGAAAGAGAAATCAGGGAATTGATTCCATTTACAATAGCACCAAAAACCATAATATACCTAGGAATAAATCTAACCTAAGAGGTAAAGGCTCTATACTCTAGAAACTACAGAACACTTATGAAAGAAATTGAGGAAGATACAAAAAGATGGAAAAACATTCCATGCTCATGGACTGGAAGAATAAAAATTGTTAAAATGGTTATGCTACCCAGAGCAATCTACACTTTCAACACCATCCCTATTAAAAAATACTGTTGGCATTTTTCAAAGAGTGGAACAAACGATCCTAAAATTTGTATGGAAACAGAATGGACCCCAAATCACCAAGGGAATGTTGAAAAGGAAAAACAAAGCTGGGGGCATCACGTTGCCTGATTTCATGCTATATTACAAAGCTATGATCACCAAGACAGCACGGTATTGGCATAAAAACAGACACATAGATCAGTGGAACAGAATAGAGTCTCCAGAAATGGACCCTCAATTCTATGGTCAACTGATCTTCAACAAATCAGGAAAAAATGTCCAATGGAAAAAAGACAGTCTCTTCAATAAATGGTGCTGGAAAAATTGGACAGCTCTATACGGAAGAATGCAACTCAACCATTCTCTTACACCATATACAAAGATAAAATGGATGAAAGACCTCAATGTGAGACTGGAATCCATCAAAATCCTAGAGGAGAACAAAGGCAGTAACCTCTTCGACATTAGCCACAGCAAGTTCTTTCATAACACGTCTCCAAAGGCAAGGGAAACAAAAGTGAAAATGAACTTTTGGGACTTCGTCAAGATAAAAAGCTTCTACACAGCAAAGAAAACAGTCAACAAAACTAAGAGGCAACTAATGGTATGGGAGAAGATATTTGCAAATGACATTGCAGATAAAGGGCTGGTATCTGAGACCTATAAAGAACTTCTCAAACTCAACACCCAAAAAACGAATAATCAAGTCAAAAAATGGGCAGAAGACATGAACAGACACTTCTCCAATGAAGACATACAAATGGCTAATAGACAAATGAAAAAATGTTCAACATCATTAGCCATCAGGGAAAATCAAATCAAAACCACACTGAGATACCACCTTACGCCAGTTAGAATGGCAAAAATTAACAAGGCAAGAAACAACAAATGTTGGAGAGGATGTGGAACCCTCTTACAGTGTTGGTGGGAATGCAAGCTGGTACAACCACTTTGGAAAACAGTGTGGAGGTTCCTCAAAAAGTTAAAAATAGAGCTACCCTGTGACCCAGCAATTGCACTACTGGGAATCTACCCCAAAGATACAGATGTAGTGAAAAGAAGGGGCACATGCATCCCAATGTTCATAGCAGCAATGTCCACAATAGTCAAACTGTGGAAGAGCTGAGATGCCCTTCAACAGATGAATGGATAAAGAAGACATGGTTCATATATACAATGGAATATTACTCAATACCCACCATTTGCATCGACATGGATGGAACTGGAGGGGATTACGCTAAGTGAAATAAGTCAAGCAGAGAAAGACAATTGTCATATGGTTTCACTCATATGTGGAACATAAGGAATAGCAGGGAGGCCATTAGGAAAAAGAAGGGAAGAATGAAGGGGGGGAACAGAGGGGGAGACAAACCATGAGAGACTGTGGACTCTGGGAAACAAACTGAGGACTTCAGAGGGGAGGGGGGAGGGGGATGGGGTAGCCTGGTGATGGGGATTAAGGAGGGCATGTATTGCAATGAGCACTGGGTGTTATACACAAATAATGAATCACTGAACACTACATCAAAAACTAATGATGTACTGTATGTTGACTAACAAAATTTTTAAAAAAATTGTGGTGACCCTATATTAGGCAAAGCTTTCTTGCATACAACATCAGAAAGAATAGGAATAAAAGAAAAAATAGGTACAATGGACTTTATCAATGTCAGGTTCTACAAAGGACATCATCATGAAAATGAAAAGTCAACTCAGAGAATGAGAAAAAATATCTGTTCATCACCTATCTGAGAAGGGACTTGTGTTGTATCCAGAATATATAAAAAACAATGACAACTCAACAATAAAAAGACAACCCAATTTAAAAATGGACAAAGGATCTGAATCAACACATGAAAAGTTGTTCAATCGGCATCGTGTGTCATGAGGGAAACAAAAATGAAAACCACCATGTGACACCACTTCACACCCGCTACGGTGGCTGTAATCTCACACACACACAGGCAGTAACGAGCACTGGTAAGGATGTGGTGACATTAGAATCCTCATACCTGGCTGATGGGGACATAAAATGAGGCACTTACTGTGGAAAACTACTTCAAAATACTAGACACAGGGCTACCCCATGACCCAACACTTCACTCCTGGATGGAATGAAATCAAACAAAAGAATGAAAGGGAAGAAAAAGAGAAGTGTGTATCCACAATGAAGACTGCACACGAATACCCAGAGAAGAATGGCTCGAAAGACTGGCAACAACCCAACACTCATCAACAGACCAACGGACCAACAACACGTGATCTACCCACATAATGGAAAACAGTACTTGGCAATAAAAAGGAATGCAGTTCTGATACGTACTACAGCACAGATGAACCTTGGAAACAGCTTGCTTTTGTGAGGTCACGAAAGACCACAAAGTTAAGATCCATTTACATGAAATTTTCAGAACAGGCCAATCTACAGATACAAAAAGTAGATGACGGCTGTTTTGAACAACAACAACAAAAGGGCGCATGACCCAGGCAGAACAGTGAAATCTACTCCCAGACTTTTGCTGGAGCTACTGGGAAAGGCAGTACTTTCTTTTCGAGCTGCTGTCAGGGTGACATAAACCCGGGACCGCCAGAGGCTCTATCTTGTTAGAGAAAGCCTGTCTGAGAAAGCAGCCAGCAGGAGGAAAGCAAAGGAGGAAGGGAAGGAGGGAAAGATCAACTTCTGACGGGACTGTAAGCCCTGGAGCCAGCTATGCCTGAAGCTGCAATCCATTCCTGCTCTTTCAATCACATAAATCCAATTCCTCTCAGAACTCTGCCAGTGTGGGAGGATTCTAGCTCAGTTTCTCACTGATTCAGATTCTTCCTTGGCATCCTCCACTCACTGTTCAGGTCACAGATTTCCGCCCCCCCCCAATTCCTTGGGCTTTCTACCCTGGAGCCCCCCTGCCCAATACCCCACCTTTCCCAGGGCACAGGCTTTTCTAAAAATCCTCTCCGTCCCTCTGGCAGCGGCCTCCCACCAACCTCCCAGCACCTTGTTTCAGCCAGAGACACTTCCCCCACCTGGAATGCACCTGGAGCAGAGCTCTATAACTCAGCTGCTTAAAAATAAACACGGGCTGTGTTATTTCCAACAAGTTTTCCCACCCTATTAATTATTTATCTAGCACCTGCTTCACAAAAAAGGGAACTCAGCAGAGAAGGAGTAGGGAGAAAAGTCTGGAAAGAGCAAGGCAGCCAAAAACAGCAGTGGTGCATGGTGGCTGCCAGCCACGGCAGGAAGCCATGTGAGGTAGGGAGAGGGGGGTCCGCAGGGAGAGGTGCTGGCAGGGTTCTCCGCGTGGTCTTGCTGAAGGCCACCATACCCTCATCAGAGCTGTGTTTTTAAATGCATGAAAGAGCTACACAGGAACAGAAAGAAAAGCACTTACATTTAAACACAGTTATCCAAACTATGATAAAGCAATACAAGCGTTTCTGTGCTGAGGCTTTAGATAACAAGATCTAGTGGCAGGTCTTATCATGACTGTAATTTCAAAATAGTGGTGAGCTTTGAGGGTATTTGGAGTCTACGGACATACCGCCCTGAACACGCCCAATCTTGTCTGAGGATCCTTGGAGCCATCTGTGGCACCTGTCATGGGGTATGAAGAGAAGCGGACTGATGTTTACTAGGGACAAAGTCACAGATATTAGTACCACTGTTACAGTTTGTGGCTGCAATTCATTTTGAAGTCCATGTTTTAATTAGATGTTAGTGACAAGAAACGTGTAATTCTTGTTCATCAACCACCTGGATTTATCCTCAGACCCTAGAATAAGAAATCGTGAGCTGTGTCAGGCTGAGCCCCCAAGCAGGCCCCTCTGGGACTGAGGATGGTGCTTTGCCGACTATGGGGAGGGGAGGAGACTGGAGGGGGAGAGGAATGGCATTCACAGGGAAGCGTGGCCAGGAGACCTAGGGAATGGCCTTGTCACCACCACCAGTGGCTTTTGAGCATTCACCATAGACCATGCTGTGTTCTTAGCCTGTTCCCTGCATTTCCTCACCGAATCCTTGTAGCAACTTCACGCGGAAGACACCAGGATACTCGCATAGGGGGGCACCAAGGCACAGCGACAGGACAGGCCGCTATACACTGGTGTCAGGATTCAAACCCAAGTACGCTGACCCCAGGACCCATGCCGTCCTCCACTGCCTCTCACTCCCCCACCCCCACCCCAGAGTCCCAACGGAGGTAAATGCCCAGAGGAGGCAAAGAGAAGCTGAGTCAGACTTGATTTTGAGCTAGAGGCCTCATTCCAAACCTTACACATCTGTATGGAACATGTGTTCCTCTGGGTGAGAGGCAGTCCTGAGCCTGGAGACAAAGCAGACTCTGAGTTTGCACCAAGAATGAACATCTTTTCATTCCAACAAGATGAAAGGCCACAGGAGCCAAGGAGAGTGAGCGAGGAGCAAGCATCTGGCCCAGTATCCAGTGTGGAGCTGCCCGCAGGCCGGCCTTGGCCTGGAACACGTCCCTACCTGGATTCCTTCACTGCATCAGGTCCTCTGTGTTACAGCGTCCAGTACTGTGCTTATGCAAAAACTGTGGTGACATAGAAACCTGGCACCCATCGAAGGTTATTTACAGTTGATTTGTCTAACGTCTGTCTCTGCTAAACCAAAAGTTCCATGAAGGCAGGACCCACATGTGTTTTTCCTCACCATCTTAAACACAATTGTGTGAATTAATAAATATAAATAAGTATCACACAGGAAGAAAAGAAAGCAACAAGGGACTGAGCCAGCTGGCTGCTGGGGAGAGCCTTCCTGTCCCAGCTTGGGAGGTCGAGACCGGACATGGGCACATCCTGATGTACCAATTTAACACACGGTGACTCTGTCCACCAACAGGTGTGGCTCAAAGCCTGACTACCTGACAACCTGAGGATCCATCTTCACCCCTCGAGGGGATCAGGGTGACCATGACAGGAAGGAGATGGGGAAGCGTGCTGTTCCAAGGGTCAGATCAGATACGAACACAAAAATAACACAGAACAGCGCTTGACAGAACCGCGCTTGACGTTTCAGGTGTGTACAGTTCACCTGCATGTGAAACACACAGAATCTGATTCAGAAGAACGGGGGTGGGGCCTGAGAGTCTGCATTTCTAACAAGCTCTCAGGTGAGGCTCATTGTGCCCATCCAAACCACACTTTAAGTGGCAAGAATAGATAGAAGACAGAAATTTAAAAGCTTTCTTTGAGTTCCTATTTGATATTGTTAATCTCAAGCCAGATTTGGGCTGGAAAGCCTGGCACCAACTCATAAAAATATCCACCTATGTGTTCTTTGCTCCTCTGCCTAACAGCATAAGATTGAGAATAAATGGGCCTGCGGAGATCATAAAGAAGTGAACTCTAATGAGTTCCAGTCCTGGCTCTCTGAATACCTCACCATGTAATCCCAAGCAAGTCATTTCCTCTTCCTGGGCCTTTGGTCAGTGCCACCAATCACTGGTCTGTAAACCAGCTGTGTCCGCATTATCCAAGGATTTTTCAAAAATACAGATTCTAGGGCTTTACCCATAGAGATTTTAGTTCACCACATCTGAGGTGTCATCTGAGCATCTCATTTTGTTTAGACCCTATGATTCCCATTTATATCCAGGGTGGGAAACCCTTGGACAAATGGCAGCCGTGGTGGAACTGTCCGTGGTGCTGACTGGTGACTTGCAATGTGGCCTAAATACACGTTTCAGGGGATTCCTGGGAGGCAATAATTCACCACATTGTTTGAGAATCTGGAAAAGATGCAGACATTTTTGCTCTGCTCAGGTGCTGGCATTATTGGCATAGCCATCAGTCACCTGTAGCATAGCAGTGAAGCCTAACCCATTGGCAAAGGGAAAACAGTTATGTCCAATTATTTCCAAAATCAATGCATCTGAGGCATCTGGAGTAGATGGTGGAAGGCCTGATTTACAGCTCTCCAGACCTGCTTGCACACTAATGGTATTACTGAGGGGAAGGCCCTAGAGAGCAAAACCATTTCTTATTTGTTGCTATAGTTTGAAGAATGCCTATGCCACACTCCGGTTTGTGCTTTCTGCGGGGGATTTCCCACCGTGGCAGGGAGGAAGGAACAGAGGGCAAGGGTGGGGGAAGAGATAAAAGGTGGAAATGAAGACGAAGCAGAATGCCAGATCTGCCTGGCTAGCCCATTTTTCTAGCTTCTCTAAAAGATTTATGCACCTGTCCACAACAAACTACAGATCCGTTACCCAGCACACACAGCCTCTTCGAACATTAAGCAGCAGAGGTCAAGCACGAATGATGGTTCGCTGCTAGCTGAGAACCCACCACCTCTCTTTCTTTTTACCCTTGTCTTTCAAAGGGAGCTGAATAATTTTACTTTGTTGGCAGCAATGAGAAAAAAAAATTTTTTTTTTTAATTTGGAGGTCAAAGAAATTCCATACTGTTCACCGCAAAACGTGAAACCTCCTGTGACCTGAGTAACCCTTCCAGGACAGATTATGTAACATAACCTAGTTTATGTTACTTAGACACTGTTAGAAATTGGCTGTATGTCACCATTTGCCTTCCCCAGCCACCCACCCCCAGCCGCAAATTCTGAGCCCTATGTGAACAGGACCTGATCCATTTAGTTCCCTGCTGCCTGCTCAGTGGCTGGCACATAGTAGATGTTCAAGGAAGACCTGCAGAATGAATGGATGAGAGAGTGAAGGACACCCCTCTTGGTATGTGTGTAGCCCCCGGGCGCTTCCCTGGGCCAGTCCCTCTTACTGATATTTATCCTCCATACTACTTCCCAAGTGACCTTTTTTAAAAAAACACAAAGCCATTTTTTTTTAACCAAGTAATATGCTTTTGGGATAAAAATCCAAACTCCTCAGCTGAGCATGCGAAGCAACTGTCCCTGCCTGGCTCCTCTGAGCGATCTCCTCACATGCCACGCTTGGTGGCAGGTGCACCCAGGACATATAGTACCTGCCATTTCTCAGAAGGCATCATGGGCCTCAGGAGGTAGAGTTGCTCCGTAAATGCTGGTGCCCAAAGGACTGTTTCCTTTGCCTGGAATTCCCCATCACACTCAAGAGCTGGATCCTGCTCTGCCCTCAATTCAGGTATTACCTCCATCCTGAAGTTTCTCTGGTGTCTCTCCTTCCCTTCTCCCCCTCGTCCCACCCCAGGCTGGCTACCCTTGTTTCTCCCACTCAGCACCCATGCCCCTTTCGCCTGGTGACAGCACTACCATCTTCCCCTGGACAATCAACCTTTCCCACTCTCAGACCATAAGGTTGAGATGGGACCAATTCTACCCCTTGACCCAGGGCTCAGCACATGACTTGGCCAATCATAGTCATTATTATTGGTCCTAAGATAGGCACAGGACTCAAGGTGGGCCATTGAGTGTGAGCACAGACACTGAAACTGCAGGGAAAGAGACTGGCTCTTTCTGCTAGAGCTGCTATGAGTGATATGGACAAAGCCTCAAGGTATGTGACCATCTTTGCCATGAAAGGGGTGCCCATCTGAGAATGCAGCCAGCTCAGGAAAAAGGTAAGTGGAGAGAGAAACAGGCAGATAAGCAAGAGAGTAAGTGAGCAAAGGAAAAAGGGACTGGCTGAGATAATGACCATCTTATGATATCACTGAACTCCTGGATCCAGCCATTCCTGAAGTCAGACCTAAACTTCTCAGTTATACAAGCCAATTAATTCTCTTTTTACAGTAAAAATAATTTGATTCTGGTTTTTATACTCCTGTGCTCCCAGAGAACCCTGATTTAACCTCCCACAAGCACCTAATGGGGGGTGTGATCTGCCAATTGCCCTACTAGATTGTGAACACCCTGAGGGCAAGAAACACATCTCATTTGCCTCAGTAGCCCCGAGACTTCTTGTATCATAAATAACCAAAGGGATTTGTGAAATTAAAAAAATAAATAAAGGTACATCTATCTGGAAAAGAATGTTTATCTGGGAATTAATGAAGCTTTTCATTTACCTCATTATACTTCAAGGGCCTTTCTCATAAGAACTCTTAGACTCCTCAGGTTCTTGGCCATTGCCAGTATGCTCTACTCCCCTGAATGCTTGTTTTTCAGATCTCCAAAGCTAGAGATCCTAGGGGTAACATGAAGGGGCAGGTCCAAGGGGTTGAGAAAGCACATGACCCAGGGTCCAACTATTGCTGCATCTTGCTCACCTGGACCTCAATCAAGGCCAAAGTCATTGCTAGACCCCGATGCTGCCCAGGTAAGGGGCTCGAGCACCGGGACATCAAGAATCCAATACACACCTGAACCCATTAACTTGTCATGTTTCTGTTCCTCTGCTGGTGCTTGCCCCCTAACGGCAATGCCCTTCCCTTTCCTCTCTACTTAATTCTTCAAAGCTCACATGAAAAATCAGCCCCACCAGGGAGTCTACCCTCAACTTCAGGGGCGACAATTTCAAAAGCCTTCAGGGACTAGGAAATGAGAGAAGCAAGGGAGGCTGGTGATCTGGGGCACACATGCCCCATGCAAGCGCCAGCCTCCACCCAGCTATTGCCACAAGGAAATCTGAGATAAAGACCAGCCTCCCCTTGCTGGGGAGCGTGTGGAGCCCAAGCTGTGGACAGGGGTTTATTATTATTGCTGTCACTGTGATGGTCATCATCATCAAACACCTATCTCAGGTGGAATGTGGTCTATGGACTGCCTGCCGATCTCCTCGGGGCTGGGGCTCTGCCGACATCAGGATTACAGGACCATCACCCAGAGAGAGCAGTTCCTACGCACGTGTCTGTCTTTTCTGCGAGACTCTATCTCTGGTCAGACCCCACATCTCCAGGTCCGCTAATGATGCCCTCACAGTATCCAATGGCACTGCGCTAACCCAAACCTGTTGGCACCTGGTAGACATTCTGCCCACACCCTGGCAAGGGTCTTCCTGCTTACCCCCGTCAAGCCATCCTCCATGGGGCAGCAATGTCTCCAGAACACAATGCTTGTCATTCCTTGCTTGAAATCCTTCACCAGCTCCCCCTCCCCCTGCCATGCTTCAACAAACAACTAGAGCTGAGGCTACAAAGGGGAAAAAGGAGGGGCCAGGAAAGCCCAGAATGGGGGGGCGGGGTCATTTACACTGGGCAGTTGGGAAAGGTTCTCTGAGGAGGTAGAAAGTAAGCGGAGGCTGGACACATGAGAAAGACCCTGCCACAGGACAGCGGGAGGATCCAGAAGGAAATGTGTGAGCCAAGCCCCCAGGCAAGAAAGAGCTCGAAGGTTCAAGATCTAAGATGGGGACAGGCACAGTGGCAGGAGGTGAGGCAGGGATAATAATTCCTCAGCCACCAGGATGCTGGGGGATGAAATGAGCACGCAGGCGAAGTCCTTGGCACCTCGCCTGGCATGTAGTTAGCACTCAATAAACAGCCGCTATTCTTAGTAAGATGGCAGTGCTGATGTGAAGAAGGGCTTGTTTATTTCCTGCTGCTAGGAAGAAGGCTGCCCAGCTCGCCAGGGAGAGCTAAAAGCCAGTATCAAGGGCTCCTTTATAATACAAAACAGTTCCATTTTCATGAGCTTATGAGGATCAGGCACTTAACTCAAAAAAGCTTCTAAACTCATTACAAAAAAGAACTTCACTTTCCCTCCAAAGGCAGAAGAGCCGAGAAATTAAACAGTGACAAAGTTCCAAGGGGGCAGCTAAGCTTAATGTTGTTGGTAACTGGCAGGGAAGAGCAGCTCTCCGAAGCAGGGCTCAAAGCTCTCGGGACCCCAGCTCAGAGAGAGGAGCCCTGGAGTGGGGGGACTCTGGGGCCACATTGAGGAACACAAGCTGGGGCCTAGTGTTCTCTCAGGCAGATAACCACGGATGGGGCCTCCATGGATCCATGACACCATGCCAGCGTCTTGCCGTGTATCGTATGATGAGGGGTTTTGTTCCTCTGGAAAATCAGTCCAGCAA
Organism: Ailuropoda melanoleuca; assembly: GCF_002007445.2. Taxonomy (NCBI): domain Eukaryota; kingdom Metazoa; phylum Chordata; class Mammalia; order Carnivora; family Ursidae; genus Ailuropoda; species Ailuropoda melanoleuca. Next base: position 28,709,894 of record NC_048227.1, read on the forward strand.
GGAAAGCCAGCATTTAGTGTATGCACTGATGCCTTAGGGGGGCTGTGAAGGAAACAGGAAGCGCATGGAAGGAGAGGCAGGGCAGCAGGAGGGGCTTCTTGGAGGCGGCGGCAAGAGTTACATCTTTTTAAAGGAATGCACAAAGGTTAGCATCAGGAAAATGTAACAAGATCCAAAAACCAGTAAGACAAAAACTCTGGAGGAATAAAGCCCACACAATACAAACAGACAACAAAGGGAATGAGAAAGCTGAAGGGCCAAAAAAACACGAAGCAATCATCAACCTTGTCTGTAATCAGGCCAACAGGAACGAAAACCATCCTGAGTTGACACTCTGTACACATCGTGTTAGCAAAACATAAGGAAGTTGTAAGTCTAATTATGCCAAGTGTTGCTGAGAATGAACAACAATGGGAATCCCTCGTCCATGTGGTCGGGAGGGAACAACTGGTGCGACCGCCTTAAAGAGCAATTTGGCAGCAGCCGGGAAAGAAGGCAAGCAGGCCCGTGAGGCAGCAGCCGCCGTCATCGGAGCACAAGCTGGACAAGCGGAGGACAGACGTGCAAGGCCAGGAGACAGGTAGAGTGCTCACCGCACACCGTTCGCCCAGGGAAGAACTGCGAACGGTCGAACTGCCCATAGAAGGGAGGATACATAAATACAACGCTGCATTTTCATCCAAGAGAATGTCAGTGTGGCAGTGAAAGCTGACGTGCTAGAATGCTATGCACCCAAGTGTATCAATCGCTGAAAGATAACAAGGGTGAAAAATACAAGGTATGTATTTTTCGGACAGGAAGGGTATACAACTCCACAGAATGGTTCCCTCTTCAGCGGGGTGGGGGGAAGGGGGCGGAGGAGGAAGGGAGAGGAAGGAAGGGAAGAGGATTCAGTTATACCTGTCATGTTTAATTTCTAAACATTATATTAAATGAGGATGATGTGTGTTCATTGTATTTTTCCACGTATTCTCGGACACATTTGAAACATTTTAAAATACATTTTTAAGAGCTTAGACACCAACAAGACAAAATGTGAACGGGTGTTAATTCTAGGTGGGGGGGAAATGGGCACCTGTTATCTTGCTCTTTGTATTTTTCCCCTCCCTTTAAGAAATCATCAGTGCGTGACCGACCACTTTGAGAAACTCTTAGCACTCTGCTCACGTAGAACATGCGCGCCGTGTGATCCAGCAATTCCATTCCCACGTACAGACCCACAGAAACCAGCGATGACGGCCACGAGAAGACATACCAAGATGTTAACTACAGCACGATGTGTAATTGAGCCAAACTGGAAGCCACCCAACATCCATCAACAGAAAAGATAAACTGTGATATAGCCATACAATGGAATACTACACCACGACGAAAAAGGTCAGAACAATTTGCTACTTGGAGCAACGTGGTTGAATCTCATAGATGTAACACTGAGAAAAAGAAGTCAGGCACAAAGGAGTCCACGCTCTATGATCTCATTTTTGTAAAGTCCTATAATGGGCAAAACAAATCCATGGATCAGGTAGGAGGACAGTGGCCACACTACTGGGGAGAGTTACGGAAGGAGGCCACAGGTGTGCTCCCTTTTGTGCAAATACATCGTGCTACACATGTAAGATTAGAGGCATTTATAACCCAATTTTTAAAATAATAAAAGAAGGGAAGGAAACAAACACGCACACCATGCTGTATCGAGGAGAATGAAGAGGGGAGGAGAGGGGAAGAAAGAAGAGCCAACCATGCCCGTGCCCAAGTTACCACAAATTACAAAAGAATGGAAGCCAATTGGCAAGACTTCTCTGCAGACCTATTTTTTATATTTCTTTAAGCTAGCAGTTGAAGGTTCAGGATGTGCCAGATGGATCATCATCAGATCCCAAGATGCAAGTGCCTGCAGCCCACATGACAGTCGTGACAATGGAGCATCATGAGGCCAGGTGACAGGCAGAGGTCACGCGGCTGGTGTACCAGAGACAGGGTCCGAAGTAGGGCCAGTGCAATGCCAAAACCCAAACTCTTAACCTCTGTACTGTGGGCCTTCTAAAAATGCCAATGGCCTGTGAGGACGTCAAGGGGTAAGGGACAGCTTCCTCCATACATAAGGGTTTCTGGAACCCCCAGATCAGTGGTGGCAACTTGAAAAACTAAAATGTTTTTCTCTAGCTTGCTGAAGATGAACCAAGATTGCAATACTGAGTGCTCACATATTAATGGCAGTAGTGAAGGGAGAGGTAGCAATTATTCTCAATTACTCAAGAAGAGAGTAAGAGCTGACAAGTACTCTTCTAGGTTGTGATTTTAATCAGTTGCCCAAAAATATGAGGAAAGAAACACATATAACATGGGTTAAGTATAATCAGAAGACCTTCAGAGCTAGAAAGAGGGATTAAATAATGACATACAAGTAATTTAACAGCCCCAGAAATATTTTGGACAACACTTAATGTCCAGCGGAGAGTCAAGGGTCTTGTAAATCGTATCACTTTCCAAATCAATGGGTTCCCAACTGCTGCATCGGAGGCCTTGAGCTCGGACTGAGATGGGCAAAGGACAGGGAGGGCACCACAACTGGCTGGTGAACCTGGCAGGCCAGATCCCTGATGGGTCAAATAACTCTTCTTTGTCACCAGACATGGTGAATGGGAAGTCTCTTCCGAGCCTCATGCAAATATTCGCTGTGCTGTGTCAATCTTCCCCTGAACAATTACCAAAGACCTGCACGTGAGAGGGAGGGAGGGAATGGTTAAGAAAGGGAACTGGGAACTGCATGACTCTGGAGTCGCACACCAGCTTTTAGGCGGCTTGAGTCCTTGTGTTCATCAAACACGTTTCACTCAGCACCACCATGTGCCAGGCGCCGGGTGAGAAGCTGAAAAGACAAAGACTCCATAGGCCAGGTGCTGCTCTAATTCCACGGGGTTGGTGGGGAAGAGAAGGCTGCATCAGGCAGCCTGAGGAGGGACAGCTAACACTCGGAGTCTGGGGAAGGCTACCCAGAGGCGGTGGCACCTGCAAGGTCTGTGGCCTGAGATCACCAAAATGATTCACTTGGATCCAATCTCTCCACGTGCTACCTGCAGAGAACATGCAGGTTGTGAACAAAGAGCAGATAACACTTCTCAATGACGGCTCTGGATCATTTGTTCATGAACTGACCTTGATTTTTTCATTGGATTTTAATTTGATAGTACAAAGAAGTAGTCCCAAGGAAGCCGCCCTTATTAAATACATACACATATTTGCATATGTACGCATATATGCAGTCCAAGTCCGAGGCTCCTCGAAGTTTCTCTCCTGAGACCGTTTCTCTGGCAAGATGGTTTTAGCAACTGCTCTCCTGGAAAATATCTTAAGAGGCTTTTACTGTATTAAAGAGAAACACAAATGTGTGATGTATAATGAGCCCAATTTCACTCTTCTTCTCGCTTAATACATTAAGTACCAGGACTATTTACACAGTAGTTGGCAGAGTGTCAGAGGAGAAACAAGCGTGAGTTTATGGCTTCATTCAACTGGAGCTTCTTTTTTCTCCCAAATTTGCATTGTCCTCTGGATCTTCTTCCACATGATGGAATTTCTGGCAGAATCCCCTGAGATCTCGCATCTCCCCAGAGAGCTGCTGTCACGTGGTCCTTTGTGCATTACTGCCTCCCCGACCTTGGCGTGGCTCCACATGGCTTCCGGACCCCGGCGCAGGTGGCACAGGGGCATTAGCAGGTGTCTGACTCCGTTCCTGACGGGAGCTGCAGGACCCTGGGCAGGACGCTTACGGCCTCTGCACCCGGTTTCCTCACCTCGAAGGTGTTGGATATGGGGCGTAACCAGAATCCCAAGGTACAAGACTGAATACAAAGCCCCCACTGTGCACACACCGGGCACGTGATGGCTGGTATGACTGTACAGAGGTGCAGGGTGTGCGGGTTCTGGACGGGCCACCTGTGTCAGGCTCGTCCACTGCCTCCTCGGTGCCCCCGACGCCCTGCTTCTGTCGGCCAGCTCTGCGTCCCTGCCAGCCCGTGCACCCCTTTCACTACATGTCCACAGCTTGACCCTGTGTGGACACTGTCACAGGTACGTGGCAGATGTCACCACTGCAAGTCCTTACGACGACACTAGAGGGAAGTGGTATGTAAGGGAGAAACTGAGGCAGAGAGAGATCAAGTAACGTGCCCAAGGCCATACAGCTAGTGAAGGAGTAGGAACCTTTTTCTTTCTGGGTTTGATTCTCAGAGTTGGAAAGCGCTGTTGAATGAACAAATGAATAAATGGGCAAATGAACAAGGGACTAGCCCTCCATACGTTTAGGTTTACGAGGGGAGGTTACATAAGCCTCCGGGTCGACCGTGAGGGCAGCAGTTCCTAGCTGTACAAAGGGCCCTAAGTCAGTCAGAGCAGACTGAGGGTGAGGGAGGCAGATCAGCAGAGGGAGAGGCAGATTTCTACACCAACGAGGCTGAGGAAGTGACTCAAGGGAGTCAGTGTCCACCATGGGGCAAGGGTTAAGTCATCTACACTCATCCGCCCTCTGTGCTACTCCACGGCAGATCCCTGGAGACTGTCTGCCTGGGCCCACGGGTCACCTTGATACTGCCGAGCGAGGTCGTCTTGGTCAAGTCACTCCACCCTCCTGTGCCTCCCTCTCTCCATTTGCAAAATAACACTAATCGTTCCTATACCACAGGCAAGGAAAGAGAGGGGTGAGGTGGGCAGAAACATGCCCCCCCCCAATATTTTCACACCCTCATCCCTGTGAATGTGCTCAGGGCAAAGGGGACTCCGCAGAGGTGATTCAGTTAAGGGTCCTCAGATGGGGAGATTACCCTGGATTACTCAGGCATGCCCAATCTAATTCCACTCCTTCCTATGAGACCCGGCACACTCAGGGTGGTGTGGCTAGACTAATCCCACTCCTTCAAAAGGGGAGAATCTTTCCACCATGCAAGGATGGTCCCAGAGTTGCAGCACTGAAGAGAGGAAGAGCCAAGGGATGTGGGAAGCCTCTAGAAGCTGTAAAAGGCAAGGAAAGGGAGCCTCCCCAAAAGCCTCGAGAAAGAAACACAGCCCTTGCTGACACCTTGACTTCAACCCCGTGACACCTGTGTCGACTTCTGGCCTCCTCAACTATAATATAATAAATATGTATTGCTTAGAGCCGCTAGGTTTGCAGTGACTTCTTATAGCAGCAATACGAAGCTAACACAGGCTATGGAGAAGGAAAGGCTAGCCCCTGAACTGACCCTGCTTTCCCACCTGGAAGATTTATCACCGGGATCCTGCGGGCCTGCTGAGTTCCTCACCACCCTGCAGAAGGCAGCCCTGCTCACCCCCCTCCAGAGCACATCAGGGACGCTCGTTCCCCTTAATCACAGGACTCTTCCATGAGCACCGATTTACCTGTCTTTGCCCCCACAAGGCCATGAACTTCATGAAGACAGAGACCTTACTGTAGACCATCTTAGTCCCCCTGACACCTAACATGACACCCCTACATTCCAGAAGTGTTTCTAAGTGGAAAAAATTCAGCGGCTTCGACGTTCTTCTAAATCCCCACTGGTTCCCACCACTCCAGGTACCTTCTGCTGGGGGCCTGCCACCCCCAGGGCTGCATTTAAGTCTGTACCTCTCAGGATGCAAAGATGCTTTCCGCGGCTCGGTGAGCACCGGTCGGTTCCTCCAGCACACACTGGTGTATGTGTTTTTAATGAGGATTTTAATGCATAATTTCTCCAACAAGTTGAATTATCTGTGGCTCCAGGGAAAGCGATTTGTCTTGCCTTAATGCCAAATGAACTTTCAGAGACTGACTCCATTATCCTAAGAAGAAATGACAGCCCCTCAAATCTATTTCTCCCTGAGCAATCATGCAGACTTGGAGTAGCGTCATCAAAAATGAGTCTTTTTCCCAACCCCTCATGCTGGCGAAGTCCATTTGGATGGAGAGCTTGCCAGGCAACTCCCCCAGATTGTTAAGAGAACCACCTTTCTGGTCTGTAAAGGCTTGCCGGCTTCTGGCCCATTCTGCAAAAAACCACATTCACTCCAAGTGAAGTGAGAGCAACCTCACAAGTCACCCTCAAAATTATTCCGCCCACTTTGGGAATTCAGACTTTTTGAATTTGCACAGAGACCCACTGACGTGAAGAAGAAAATAGCAGGGAAATTTTCCCATTTAATGCCTGTTCACTTATGCCTTAATTCAGGCCACGAGCCTCTCTGGGGCACCAGGTGCTATTCTAGGAGCTGGAGAGAGAGCAGTGAACAGACCAAGGCCCTGCTGTCATGAGCTTCCATTCCAGAGCAGACAAAACTACTCAAGGTCACAAGCAAATCACATGGATGGATGGTACGTGCCAGGACACAATTGAAGCAGACTAATGGGTCATGGGTCAGAGGGTGACTGAAGACGCAGCACTAATGAGGGTGGTCTGAAAGGCTGCCCCAAGGAGTGGAGTTGAGCTGAGGTCTAATGAACCACAGGGGCCATCCATGCAGAGATGGTGGGGAGCCAGTCCAGGTAGAGGGGACAACAGGTGCAAAGGCCATAAGGTGAGAACAGCATGGAAGTCTTAGGAGATAAATGTGACTGGGTGTAAAGGGGGAGGGTGCGGCCAGAGATAAAGTAGGGAAGGAAGTGGGGGACAGCTCGAGGGACATCTTGAAGGTCATGAGGAGTCCTGAATTTAAATATCATGACTGCCACTGGAGGGTTGTAATCAACACCACCATCTGATCTATGTCATACAAACCTCACTGTGGCTGCAGCAGGGGAAGTGGAGGGATAGGCAGGCCAGAGTGGAAAGGGTACAAATGCCCACACCACAAAGGACCAGGCTTGGGGTGGGATGGAGGGGAGCACCTGAACTGGGACTCTAGGGAAGGACACCTGCAGGACCTGGCATGCCAGTCTTGAACTGGTGGAGCCGTGCTTTCCCATTATCCCCACCCTACTCAGAAACGGGGCTCAAGACAAGAGCCACCCCTGTGGGGGTCATGAGAGCTGATCGTAAAAGCTCTAGCTCTCTTGGGCATGTGGTAGCAGTGGACTCCTTTGGCCCCTCGGCATTATGCATGGCTGAGTCACTGGCTGTGGCCAATGAAATATAAGTGGAATTAACATGTATCACCCATGGGCAGAAGCTTTAAGAGCCAGTGTCTGATTTGCCCCTGTCCTTGGCTTCCTGATGTTATGATGAGCAGAGCTCCTAGGCAACACACGATGGATGTGAAAACATGAAATATGAGCTAAAAATATACCTTGGTTGGCTCAGGCTGCCAAGATCATGGAGTTACTCCAGCCTAACCCAGATTACCTTGATACAACCCCACACCTGTGATATTTCAAATTTAATGAGTAATTTTAATTTACAACTATTGTGGCTTGCTTCACTCAACTACAAAGGAATAACCTTCATCAAGTGGTGGACTGATACTCAAGAAACTACCTCAATAAGATTTAGGCTTGATGTGGTTACCTGTAGGCAGGGTAGCCCTAGTGGGTGCTCTGGGTATTTACGATCAAACACATGTATGGCATACTAAGGCAAAAGAAATTCTTTGCTAAAAACAAATCCTGCATCCACAAACTATGCTATGTGCTATTTCATCAATTAAAAAAGGTTCAAACTTGGTGGCACCTAGGTGGCTCAGTCGTTAAGCATCTGACTCTTGGTTTCGGCTCAGGTCATGATCTCATGGGTCGTGTGACTGAGCCCCACATCGGGCTCCATGCTCAGTGGGGTGTCTGCTTGAGATTCTCTCCCTCTGCCCCTCCCCAACACTTGCACACTTGCTCACTCACTCTCTTGTCTCTCTCGCTCTAAAATAAGTAAATAAATCTTTTTTTTTAAAGTTAAAACTTGCGTTAAGATGACATTTTAATTCTACAACTGGCAGATAATCAACAACGGTGGCAGTGTTACAGAAGTACCTAGAAATTCAGGCTAGAAAGATACTCATATGGCAAATTTGAAAAAACTAAACTGTTTAATATTTTCTTGAATACTGTCCAGGTCTGTGGATCATGGATTAAATCACTTCATGGGTCCAAGGCTTACAGTAGCAAGGTACGTGTAACTCAATGCACACAAAGAAGTCTATCTGCGTACTTTAATGGTGCAAGTGGCAAGTGAGACGTTCTGGAAATGACCCAAACAAGGAAAAGATGCTGACATGGTTGACTTTTCTGGACCATTAGAATGAAAACTCACTAGAAAACTTGCCCTCAGGGTAGCAAGGCAGCTATCTTGAGCCCGTAGGCTCAGCTGGGGCCAGTGTGGGCTTTGTCTCTTAACAGACTTCATCAGTAGCCTTTGCTGGATGGTGCAGCCATGCATGCTGACTCAATCTGCCCTGAAAATCAGATAAACCCTCAGATCTGTCTTGGGCAGCAGTCCAAGTGTACGTAAGGGAAGTGGCTATGTCTCAGTCAGCCAAATGCAGAGGGAGAGAATCAAAGTGTAGTCATGGCCAACCAGCGAATTTGAAGGCAAAGGGCCACACAGGCTAGACAAGAGGCGGAGACCCCATGACTGTTCATGAGCTGTCAAGATCCTGAGCAACAGAGGAAACACTCAGGTCCACCCCTGACCAGGACCAACCATCTAGTAAAGAACAAACAGGCAGGTGCATCTGTACCAGCCGGCCCTCACTGGGCCATGGCCACCAAGTCAGTACCTTTAATTCCCAAGCTCTGCACTGGGTATGGGGCTGGGGTGCAGGGCAGACAGTGCCCTACTGACACAGATTTCACAGGGCAAAAGCCCAGTGCTGCTGAGAGTCAGTCCGAGGACTGACAAGGATGGGAGAAGGTGAAGCGGGGCTGGGGACGGCCCATCTCAGAGGGGAAAGGCAGTGCTGTCCCTGCTCCTGGGTGGTTGTATGTAGTATTTGTCTCATCTTAAGTAAGTTTGCAGTAACACTAAGGCTTGCCTCGAGACCCGAGGTGTGGGGGCGTCGCTTTGGTCTGCAGAGAAAGCATGTGGCAATGTGTGGCCCCCAAAGAAGCCTAATGCTAGAACCTGACAGTACCTCACCTTACATGGCCAGAGCGACTCTGCAGATGTGTTAAGGGTCCTGAGCTAGAAGATGACTGTGGCTTATCTGGGTGGGCCCACCGTCATCGCCAGGGTCCTTAGAAGAGGGAGAGGAGTCACAAAAGGAGAGGGGACTCTGTGACAGAAGGCAAGGTCTGAGTCATGTGGTTGCTGGCTTTGAAGACACAGGAGGCCACAAGCTAAGGAATGCGGGCAGCCTCTAGAAGCTAGAAAAGGAAAGGATTCCCCTCTGGAGTCTCCAAATAGAACGAACGCCTTCCCAACACGATTTTAGCCCAGCGAGATGGATTCTCGACTTCTAACCTCCAGAATGGATAATAAATTTGTGTTTTTAGACCACTCAATGGGTGCCACTTTGGTATGGCAGCCACTAGAGGCAAAAACACAGCACAAGACGTCTTACCATCAGAATATCCCCAGTTCAGCCTCGTCCTAATATCCCGTAGTGAGATACAGACAGGCCGAGCTCCCCAGAGAAGGTGTCATGGAAAGGCTGCTTCAGTATAATGCTTTCTACAAATGAGAGTATCTCATAATGATAATACGTTGGTTAGGCAGAGTTTTTGTTTTATGACACTTTAAGACGTTCTGGATGGGTCCCAAGATTTGCATGAGCTTGCAAGTCATTAGATTAAATCAGTATATAATTTTCCCCCTCTTTTTATAAGAATTATTGTCCTTGCTATGAACAAGTGTAGAATTTCTTAGTCTTCTGTTTTTATGGGCTGAACTCCACTTATCTTCAGAAACAAATGGAATGACACATTTATTCTAGGCCTCAGATAAACCTGCTTTATAACTGTTTAAATTAAGATCTAACAGACCCTGACGTGATCTGGTTTCTAATCTGGTTTAAGAACAGAAATCCATGAACATGTAAACAGAACAGTCAGTAAGAGTTTTCCCTGTGGAACTCTCAAGTGCTGGGAGTGGTTACGGACACTCTTGCTCTGGTTTTCTGTAAGAAAGATCCAAGGAGACCCTAGCAAGTTGCCTCTTTCAAGACAGAAACTAGGAAATGCATCACATATGGCATCTGCCACACGGCTCTGTCAACGTGAGAGCAACATGGCCCTCATGCTTGCTCGTGCTTCAGCACCACACAGATCGAAACCCAGATTTCTGGGCTGCCAGCCCCAGAGCGTGGATTTCAGCAGGTCTGGAGTGGGGCCTGGAAATCAGTATTTCTAATGATGATGCCACTGCTGGTCAGGGGCCACACTCTGAGAACCACAGTAGTAGAGAGATCCTCCTTATAACAAGGCTCAACTTCTCACCTGTCCTCAGGAGGGTCATGACCTTACCTCCTCTGGCTGAACTGTCCCTGCCAAGCTAGTTAATATACTGCAATTGTGCACCTGTCACCGTCTCCTACTGGACTCAAAGCCAGAGGTTCTCCAGCTGGGCTGCATGCTGAAACCACCTGGAGACATCTGCAACTCCTCAGGGCCCCTGCCTCACTCCAGACCTTAAATCCTAACAGGAATGGGGGACTATAGATTTCAGAAGCTTTTAAAGCTCCCCCACGTGATTCCAAGTGCAGCCAAGAGGGAGAACTGCTGCTCTAAGCTAACATGAGGGATGACAAAATGATGCCAACGGGCTGAGGCAGACAATGGGAGGCCTCACACCTAGCCCAGGCCTGTCCTCCCAGGCCCTGGGCTCCAGCCCCTTGTACCGCAACACATAACTGTGCTCAGTAGACACCCGCTGGAGGAACGAGCACTCATCAACCAGCAACCTCGTGGTGGGGGCTAGCACCTCCTTTCTCCAGGGTGCCTGAATGAATACCTGGAAACAAATTATGCCATTATCAATTCTTAACCTTCCTAAGGGAAGTAACCCTACACCAAAAAGAAGCTCCTCTGAGAAAGCTTTAATGGGAAATAACCCCACATCCATGAGTCCAAGTAAGTACCATGACAACTATGGATAAAAACCAGAAAATATCTTTTTGGCCCAGAACAGGGGTCAGCAAACTATGACGCATCAGCCAAATCAAGCTGCCACCCTTCTTATGAATAAAGTTTTATTGGCACACATCCACGCCCATCTGTGCCCACACCGTCTGTGGCTGCTTTCACACTACAACAACACAGTTGAGTATTTTCAGCTAAGGTGGTATGGTCCACAAAGCCAAAAATAATTCCTCTCTGGCCCTTTGACAGGACACACTTGCCAACCCCTGCCCTAGAGAAATAAGACGATATACACAAACCATAACGCGCTTGTCTTTAAATGATGGAATTATGACCGTTATCTTTGTCCCTATTTTTTCTTGTATTAGCCAACCTCTGAGTCACAGGTCTATAGACGCATGTGTGACTAAATAAGGCACTAGTGAGTGAGCTGCCTGGTTCCCCGTGGTGACAGTACCTTGTTTCCAATGGCCTTTTTGGGTGGGAAGTTGTAGCCCCTCACTTGGGGGTACTTGTTCTGTAACTTGTGGTGCAAACTCCTGAACTCTGTATACCGCCGATAGACATTCCACTCATCATCTTTTATCCGGATGTAGACCTGGCAAGAAAGGGGAAGAGAAAGAAAATGTAAATCTCTCTTAAAGCTCTCATTACAGGAGCGCGTGGGTGGGTCCCTTGGTTGGGTATCCAACTCTTGATTTCAGCTCTAGTCCTGATCTTGGGGGGTGAGATCAAGGCCCACATCGGGCTCTGCACTCACCACAGAGTTTGGTTGGGATTCTCTCTCCTTCTCCCTCTGCCCCCACCTCTCTAAAATAAATAAATACGTCTTTTTTAAAAAAAAGTTCTCATTCCAAAGGGGTGGAATTTTGGTCAAGCTCCACCCACGAAAAAGCAAGGGACCACATCCACCTCCGGAGCCACCAGATGCCCAGTGCCTAGCAGAGAAGGGCCTCAGTGGTACTGGGTCAACAAAGAGGTTCATGAAAAATAAAACAGGCAGGTTATGGGAACATCACACTGTGTATCACTTCCCAGTCTCCGCAGAGATAAGCAGTCCAACTGATCTGAGAGACAGTCTTCATACCTTTCTCAAATGCATATTACAGCAGTGACAGACTGCTGGGCACAGTCTGCCTCCTCTCAGGCTACGCATTTCCTCATCTGTATGATGGAGCTGATCAACAGCACCTCCTTGCAAGGAACATCTGGACACACCTGCAGCGTAGCTATGCCTGGGATCACGCAGACCACCACACAGAGGAGGAGGAAATCAATCTGGGGAGGGAGGGGGGCCAGGGTTGACATCAACCCAACTGGATGGAAGGTCACATCCAGATGGGATAAGCACCACTGGAGCATAAAACTTCCTTATTTTGAATCAAGATGGGATTCTTAAGAGATCATTCTGGGGGTACACAATATAAGGGCTGTTTCTTCAGCTTTTCACAGCCCTAACACCTTCCAGGGACACACAGCAATTATACCTCAAGGGAAAAGAGAGGTGGAAGAGAGATCAATGCATGTTAAAAACTTATAGGAGAACATCCCAGAGAGTGAAGTTCCCGATGATAGACAGCTATTGTCATCTGTAATCAGTAAATGCCAATACACATCTTAAAAGCCTCTCACACAATAAAAACGGGCATCTGTGATGGAGAGATAATTCTGCCTCTACATGAAAACCACCCAGGATTCCCAAATGCAGACATCACGTATCTGAACTTCGGCAAGACAACCATCACGGTCTCTTGTAACACTCTTGTGAACAAGATGAAGGACAGATGATTTAAACCAAAGAACTCCAATTAATGGACGGAAAGTTTCCCAGGGAATGAGGGAGAGAAACAGAGGCCTGTCAAGTTAGGTAGATGCTTCCAAGCTAAGAGAGACAATACATATACTGGCTGACAGATATCATACTGGATGACAGATATCAAGTGATCTCAACCGGCCTGAGGGATGAATCCAATTCAACGTGATGAAATTAAAAAAGATCAGTGTCAGGATTTACAACAAAATCCAAAAAACCCACACCGTAACTAAAAGATGGGGAAATACGGCACAGGGGTGGCCTGTGAGACCAAGACTTAGAGACTCTGGTAAACCTGAGCTAAGGAAATAAAGTGGGAGAGCACCAGAAAAGCCTATGTAATCTTCAGACCTCGTTAAAAGGTATAGGATAACTTCTGGGATAAATGAGCTGAAAGTCTTGCCCTATTATACATCAACCATACCAACCTAGTTAGGTTTTGGTTGCCACCAACTAAAGGATGAATGGAAATATGTTCAGAAAGACCCAGATCACATAGTACTCAAAGGGCCGTCCGTGGACCAGCAGCACCGGCAGCCCACGGGAAGATGTCAGGAAGGCAGTGTCTCAGACTCCACCCCACATGCACCGCTCAGAGCTCGGAACAAGAACCCAAGCGCTCCACACACTGTAAGTCTGAGAAGAACAGGTCCCATCAAAGGATCGGCAGCCAAATTATAAGGAAGGCAGTGAAGGGTAACAATCTGAGCCTCGGGGTGCAGAGATCTCAGAGGAAGGACCAAGGTGACATGTTCTGGATGACCCCAGGAAGCAGACTTCCAGCAGATACAAAGAAGAGGAACACAGATTTCCAAGGGGAAAAAAAAAAGCTGCTGAGAAGAAAAGGTTTAGCTCAAAAGGCCTCTTGGTATGGGGTGTCTGAGCAGTGGTATGATGACAGATGGGACTGTTATCCCGATTATGGAAGTATTTGATTTGTAAGACTCCAGAAGCATCTGGAAAGGCCTGGCTAGTTGTGGAGAAAAGGGACTTGAGGCTTTCATGATCTCTATATAAACTGAGACACGATGGATCAGTTAGCAAATAAACCCAGCGGAGCTCAGGGGACTTCGACGGAGCACATTTGGGACATTCTTTGGGTCTTCCTGGATCAAGCAAGTGCTCTTTGCCCAGCTGGTCTCCACTTTCCCCCCAGTATTTCTGGGGACATTAATGTGTTCAGGACGAAAAAAACCCCAAAAACAAGAAACAAAAACCCAAAACAAATAAACACTTAAGGTCATGTTCCTGCCTGCCGCATGGGTAAGAGTAGCTGAAGAGATGTAAGCAAAAATCACTGCGGCTCCTCAGGAAGCCCTCGGGAGAGACCTGACGTAGCTGACAGTGCCTTTTTACCCTTCTCCCTCTCTTCTTTCTTTCTCACAAATGTGATGACTGGAGCTCCAACAGACATTTTGTAATCACAAGATCATCTTGATTATGGAAAAAGAAGGGACTGATGTCACTATGGAGCCACCCAATTACTAGACTACCTACTAAAAAAAAAAATTTTTTTAACAAAAGAGAGTTATTCATCTTGAATTTATTCCTGCTTCATGTTTTAGAGGTCTTTGTCCTGATGGCTGCATGCAGTTCCCACCTGCCACATCTCAAATGGACTCTCTCTGCCTGTGGTATACTGTTACACAAATTCAAGAATCCCCTGGAGAGTGGCAAGTTCAACTGCTTGTCTGATCATCAGGCACAAGGTGAATTATCTAGATCAGGAGACGTAAACTCCGGCCCATGAGCCAAATCCAACCACATCCATTTGTTTACCTATTGTTTACAGCCGCTCTTGAAATATAATGGCAGAACTGAGTGGTTCCAACAAAGACCATATGGCCCACAAAGCTGAAAATATTTATTTTCTGGCCCTTTACAAAAAACACTTTGCCAACCCTCAATCTAGATACTCAGTACTCATTATTATTACTTTCCCACAGACATATCCAAGAACTGGTGTGGAAAGGGGCAGTGCTTTCCAAATACTACCAGCCGCTGGCTGGGATGCACTAACCATCTGGGATCCAGGCATCTGTCCTGTTCCAAAGCTTCCCTAGTGATTCTGATGAGCAGACGTGATGGTCTGAATGCTTATGTCCCCCTGGAACTGGCATGTTGAAATCCTAATCCCTGAAGTGATTGTGTGAGGAGGTGGGCCTTCTGGAGGTCATGAGGTCATGGGGGTGGAGCCCTCATGAATGAGATTAGTGCCCTTATAAGAGAGACCAGACAGAGCTCCCTCACCTCTTCTGCCACGTGAGGACACAGTGACAAGATGCTGTGTATAAATCAGAGAGTGGGTTCTCACCAGACCCCAAACCTGCTGATGCCTTGATCTTAGACTCCCCAGCCTCCAGACTGTGAGCAGTAAAACGTTGTTTAAGTCCCTCACACTACAGTGCCTTTGTGACAGCAGACTGAATGGACTCAGACAGTGGGCCACTTAGGGAACCGCTGAGGTAAAGCACAGACTTAGGTATCAGACAATGCCCTCTCTCTGACTATGGGTTTTCTCACCTATGACATGGAACTGACTGACAGCACCTCGTCCCAAGGTGGTGCTGGGAACACTCGGACACAAGAGCAGTGCAGCTTTGCCTGGGACCACGCAGACCACCACACAGAGGACGTGGAAATCAATCTGGGGAAGGAGGGAGGGGCCAGAGTTGACATCAACCCAGCTGGATGGAAGGTCATGTCCAGATGGGATAGGCTCAAGTGGAGCATAAAACTTGCTTAGTTTCATTGAGATGGGACTCTCGAGAGAACATGCTTAGGATACACATTGTAAGGGCTATTTCTTCAGCTTTTTACAGGCCCTAACACCTTTCAGAAACACACAGCAACTACACTGGAAGGGAAAACAGTAGACTAACGCACTTTTCAAAACTGCCTAAGAAGAGCCTAGAGGGTAAAATCTCCAATGAAAATGGCTAGTATAATCTGCAAGTAGCGAATGTCAACGCACATCTTAAAAACCTCTAATGTAATGGTAGAAACAGGTATCTCTATGGTGAGTGATAGATTATGACTCCGTGTTCTTCATAATACATTCAGGAGCCAATGGCTTCCTTCCATGAAAGTGATGAGTCCCTGTTTCTCCGATAGCCCATTCTTGGGTCTTCCACGTGGGCACCTCCTCTTCTGCCCATGCCAGAGATAGAGTTTCTCCCTCACTGCCCTGCTCTCCCCAGACGAACCTCCAATTCTGGTCCACACACTTCATTTTTAGGTCAAACCTGTATCTCTAATTTGGACCTCCGATTTGAACTCCAGATCCAGACTCGACAAAGCTCATCATGTCTACACCTGAACCCATGACCCGCACTGCAAATCCGCTCCTCCCTCTTTCTGGGACCTTATTCTCTCGGTGAATGGAGCAGAGTTGTTTGAGCCAGAAACCTGGGCATCACCTTTGACCAGTCCTGTTCTTTCACCCCCATGTCCAAGGACTGAACAACACGGCCTGCCAACCCACTCCTCTGCCCGGGCCACAGCAACAGGCCTCTGGTTACTCTTCTAGAAGCACCCATACTCCATTTCTGCTGTTGTCTAGACATTGGTCAAATCCTAACCGTCTCGGTTGGCAATCAATGTTATGAAGCTCTATTCAGCAAGGGTGGAGTGGCCCACTGCCAGACCAAAGGGAGTAAAATTTTTTTCAGAACTCCAGTAAAATGTAATTATCTTCAATGCTACCGCTTGCCATTCATGAGGCACCTACTGTGTGCTGGGTCCTGTGCCAGGCACTCCATAAGCTTCATCTTCCATCCTCACCTCAATCTGCAAGGCAGACTGGAGACATGGGGTCAGAGCAGGTATGCCATCGCCCAGGAGAACTCCAGTCTGCCTGACGCTGAGGCCTGGCACTTTCTACCAGAGCATGCTGCCATACTCCTCAGGCTCCCCAGGACCCCAGGACCCCCAACCCCACCGTGCCGGCAGCTGGGAATAGCAGCTGGCAGGGAAGGTCCCTGCTTGATAGCTCTGTGGCCCAAATGCCCCTTTCCTGGGCAGATCACATGTCCTTGGAACAGTCCCTTTGGTACCAGACACTCCAATCATGCCTTCTCATGTCTCTTCCTTCAGAAATCTAGTGCCATCAAAACTGCCCAATTACCTCAACGGTCCATCCTCAAAAGCATTGCCTTTAGCATCCACAACTGGGAAACATCCTCTATAAATTAAGTTGTCCCTGAATTACACTTAACCCAACTATGCTTTTATTTCACTGAAGAATTAAAAGTGCTTATGTCCAAAATTGTTAGGATTTTAATTTTTATTTTAAGGGCTTCCCCCTCCAAATTAAGTTTGATTAGGCCTCAATTCCTTCTGCTTGAGCCATAAAGATAATAATTCCTTAGAGGAATAACAAGAGCTGACCTCTTCCAACAAAAGCAAGTTCCCTTTTAAAACAAGCAATAAAAAGCCACTTCAAGTGTAATCTCCTCAACTCAGCAAAAGAAAAATAAAAGAGGAGGGTAATATTTGCCATCAGGACTCAGGGCAAACCCTTTCTTCTTTGTTTTAAGAGAAAGTTTGAAGCTGGAGGTTTCTTTTCTGCTAGGAAGCATGACCCTAGCAATGCCTGTAATGACACAGGGTAAGGAGGGGGTGGGGACCTTAGGCCCTCAGTGAATTGAATCCACAACCAACTCTTGTGCAGACAGGGCCTCCAGAAACACTTCGGTGACAAGACTACCAACATCTGCTGGAGCATTCCTACCTGCCCCCTCATGCCCCCACTCACCTCCTCTGCTGAGCATTCTCTACACACTGCCGCCCCCCCCCCCCCCCCCCCCCCCCCCCCCCCGCCCCCGGTTTCTTCACCTTGTTTTGAACTTCATCTAATGGGTAGCATGCGCCTTTGGGTCTGGTTTCTTTTGCTCCGCACGGTGTTCGTGTGGAATCTCCATGCTACGGTGCAGAGCACCCACGTGTCGTTCACAGTCATGGAGTACATCTCACTGTAGGAACACACGCTCGTCTGCCTGCCTGTTCTGCTGGGCTGGGTATTCGGGCTGTTTCCAGTGGGGCTGTTGTGGGCAAGGCAGCTACGGGCATTTACACACTTGGCTTCTGCACGCATGTCTTTTGGGATCACGGATCTCAATGTGAAAGGTAAAATGATAAAGCTACATGGGGAGAACATACGAGAGTATCTTCATGACCTTACAAATCGGCAAGGATTCCTACACAGAACCCAAAAAAGGCACAAAGCATCTTCTGGGTGCGGGAAATGCCCTGTGTCTCTGGGCAGTAGTTACATAGCTATATACAAAAGTAAAGATTCACTGAACTATAAACTTAAGATTTATGCATCTGATATTTATACTAAACCTAGAATTCAAAGCAAAAGCCCTCCCACCCAAGGCCACACCTTCACTATTCTCAGGAGACTGAGCTTTTACCCAAATTTACATTCCCAGGATGTCTTAACCAGACTGTAGTGGGTGAGCATCTGTGAGGACCTGACACAGAATGAGAGGTCAGGGATGGGGGGGGTTCCCGAGACGAGACTCCGGCCTTAGGCAGGTGTGGGTTCGAATTCCAGCTCCACCTCTGGCAAGCCAAGTGACCCTGGGTAAGTTAATTCACCTCTTCAAGCTTCGATTATAGATGGAGAATCATACACACACACACACATACACACACACGTACGTATATACTGTTAAATGTGTACACACACTAGTGGAGACTAGTGGAGAGTGAGAATAAAGATTTAAAAACAGCTTTTCAGTGGCCTGAAGTTCCAGATCTACTTTGAGGCTCTGCCAAGCACAGGCAAACGCTGACCTCAGGGACAGCCGGGGCCTCCCCCGCAGAAGCAGAATGGCACAGTACCAGGGCCCGGGCTGTGCAGGGAATGGGGCCTGCGTTCAAATTCCAGCTCTTCCCCTGACTAGCTGTGCCCCTGGGGGAGGTACTCCACCTCAGGACTCAGCTTCTCCATCTGTATAATGGGGACAACAGCGATTTTGCTGGGTGGCTGTGAGACGCTGGGCCTGGCCTGGGCCTGGCAGGCAGTGAGCAGTGGCAGCTGCTCATACTGTGACACCATCACCTTCATCGTCATCTGCCTCTGTGTACATGAACTTCCCTATTACAGAATTAGGGGTAATTATAGGATGTGCAATCACAAAATTACAGCAGGTAATTACCATGCCTAATTAATTGTCAAATGCTAGGCAGGCGAGGAAACGCAAACATAATGCGAGCCTGTGGGTTGGGCAGTTAAGCCTCTCCTTTGCTTCCAAAAAACCATCAACAGAAACGGCAGAGTTCAGCGCGTGACCTTCCTGGGTGGGTTTTCAAGTACCGCAACACACCTGCTGATGCAGGAGGAGCTCGGTACGCCGTCCCGCTGCGGGCTGGCCTGGCACCGACACAGCCACTGTCACACCAGCACCGCGGGCCACGGACGAGAGCGTTATTTTAGGAGGAAGACCTCACAGGAGGTACTTGGTGGTTGCCGTGAGGATCACAGAGGAAGTGCTGATGGAGTGCAGCAAGAGCTCGGGGATGAAGGCTCATTTATTTACACACGGCTGCTTCTGGAAACAAAACGCCAGGCTGCCCTGCTTTCTTCAGCACTGCCCAAAGCATGCCTCTCCATTTCAAACTTCAGCCCACTTTTTAATGCTCCAAACTCCCACGCCAAGGCACCAAACACTGCTTTATGCGTGACACTCAAGAGTGAAAGCTGGCATTAACGGGGAGAACTTCCTTGGACTTTTAGGAAATGATGTAACGTTTAGTGGCACCTGTCAGTGCCACAGATTTTACCTACAATTTTCACTAAAGCCCTGCAATTTTATCCCTACAACAGGACTCAGAACAACCAAGAGACGTGCCTAATGTGACCCAAGGAAGGGGGAGTTGAACAGATTCTTGAGTTGATACTAAACCCAAGAGCCACGTCCTCTGTACCTGAGAAGAACAACATGCTATGAACTCTGAATTCCAGTGCCCCTTCTGCACATGGTTAAATGCAAAGACAGAGGATATTAGGATAACAAAGCTTCTTTTAAAAATGGCTTTAGGTTCCTAATTCATTTTGCTTCCTTAATATCCAATGAATGAAATGATTTGTGTTTTGGTTGGCAGCCTGTGTTAATGTGTCCTAACAAAACTTCCCTTTTAATGAAATGGCTTCATGTGTTATTAACTATAAGTGTCCTCATTGCTAGAACCAAATGCCTGAATTACCATATGACCATGCTAATGGAGTGATATTACAGTAGCCCGATGCCAAGAATAAAATAAATAACTTAGCTGGAGAAAAACGACTTTTTAGTTCACAGGGTTATGTAAACTTGGCAGGCCAATAAAGCAGGAAAGGCAGTATTTACTAAGAATTGCCGGCACAACCCCCGCCCCCTTTGCCTGTCAAAGAAAGAAACAGAAGGGGCACTTTACAAGTGGACCAGACCCAGCCCAGACTCTGCACTACCTGGAACAGCGACACCACAATCACAGACACTGGCTGAGCAGCAGACGGCCTCCTTCAGGGAGAGGACCATGGCGCACAGACCCTGCTCACTACGCCCCGGCCCAGGCTCTGCTGTCTCTGACACTGGGCAGCAGTCTCGACAGTTCCACAAGCGGCACGGCCAGCGGTACCCAAAGATCAGCCTTCTCACCAGATTGCACCCGAGTGCTTTCTGCAGTGATGGGAACTGGACCCAGGATTCAAAGTATCCTCTCTCCCTTCGAGACCCTGCCTCCTCCCATCAAGACCTAGGGATGCTAGTGAAAAAGGTGGGGACTCTGGCCCCCTTGACTAAGTTCCTGACCCCGCCAACTCACAACTTTGTCTCGAACATAAAGCCTGGCACTAGATAAAATTGAGATGAGGGCCAGATGCAGACTGGCTCTCACTGAGAACTCAGGGGCCCGGTCTCCATGTCATGGCACACCTACTAAGTTAAGGGACCTTCCGATCCCCTCAGAGCCCACCGAGGACCCCCCGCTCAGCAAGATGGCCCCTGCAGCTCCCTGCAGTTCCAACCACTGCTAAACCCAGCCTCTGCCAGGGAGTTCAGGAGGTGTGTGAAGCTGGCCGTGCTCTGGGATTCATGGTTGAGGGCCTTGGGCGCCACGTGGAACCCTCCCATGGTGGGGTGGTAAGCTAGCCCTCTGAAGGAAGTTGGGCACCAGAAGCAAGGCAGGGAGACAGGTTTCAGAAACCCCTGAAGATGGGTCTGGCCTTGAGTAGAGCTATGTCTAGGAACTGTAACTGAGAGTTCCCCTCATGTCGTATTTCTTGGCCATGATCCCTACACTGTTGGCACGGTTTTATTAAAAGTTCTAGCCTGGTCTTGGTTGTGCTGAAGGAACACAAGGAATAGCCCCAGCTGTCATATTTGGGTTTGAAAAGCAGGGAAGAGAAAAGCACTGTTCCCCCTTCCCCATCCCAAGCCAGAGCTACAGTGATCCTTGGTGGGCAGCTGGGCACAGAAGCCTGGCTGCCTAAAGACGGTCATCTTCAGCACGGGCAGTGACATCAGGGACCACAGAGAAAATCACAAGGGGCGAGTCTCTGCACATGAGACAGTCCCTGGAGAACTCAGAAATAGCCAGAGCCATTTTGATGGGAGCTAATTTCCGGCAATCAAGCTGCTGGGGGCTCCAATGATCATATTCACAGAATTTTAAAAGGAAGGATGACTTCATCTGCTGGTCACATGTTGCAGTCTAGATATTTGAGTCATGCACATTGTACCCCCTTCCCCGTGTGCTCTGCAAGACACAGTCTTTTGCTGAAAGCTGGTTACTCTGTAGCACCAAAATTATAAAATAGCATTATGGACTCACTCAGAAAGTAGCAAAGTCTTCTGCTGCTTTCTTCCCAGATACTAACACTAGCTAAGTGTTCCTGGGGTGGGGGGGGGGGGGAAGAAGAAGCTGGAAATCTGTTTGTTCTGAAATGTTGTACTGAAAAGTAAGATTCCAATCACATGTATGAATGTGTGCAATTATATCCCTGAAAATAATACCAGAAGGATTCAAATCAAAACCCCTGCAGTGGTTATTTCTTCATGTTGATGGATTTTTATTATCTTTACGGTTTCTTTAATGTTTTCTGAGTTTTCCAAATTTCTTTCCTCTACTGAACACTGACTCTGGTAATAGAAAAATTAAGTGGCATTTTTCCAGTAAGCGGGACTTCTGGTGGGCACTGAAGACAGTGCAGAGCTGACCTTCCTTTTCTCCAAATACAATTGGACACAGTTTTAAATATAGACACATTCTGAAATGCATGGCCACGTCCAGAAACAAAAGGACTGTCTCTGTCATTTAGGAAGAAAGAGGAAACCTCTCGGAGGGAACAGGGAACAAGCTGGGGAAGGGGGGCTGGGAGCTGGGCTATGGAGCCAGGAGGGGATTGTTCACTGGAGACTGGGGAGCGGAGCGGGCAGCCCTCCCTGGGGCAGGAGACCAAGCAGAGGAGCCCACTCACATGTGAAGCCAGAATTGGGCCCCAGAAGCTTGCCTCTTCATCTCAATATGTGCCTGAATTCAATCAAAGCAGGCCAATTTACAGTGAAACCCTCTTAGAAGATCTGGGGCTCCAAACTTGTTTTTGGCCCCAAACAGCTGTGATATTGCTGTGACAGATAGGAAGGGTGGTGGTGTTGTTTTTACTCTGTATGCTCCGAACTAAAGCCTTGCAGAAAGCTGTCGGGGGAATTAAGTTTTAAAACCAGAATAAGTCTCTTTGCCCTGATGATGGGAAGGGCCACGGTGAGAACGGCTCTCTGATTGCATGCCTCTACTCCAGTGGGCACCCAACCTGCCTCTCACTCTCAGTAATAAAAGCAGCAAACCCCTTGGACACCGCCCTTCCGAGCTGAGCTGAGCACTGCTCTCCCAGCACATCCAGCTTGGGTGTTCCAAGCCCCCGGGGGACCCCATGCTTACTGAGCCTCTACTCCGTCCAGGACCTGTGCTGGCTGCAAGCACAGAGACAGAGGTGCAGCAATGGCTGGAGCCATGACTATGAGCACGGCCTGGTGAATTCAAATACTGACTTCACCTTCTCCATTTAGCTATGTGACCGTAAGTAATTTAGTAAGCCTCTCTGTGGGCCCTAATTTCTTAATGTAAAGTGAGGACAAGTCTATCACCCTCCTTCTAAGGGTGACAGATTGTGTCTAAGATCAACCACTCTGCTTGGCATGTAAATGTTTAACAAAAGTGAAACGTTACCAGCAAACGCTAGATGCCTGCTCTCAAGAAGGTCACATGTTTGTGAGGCAGACAGAAAAACAGACAAAAAGGGCAGTCCAGTGAAATAAGTTATGACAAAGGGAAGCACGGGAGGCCAGGAGACAAGAAGGGACATATAATTCAGTGCGGAAGGCATCAAGGACGGCTTCCTGGAGGGGGTGATGATGTCTAAGCAAAGCCTTGAAGGAGGAAGGCGAACTGGCCTTAGGCAGAGGGCGGTAGGAGGAAGCGTCCAGGCCAAAGCTACAGGAGGAGCATTCTCCTTTGTGTGATTACACCAAGACCTTCCCACATCAACTATTCCTGGGGAGACTGGCAGGAAAGAAATCCATATAAGAGAATCTGGATCTGAACAAGCAGTGCACTCAACTCTGAAGGCAGTGAAGAAATGGCGACCCCCCCCAAAGAAGGCCTTCAGGCTTCGGGACACAGAGCTTCAGCTACGCTGCATATGGCCTCCGAGACGTGGGCTGTGTGACCAAGTGTCAGGCAGGCAAGCAGCTCTTGAACAAACGAGTGAGGCAGGGAGGCCATCGATCAAGCGAGGACATGATTCAGCAAGGAAAGCATGTCACTTTCTAACAGGACTGAGAATGACCCTCCTTCTCCTACTGCTGCTTACTGTCCTTTAAGGAACTGATAGCTTCTCTCGGTATAGACTCATACCAGACTAGGCTCTGCCTCAACGTGCTTTTGCTCTGGGCACCTCAATCCCCACCAAGACCAGGAGCCGGGTGCCTCGCCCCTGCAGAGAAACCCCAGTGTCCCTGGCCCATGTCTTCCTAGTCGTGGACTCTTTATCGTTAGGAAGAGCAACTGAGTCGTGATGCCTTCAAGGAAATGTGGCCTTACTGAAGGACACAAGGGCATCTCAGAGCGCCAAGGGCTGGCAATGCTGCTGGGCCCTGTGCAGGGCTGGACCAGGAGCCGCAAAGCCATGTAGATGGCGGCAGGTGCAGAGCCCACGCTCAACTGCTCTCTGTGTACACCCACTCAATTCTGCTCACTCTCTCCACAGCTTGCTTTCTTGACTTCTGAGCTCATGGTCCAACTAGGACGCCCCTCAAACCCAGCCCCACATTCAGACCAGCCCAGCCAAGCCTGCCCAATCCCGAATGTTCCAGGAGAGAGTGCCCACAATGAACATGGCTGTTCTCTCTGCCTACATCAACAACTCAATTCTCCTCCAGGCACCCACTCCCCAGCCAAACTCAGTCTCTGCTTCCTAGGAATCCCACGCCAGCTGACCCTACAGGCAGGCATGAGATCAAGGCCTGGCCAGTCAAAGCCCTGCCTGCCCCACAGAACAGGCATCTGGCCCAAGCCAGGCCAATCTGGAGTTTGTATGACTGGGCAAGAGCCGAAAGATTTTTTTTTTTCCAGTCATTCTTGGCCTGTAAGAATAGAAGCTCAGGACCACTGATGACTACAAGCAGAACCTCCCAGAGAATAAAGCCATTACAGAGGGAAGCGGAAGTGTGTGGGGGGGGTGGGGGGGACACAGCCCCTGGATCAAGCCACACCTAAACTCTTCAGCTACAGAAGCCCATCAACTAACTGTTGTGTTTAAGCCACTTTAAGATGAAGTTTTTGCCACCAACACTCACAAGAATTCAGACCAAAAGAGAATGTGATGAGGCCACTATCCAGACAGTTTTCCCCTAGCTGGATGTCCACTGTGGACCAGTGAGTTGGCGAGCATCTGCTCCCTGTGTATGTAGGATGGAGGGGCAATTCTCAGAGAAGGAGATTAGTAAAGCACTTCCCCCCACCCCCAGTACTCCCCTTTCTGAGTTTAATCAGCGAACTCATTTGCACAACATTGACTCATTTGCACCACAATGCAAAGCTTTTCCCGTACCCTTCCTCAGCTATCCTGGGACAACCTTGCAGCCAACACCGGGAGTACAAATACTTCCTCCTCATTCAAGAAACAAGACTTTCTAACCCCCACCAAAATATGTGGATGATGAATACTGGGCTCTCTAATTAGAACTGATCCTTCGTCAAACAGCTACAAGCTCTCAGGCAGTTGCAGAAGCCCAAGTGCGCCTCAGCACCCTTCTCCCAGCACCAGAAGGACCCATCCCCCCACTGAAATGCATTTAGGGGGCTTTAGTGACATCGTGCCAAAAGTATGGCTGAGGAAGAAACGCCCCAAGATGCCAACTCAGCTCCATGTAGGCCCATGGCGGGGAGCACGGCAGATGCACCCCTCGAGCTCCCGCTGAGAGCCCAAGGGGAAGCTGCCCCACTCCACCCAAAGCCTCCCTGAGCAACACAGATGCATGCTTCTTACACAGCTGTAGGCCTCTGCGTATGGTCCGTAATCTTCTTCTTTGAAAAGCATCCAATTTAAGAATTTTTGCAGTAATCATTTCAGAGTAATGAAAAACAAACAGAACAATAGACCATCTCCGACGTGATGTGAGCACTCCGTGCACCTCTCTCTCATGTACGCTTAAGGAGACATACTAGTCATTAGGAGGAACCCTCTTTTATCTCCCCACACAACCAAATCTGCCTGCGTGCCGACCGCAAACATCATAACAGCTAATTTGCTCCATGTACTCATTTCTCCCTCATAATGACACCCATAAGATGGCATTAAAAAAAAAAGTTCCTGATGTCCAAGATGGGGCTGGGATGAACATTTCTTCACATCTCAGGAGAGAGCAACACTGGGTAAACACCTCCTGGCCACCCAGGGTGGGGAGGGCCCTCTCTGGGGAACGGAAGTGAAAGTCCAGCAGCTCTATCCAGCTCCAGTGGGGTGACGTGGGCCAAACTGCTTAACTTTTCCAAGTGTTGGTTTTAGCATCTGTACAATGGGAATACACTAGCATCTCCTCACTGGTTGTTGTCACTGCCCTGTGACACAGTACATGACACATCTATCCTATTATTAGCAATCCAATGAGGGCTGAATTCTTGTTGACTGTGAGATGGACACAGGCAGGACCAGACTCTCCATGACTGCATTGCTACCTGGGGAGGGAAGAAGAGGAAAAGCGGGCCTCATCGGATATCTCGGCGCACTGCCCAAGGAAGGTGGCAGGCAAAAGACTTGTCATAACCAACTCCAGCAACTCAAGTCAAATACTCTTTTAGCCTGGAGAGACGCAGAGCATTTTCTAGAAGCCTTTGGCAGGTAAGATAGTGAAGGTCCCCTGCCTTCCAGGAGCTCGCGTGTGGGGGGAGCTCCCAAGCAGCTCTCCTATCCTGCCTTGTGTCCCAGCAGGCCAGCATTCGGAATCTTTCCTGGGGACAGGACCCCCCCCCAAAAAAAAAACACTCCTTAAGGCCTATGGATTCTTGTCGGAAAAAAACAAAAATATAAGTCCTTTACATTTCATATTAGATTGCTCAAAACTTCAAAATTAAATTCTTTCAAAAATGAATTTTTCTTTTTTAGAATGTTTTTCCCTTAAGTGAACTTCTGGGTTTTTGTTTTTTGTTTTTTTTAATCTAATAGGAACTTACTTTGATATGAAATTTATGATTTAGTATAAACTGTGTTATAAATTCTAGTAGTAACACTAAAGTAAAAATATAAAAATGAAAAAAAAAAACCCCACACAATTACACACACATCCCCACTAGGTGCACACACTCTTGTACAAATCATCTCAGAGCATTCAAGAAAGTCCTGGGGCCCTGGGGCGCCTGGGTGGCACAGCGGTTAAGCGTCTGCCTTCGGCTCAGGGCGTGATCCCGGCGTTATGGGATCGAGCCCCACATCAGGCTCTTCTGCTGAGAGCCTGATTCTTCCTCTCCCACTCCCCCTGCTTGTGTTCCCTCTCTCGCTGGCTGTCTCTATCTCTGTCGAATAAAAAAATAAAATCTTTAAAAAAAAAAAAAAAAGAAAGAAAGTCCTGGGGCCCAGCTGGCCACCATAGCCAGGAAGTCGTGACTGTCCGGGTCTGACAACTAGAGCTCCTGCCCAAACTCGCACAGCTAGAAAGCTGCACAGCAGAGACACTACCTCCACCTGTTCGACCTTCAGAACCTGAGCTTTTAGCCACCGTGTTATGCTGACTTTCCTTTGGCCTCCATTACGTCGGCTGTGGAAGAGGAACGGAGAGATGATCTCTATTGTCACTACGGGATCCTGGGCGGGAAGGATGAGACTTGACAACTAACACTAATGTTTTGAATGCTGACTGTGTATCCAGAACTCTGAGAGGTGCTGGAGAAACTAAGGCTCTAACTCTGACAACAGCAGCTAGCACTTCCTGAGCAAGACCCGGACCCTGTACCTGGCTCTGAGGCTAAGCACCTTACCGTAGACCATAGACCGCATTTAATCCGCTTAACAATTCCAAGAGGCAGTGCTATTGTCATCCCTCTTTTACAGACAAACTGAGGCTCAGCAAGCCAGATCTGAGAGCAAAAGCCCTGCTGGCTAATAACAACACTCAACTCAGAGGGCTTCTAGTACGTGAGTTTGCAAGCAGCCTCAAATTCTGAAAAAGGAATCTGGTAGCTGGGCTACCACCATGCTCAGCGGTCCCCGGAGACCCTGTCCCCCCCAATTCTCCCTCTTCCACACACGTGCTCCACTCCATGCAGCTCCACTCTATGGCAGGCCCTCTGCCTGCAATGCCTTTCCCTCTTCAGTCTGCCTGGCAAGCCCTACACATCTCCCAAGACTCCGTTCACCTAACTCCTGCTACCTTCCCCAACGGGTCCCCCCTGGACTCCCTAGAGGTTTTATCAACTCCACACTCCAAATCCATCCTCTACCATATTCGATTTCTTTCTAGCATGCGGCCTAATTAGCAATCCTTTTACATACTTCTTGACTGCTCTCTGCCTCCTCTCAAGGAGAACCGGAAGCTCCCAAGTCTTACTCACCATGCCCCAGCCCCCAGCTCCATGCCTGGAACACAGATGCTCAGTGAACTCCGCTCAGTGACGGAAGGAACAAATAAACGCCACCTGAACATCTCCCTGCATTTGGACCTTCACAAATCTTTCCACCTCTACCAGGTGATACCTTTTTTGCGGGCAACAATCCATGACCGAGATACTCCTGGGAATCCCCAGGGCCTCGAGGTGCTCAAAGGGTATAGGAGTGAATGGACAGAGGACTGGATGTTCGGATGGTAAAATGAACAGAAGGAAAAGGAGACAAGGAGAAAGAAGGTAGGTGGGCGGGCACATTGTTCATCCTGTGCGTCCCATCACCTACCTACACGTAAACATGCCCATTCTCATCGGCAACTGTCCGACAGTGAGCAATGGACCGAGGTCTTCGACAGGCATCTTGGGTAATGCCCCATCCAGCCCTCCCGACGAACAAAGACTTTGTAAAGAAAATACACAACATTAACAGCAGTGGATACTGTGAAGTCGAAAGGACAGCATGTAAGACAGAGAGAAACAGGTATCTGGATCCAAAATTCAGGGAGGAAAGGGACAAGCAACACTGGGTAATGGAGAGGAAAGACTTCCGGTCGCCATGGCCTGGAGCACCAGAGCAGCAGGCAGCCACTGCCACCTAGAGGTCAGTTACAGACAGAGCGGACGCCGGGCAAACCTGTCACTGTGGCTGACCAGGAAAGGAAGGGCTTCTCAATTAAAAGGGGTTCGACAAGGCCAGACCCAGGATCAAGAAAGCCCAGCGCACAATGTCCAGAGCTATGAGTGTGTTAAAGGATTCCAGTAATATACCAAGGTCTGACTGGTCACTCAAGTAACTTGGGGCTCCGGTGTAGGAAGTGTGGCGGGGGGGGGGGGGGCCCCANGGGGGGGGGGTCCTCATAGATGGCAGACAGGCTAACCCTCGCCAGAACGCATCAAGTCAGCTCTCTCCCTTCCCGCCCATCCTCCACACCACCGCTAGAATGGCGGTCCCCAAGCACACATTTACGTCCTTCTGCGGCTCTCCATCATGCTCGAGAGTGAGTCTGAATTCCTGCACGGGCCTTCAAGGGCACAGTATGATCTTTCCTTGCTCATCTCTTTTTCAGATGCTTCTGTTTTCCCTCTTAAACCCAGCAATGAGCCACACTGCCCAGCAGCACCTGGTATATGTGGGAACTCATAAACAGCTGTCAAATTAATTAAACTCCAGGGCCCCTAAATATCATGTGCCCAGCACCTCTGGGTTTCTGGGCATGCAATTCTCTCAACCACTTTTTGAGAAATCTTTGTAGCTGTTAGGAATTCCATCTGGCTCCCGAACAGCAGGGGTGTATCATTTGGGGGTTATTTTCTCTGTCTGGAAGGAGATGGTCCAGGACTGGTTATAGCTAATCCACAAAGTCCCTAATTGCCTTCCATCCTGCCGCTCTGCCACCTCAAAGATCATCTCATGGGCCAAGATGGCTGCTGGAGCTCCAGCTATCATGTCTGAGTTCTAAGCAGCAGGGAGGAGGAAGAGGTGAAGGGCAAGGCCTTCCCAGGAAGCCACACCCAATGTGTCTGTCTGTATCTGGTTGGCCAGATTTCACATGGCCAGCTGTGGCTGCAAGGGAAGCAGAGAAATGTAGTCTTTCCCACTTGGGCACATTGCCCAGGGCTCTGTTACTAAGAGGTAAGCGAGAAAGGGATATTTTGGATATGCAAAGAGCGGTCTCTGCCATATTCCTGTACATCCAACTACCATATCTTGATGGAAGGCCAGAAGACAAGAAGAATTCTAAGACACCATCCCTGCTCTGTACACGCCCACAGTCTGACTGAGGACTAATAAAAACACAGCTGAAAAGATAAAAGACAGTATCAAGTGGGAATAAAAGGAACCACAAGCCCTATTGCTGTCTGTGAAGGGTAAGTTTGATGCAAACAGGGAGGCAGTTAACAATTATTGAGTACGTACTATATACTAGACAAATATGCTAGGCACTTTAATCTATCTTTACATCTTTCTAGTGTTTGTAACAACCACGCAAATTAGGTGGTATAATCCACATTTTGTAGAGGAGGAAACAAATGTGGAGGGGTCCTAAGACGTGCCTAGGGCCACATGGCCAGGAAGGAGCTAGAACAAGGATGGCAGATCTGCCACGTCTAGAGCTGCCAGCCTACTCTGATCCATTAGTGCGGCTGTCTGTGGAAGGGCGGGGGCTGTGTGGGGGATTCTGGGAATGGGACTGAGCTCCCTGAAAAAAGGTGGTGATTGATTAGCTATGTCTGCCATGGACGTGGTAATGGGATGTGGTGGGTCATGCCATGTGCTGAAGGCTCCCACTTGAGAGGCTACTGGTGGTGGGTTTGTCGGTGGAAACACTGCATTTGAACTCTGGCGCCCCATCAGCACAGGGTGGGAGGTGAAGCACACGTTGCCACTAGGTGAGACAGCCCCAGGTGTTGCTGCTAAGAACCTTTGTGCATCTAAGGGCCCTGTGCCTCGAGAAAGTGGCTGCTTAGCAACTTGCCAAAATGAAGGCCACCTCTAAGCCCTAAATTATGTCTCTTACTAACAGCCTCAAAAGTAACAAAAGAAGTGACAGCTACAGTCAGAACAAGATGTTATTTTATTTTAAAACCCAACTTTAAAAGGACAGAGCCACGATCTCAGACTGGAACAAAGGAGACAGGTCCTATCCTGGAGTGCCATGCATGGCAACACGCTAGCCGCCTGGGCCCTCCTCTCACTCCCACAGGCCCACAGGACAGACAGAGGGGCCCAGGAGTCATTCAGGAAGGCCACCTGTCCCCACATCCCAGTGCCCAAGGCTGGTGTCCCTCCTCTGACATCAGCCAGGCCAAATGGAGGAGAGAAGAGAAAAGGATTCATGCCAAGTTCAAGACTCGGCTCAAGACCCTTCCTCCAAGAAGTGGTCCCCGAGCCCCTGCACTGCCCCAGGTGGTTTAGGGGACTCTCCTCTGAGCTCTGGCACTTTCCTCACCACCATCCAGTGGACGTGCATCTTCCATCTCTGGCTGGCTAAATTCAGCACGGTCGCTGGCACTTAGTTCCCATCACTAGATGGCCACCCGCTATTGAAATACTTAGAGCCCAATAGTATACTATTTTGTTTCTTATACCAGAACTTCTCACCCCCAGCCTTACTGACATTTTAGGCCAGAGAATTCTTGGTTGTGGGAGTTACCCTATGCACTGCAGGTCAGACAGCATCTCTGGCCGGTACCCACAGGAGGCCAGCAGCAGCCCCCAAGCTGTGACTCCCCATCGCCAAATGTTGCCTTAAGGGCAAGATCACTCCTGGCTGGGAATCACTGAAGGACACGATCCCAGAAAAGTCCAGCAACTAGCCCAGAGTCCTACAACTAGTACTAAGCTAGGGCTAAAAGCTCCTCACAGCTGTTCTTGGAACTCATTTACACCTTGCAATGATTTGATGCAGTGGGCATGGCTACCCCTAACCTACAGAAGATAAAACTGAGGTTCAGAGGGGCTCAACTGCTGGCCCACACAGCCGGGAACTGCCCTTTCCCAGAACTGGATCCAAAAGACCTGGATGGCTAAAGCTCCCGGCCTGTGGTCAGATACATTATCTCCTCGTTTTAAGACAGGGAGAGGGGGAGGTGCTCGGCAAAGCCCTTTGGGTTGGAAACCATTTGTTCCCTGAAGCGGGACAACGGCTCCACGATGGCCTTTGGTGAGTCTCCTACCGCCAAAAGGCTGCTGCATAGGATAGCTTTTGTTGGTAAATAAAACACAGAGGGTCATGGGTTGTCCTGCACACTGGGCCACCACCATGCGGTTAAATGATGGGTCACAGGAGGCAGCTACCACTCGGTGATTAGTCACTAACACTTCTAACCAGAGGGTGCCTTTCTGCCGCCCCCCCCCCCCCCCAAGAATACTGCCGTCAAAGGAAATGAAATCTCAACCTGCCGGAGCTGGCAGGAAAGCTAATTTTCTGTTACAGTGCATCTCCTTCTTTTCACAGAGCCCCGAAATTGTGTTTATGAACCGAATGTGTACTTTAGAGCAATGTGGTGAAGAGTAATGAGAACATAAATCTCAAGAGTTGGGGGGCCACTGGGTAGAGGATTGTTGAATAAATAAAAATAGCAGTAAATATCTCAGGAGATCTTCGATTCAAGGAGAGAGTGAGTGGCCACTGTTTTGGCAGCGCACGGACTCTCTCCCTTGCTTGTGTAAGATAAGCATTCAGCTTAAATTCAAGATCAAAAGCCTTACACTTCCCAGGGCTAGTTCTGCCCTGTGACGGGTGAGGACAGCTCACCTCTGTATTCTCCCTGGACAAAGGAGCACACTGAGTGTGGCCCACTGTACCCCCGCCTGCGCTTGGGGTTTACTCCCTCTTCCCCACTCCTGAGCTCGGTCCTCTGCAACAACTGCCAGGACCCCCAAATGGCACGCAATCAACCCCACTTCTCCACGGCCACAATGACTGGATTCAGTCACCAATCATGTGTGTCACTCCCCTCTAAAACACTTCCCAGGGCCCTCCTGACATGCTGGGTAATACCCCAGCTGCTCAGCACAGCAGACAAAGCCCCTCACCAGCCTGCACTGGACATGGGTTGCGATGGGCCATCTGGTCCATACAGCTCCCTCTTGTTATCGTGGCCTGCTCTCTCCTGGAGAAGATGCCATCCTCCCTTCTCACGTGACATGCTCTGGATGGTACTTGTGACCCAGGTGTAAGCGCATCAGCTCATGCCTTCAGTCCCCTGGCCATGCAACTGGTTCAGGAATGGGCACGTGACTACCTATGATTTGGTGTGGCTTTTGCTGGGAATAGCGGGGAAGAGATTCTTTCCCTTTTCTCACTGACCTGAAGTAAAGTACAGAGCTGCCACAGTTGACTTCTGCTGGTAAGAAGAAAGCCTGTCTGAGAACATGCCCACAGAGAACACAGAAGATCCTGAGAGCGGGCAGACTTGTCTGAGCCCCTGATCAACCTATGCCTGAAGCCAGTCCTACACCAAGGCTATTCACTTACAGGGATTAATACATTCCCTTTTTGCTTAAGCCAATTTGGGTTAAGCTTTCTGCCATTTCCATGTTCAAGTGCCAGATACAAACCTCGTTACCCACTCTGCACTGCATAATCTAGCTGAACCAACTAATTTCAAGCTCCCCACATGGGCCACATTCCCTTTCCTCAGCCTATGCTCTCCTCTGTCCCCACCCTGCCTTCTTTTTGCCTGGTGAGGTCCTACTCATATTGCAAGATTTGCCCACAAGCATTGTCTCCTTGGAATAACCTCCCCTGCTCTCTCCTCCTGCTCCCAAGAGTATCCCATTTCTTTTTCCCATGGTGCTCTAGGCTAACCTCTATCACTGTCCCTCCCCACTCCCCACCTGCTGCTGGGCCTGTGTCGTCTGTCTTCCCAGCTGGACTGAGCACCACCCGAGGGTAAGGAGCTATGCTTCCTCATCTCTCTACCCCTTGTTTTGAGCATCCCACTCAGCAGTAAGTAGGTCACTCAGACAATGTCTTTTGAACCTGAGTGGAGTTTTGTTCCACTGGAAACCTCCAGGCAGCCGGTAAGCATTTCAATACCTTGGGTTACTGATCATGGGGAATCAAACTCTGAGGGTAGAGTCCAGTGTCTATGAGAACCAAGGAAATCACTACTGTCTAAAAGGGAAAGGAAGATACTTAATTAGAAGTGAGATGATGGGGGCGCCTGGGTGGCACAGCGGTTAAGCGTCTGCCTTCGGCTCAGGGCGTGATCCAGGCGTTATGGGATCGAGCCCCACATCAGGCTCCTCCACTATGAGCCTGCTTCTTCCTCTCCCACTCCCCCTGCTTGTGTTCCCTCTCTTGCTGGCTGTCTCTATCTCTGTCAAATAAATAAAATCTTAAAAAAAAAAAAAAAGAAGTGAGATGATGGATAGGGTTGGATACAAGGGGTTAACAATCAAAGGACCTCATCAGAATGGCCTACTATGTCAGAGAAAGACAGACACACAGGACTATGAACCAGAGACTTAATGGAAAGTTTCAGCTGTGCTTCTGGGCACTGGGCAGCCACTGCTGTGATTAGCACCACGTACCAACGTCTGAATGAATGGAATGAGGTCCTATGATGGAGGAATCAGGCTTTTCTAGCCAGCAATGTGGGCCAGAGGGTTATCTGGAGAAATTACCTCCTTTCTGCCCATCACTGGCTCAGACCCTAGTTATGTCCCAGATGTTGAGCTTCAACATAAACACGAGATGTCACAGTAAAAGGCAATCCTAAGTCAAGTGGGATCACTGGCTGGTGGTTGAAGAAAAAAGTGCCCAATCACCTTGAACAATTTTAATAATTTGCATTTTAGGAAAGATGTTCTGCAGCAGTTGAAGAGTCACGTAAAACCATGGTCAAATGCTCAGCAGACTGCCACGGTCAGTGTCACCTCCGACCAAGATGGGATTTCAGCGACAGGAACTGGGGTGGCTCGCTAGAGGTGGGGTGGGGGGAGTGCTTCACAGGAAATTCACAAGCTTTGAAGTAAGACAGACTGGATTCAAGCCCTGGTTTTGTCGCTTACAAGCTGTGTGGCTTTGCTCAGCTCACTTAACGTCTCTAAGCCTCAGTGCTCTTCTCTGAAACGGAGATAACGATGGTCTTAGTGCTGGCGCCCTGCAGGGCTGTTCCAAGGCAAAGGGCTCAAACACTCAAGATGGCCGGCACGCTCTCAGGAGTAACACCTCCGTCGTCCTCAGCAATCCTACAGCCTCAGCAATCACCACTGGATTTGGAGGGGTTTTTAATCTTAGGTAACCATATGAAGCACGTTCTCTGAGAGCCCTCCGCCAGTCTCCCCTGACAACCGGGCCACCGATGGAGACTCTCTGAAGTCTGTCGAGTGGGGCAGGGAAGGCAGGGCTCTGTGAGTGGCAGGGCTATTTTAGCTTTTGTTCAGTAAAATGAAGCATTGTAATTAGTCACATCACAAAAACAATCTCTGGAGTGAGCTCTGGAAAACAATGCAGGAGTTGACAGCCTTGTCTGTGAACCTGCATTTCAACTCAGAATGGAGAATTTCCAAAACACATCCAGTTAGGCCTCCTGACTGACTGGTTTCCATTAATCTGCTGTAGCAATAAGGGAAAATTGATTTTGCTTTAAGAGTGAGGAGAGCAGGCTGCTGGTTTACACCATCTCCTTCCCATTTATGAAATCTCTGCCTTGTCCAAGTGGCTTCTCTAGACTTTCACTTTCATACCTTAAAAATGAAGTTTGACAGGAGGTAAAAATCGATCTATAAATTATTGATTCAGAGTCTCCAGGGGTATCCAGAACCAGGCTGGGCACCAGGAAAATTTTCATTTTTGATTTTTAGAATTTGCTAGCAACAAATAGCCACTGATATGTATTTCTGCCCATTTCTAGAAAAAGGCCCAGCCGAAAGGTACATGAGGTGCATGCTGGGGGCCTGGGGGCCTTCTTCACCTACCTTAATACTTGAGGAATCACAGTTGTTATTTGAAGGAAAGGTCCTAGTCTGTGGTACTTTCTATGTTTATATCCTGCTCTCTCAAAATAAAGATTGTAAGGTGACTTGCAGTGATACATTTAATAAAGCAGGATCTAATCAAGAGCCATCTCATACTGCAAGCCTAGGCCATATACCAGCACCGGCTGCAAGTGCTTTCCAGACCTTAATCCTCACAGCCTGATGTACAGGTAGGCGAAATCACGTGTCCAAGGTTACACAGCTGGAGAACCCCCGCATTCAGGCCCTGAAGCCCAAACTCCCGCCCTGGCATACACACCCAAATCAATGCCACTGAAGACTGACTGTGGTCATGCTATGAGACAGGCCCAAACAGTCCCATGCGGGTGGAGAGGAGGGCAAGGTGACAGCCAGCCAGGCAAGAAGATTCTAGCTGAGTCTTCGAGGGCAGGTGGTGGACAAAGAGAGAAGGGGGAAAGGGGAAGGGGGAAGAAAAGGCAGGCAGAGTGAACATCTGAATGCTAAAGAGACCCAAGAGTGGAGAGGAACTGTTTGAAGAACAGTTTGGCTAAAATGCAGAGGAATGAAGCACAGATGCTTCAGACGAATTTGGGGAGGATGTGTTCTGTGCTCTGGCCCCCATCAAGTACATGAGACCACCCTGAATACCTGGCCTATCAGATGTCAATGAAGTTGTCATTAGTTGGCAGATGAAGGCAACATGAGATACTTTCCCCCAGGAACCTGGAGGGTTGGAGGCAGCGGCTGTCCTCAGAAGTTCAAGTGCACAAGCCACACCTAACAGACCGAACACGGGACACCTCCTTCAAGAAAGGGACATGCCACCAGCTTGTAAGATCAGCCTGGCATCTAAATACAGGCGTATGTAAGGTTGGGTCATATTTTGTAGGTGTGACACATAAACAGAATTTGCATGTCATTCAAACTAAGACTTGTCTAAGAAGTACCATGTGGAGCTCTAGGAAGCAGACAGTGGCACTGCCCCCTCCCCCACGTCCCAGGAGACAGAATCTCCACGAAGAGAGTGGAGGTCCTTCGGATTGCACTGGGAAGACCTTCCCTACTGGAAGATGGCAACATCCAGCCATCCTAGCTTAGTCCCATCACTATGTAATTCATCTGGCAGTAGCCGGGGCCTGGAGTATGCAGCAGCCTTCTAACTAGCGTCTGACTTCCTGGGGCATCCACCGCCAGGTTTCCCATGAAGGCAATGGATGGGGGGCTTCTGCTCATTCATGTCTACTGAGCACCTAAACGTGATCAGTCTATTTACTGACTAAGTGAAAGAATGAATGAACCAAAGAGTAAGACTGTAAGCATGCGTACACACACACACACACACACACACACACACACACGCCCCCTACAGTAGTTCAGTTTCTGTTCCAATAACAACAGGAGCCCATTTTCTCGTTTGTTTGGCTTTTCTTTTTCTTCCCAGATGTCCACGTTCTTATGGTCACAGCGTCCTGATCTTGCTTTAAGGGTACCTTCTTTTAACCGTACTTTAAGCCAACCTAGGACGACACCTCCAGAAAGGGAAGACCAGAGCTCCTCAAGAAGTCCGAGGTGCTCCGCCACCACAAAACCCTGTCAGCAACCACCACCCCAGGGCCAGCTCCTTCAGATGAAAACATTTACTGCTGCTCCTATTTTGAGAATGTTCTTGACAAGCTCTTCCAACTCTCTTTTCTGTTCATCGAGCACACAATGGGTGCCTCTCGGAGTGCTAGATCAATCCTGAATTACTCATTCAATTAAAGAAGGTTAATGCATTAAATATGCCACCAGATGATGAAGAACAATTATCGACTGTGCTACGCTTTTCAGATCTGAAGGGGCGAAGCTGAAAGGAGCTCCTTGTCTTAAAACAATCGCAACAAGCAGCTACTGTTTCAACTGCACACTCGGGGCCGCAGAAGAGGCAGGATGTGTACTGCAGGACGCGTGTACGTGTATGCGAGAGCCCCAGCACGTGGGTTGGAACGCAGCCCCCTCCCCTCACACATGCATTTACTAGCTGGCTACCCCGGGGAATCTGCTTGGCTGCCCCAGTGTGCGATTTCCTCCGTGCGGAACAGAAGCGGTAATAGTACCTCCTTCCTAGGGCTGTCATGAGGCTGGGGCTGGTTAATACCCACCAGGCTCTCAGTACAGGGTCAGGCTCTCAGGAGGGACCATGCTGAGTGTCAGCCGCGTTGATGGGTGACACCTACTCATTGTGAGAGTTGGGGAGGGAGCTGATCGACAGCAGACAGAATTTCTGGGCCAAGGCTACATGGAGACCACATCTCTGCAGATGAGAAAGCTGAGTTTAGGTTCACCCAGGAAGAACTTGGTCTTCAGCCACTATTTGCTTACCTTGTTTCATTCACTCGTTCCTTCAGCCAGGCATCTACCCACCTTATAGGCACGCAGCACCTGCTGTGTGCCTGTGGCATGAGAGACAGGGTGCGGGAAGAAAGAGCCACTGCCCTCAAGGAGTCCCCCCCACCCCCCGCCAAACGGGAGACACACACAGGATCAGAGCATCAGCACACAGAATGGAAGAAACCCCGGTGTATGAGCGTCCTGAAGGGGGACATCTATAGCGGGGAGTGGCAGGTATTTTTTGTCACGGGCCAGATGGTAAATATTTCAGTTGTTCTGACAAATATGGGCTCTGTCACAAGAACTACTCAGCCGCTGTAGCAGGAAAGCAGCCACAGATAGTATGCAATACGTGGGTACTTGAACCATCACCTCCCTCCCCTGCATCCTGCCCCTCTAGACAGACCTGGGAGAGTCTCCACTGGTGGCACAGTTGTCAGGAAGGGGCTAAGTGAAGGTTTCTAGAAAACCTAAGATAAACACCACAGACTAGCACCATTCCCTCCAATAGAATCTAGGATTCCCAAAGCATTCAGGGAGTTCAAGGAGGCCCACGGGGCATCAGCATGAAGTTCACGTACCTTTCTTCCTGGCTCTTTTCTATAAAAGGACAGAAGTATGCATTAATGGGTGCTTCTTGTTAGTGGAATTCTAAAAATCAAGAACAAAAGCTTTCCTGGTGCCCAGCCTAGTCCTGGTTACCCTGAAGACTCAATCAATACTTTATGGATCAATTCTTACCTATGTGAACAACAAAAGGAAAAAAAAAAACAGATAAATTGGACACCTTCAAAATTAAGAACTTTTGTGTTTCAAACGACACCATCAGCAAAGTGAAAAGGCAACCACAGAACGAAGAAAATGTTTGCAAAACGTGTATCTGATAAGGACCTTGCATCCAGAATAGAGAACTCTTACGACTCAAAAATAAAAATTTAAAAATGACCCAGTGTAACAATGAGCCGAGGACTGGAACAGACATTCCTCTAAAGAGGTTATACAAATGGCCGGCAAGCACATGGAAAGATGCTCAACGTCGTCAGCCGTCAGGGACGTGAAAATCGAAAGCACGACGAGAGGTTACTTCAAACCACCGGTGTGGCTACAGCAACGACAGCGACGCATGACTCAGCAACGCCAGCCCTAGGTGTCGACCAAGAGAAGTAAACTCAGCAACCACACAAAACTTGAACACAAACACAGGTCCGTTATTCATGGTAGCCGAAAAGGAAAAACCCAGAAGTCCATCTGCGGATGAACGGATCAACAAAGCATGCTTACATCCACAGTTTTCGGCTGTGACAAGGACTGAAGCACTGACAGGCTACGATGTGAGTGAAGCCCGCAAGTTCTACGCTGAGTGACAGAAGCCAGACACAACAGACACGTGATCTATGGTTTACATGATGCCACAGGCATGAAAGGTCACAAAACAGGGAAACCTATTAAGAAAAGTCCAGAGGCACCTGGGTGTCTCAGTCAGTTAAGTGTCTGACTCTTGGTTTCGGCACAGGCCACGATCTCAGGGTGGGGAGATCAAGCACCATGTCGGGCTCCGCACTCAGAGTGGAGCCTGCTTGGGATTCCATCCCTCCCTCTGACCCTCTCCCTGCTTGTTCACGCGCTTTATCTCTAAAATAAATAAATAAAATCTTTAAAAAAAAAAAAAACGAAGGAAGGAAGAAAGAAGAAAAGAAAGAAAGGAAAGAAAGAAAGAAAAAAAAAGCTGACTCCTGGCTTCCAGGGATTTAGGGAAGACAGGGGGGATCGGTGATGGGGAGTGACTGCTAATATGCCCAGGGTTTCTTTTGAGGCTGATGAAAATGTTCTGGGATCAGAGAGCGGGACGGTTTTGCACAATCTTGTGAATCTACTACAAAGTGATTGACTGTACACTTGAAAAAGGTGAATGTCTGATACCTTCCTTTCATATATTCATAGATGTCACGCTGGGCCAACCCTCACGTTCACAGACAAGGAAAGCAAAGTGAGGCCCAGAGAAGTGAAAGGGCCAGGCCAAAGTCACCCAAGCAGAAAGCAGCCTAGGCCAATAGCCACGCCATGGCGGCCAGGGACCCACCAGAGTCCCTCCAAGCCCAACAGGAGCTCTGAGAGGCCCCCTCAGTCTCCCCGAATCCTCAGCCAGGTCAGTGCCTGAGCAGTCAGGGGTGTGAACGCCTGTCTGAGCAACACAGGCGCCTTCCCGAAATGGCAGCTGGCAGGGAGGAAAGCAGCCAGGTGCTCGCTCCCCACTCCACCAGGCAGCAGCGCACCTTGTACGCGGAGCTGTCACGCATCGCGCGGACGCCAAGCTGTCACGTCTCCTTGTACTAAAAATGGTGCCATGTTCCTGTCTTCGTTCCTTTCCCGCTCTCTGAATAGAAACATCGGTCTGTGAGCTCCTTAACCCACTGCCTCCTGTCCCAAGGCAGATGCCCAGGCCCAAGCAGGAGATGGGGCCCTCAAGTGTGCTATGCTTGCTCATGGAGAGCTTGAGCTGAGCACGCGGCACACTCAGCCGCTTCCCAGCAAATAGCCTTGACTCCTCTGGAAAACCTGTCTGGACAGAGGGCTGCATCTCCGCATGCAACCTTGGGGTGACGAGTGAGCCCTGGCTGAGCACCATGGACCCCTTTTTCACCTGATCCTAGTAGCTGCCCAATGAATGAAGCTGATCTGAAACCCCGTGACTAGCCTGGGGGCCTTGATTGCCGTGTCCTCACCAAAAGGTAGCTGGCTCCATGCAGGGAGCCCTAGGACCAGGTGACAGCAGCAACCAAGGGTCCTCTACCCATCCATCCAGAGCCTCCATGAAACAAAGTAAGAGAGAAACTCATGGCAGAGGACCCATGGCAATGTGCCCAAGTGGAAAACACTCAATGTCTCTGCTTCTCTCACTCCTGGGTGCAGTCCTCGAAAGAACGGTTAATCTCTACGTCAATCAGTGTCTTCTGAACAGTGCCCTGAACCAGCTGTGTCACCAAAGTTGATAGGTACACACAACATGGAAGGAATCCAAGCCATGCTCAGTGTCTCTGGCACATTCCCAGAGCCTTGCCTATGCCTCTGGCCTCTGGAGGTTCCCACGAGGGTCATCCAGGAATGCGCAGTTCTCAGCATGACTTGATCAAGTAAATACCCTGACCATCATCTTGCCACTCATCAGTTTAGGAAACGGGGTCTTTCTCCAAGCTAGAGACCAAACAGTTCAGAATTCTAAGAAACAGACGTAAAGCAGGCTATCTTCCACAAAGTCCCTCTATTCTGGGCACCAGTTAACACAAGGTGAGTCCCACCAGGGTTTACCTGAGCTGATCTCAAGGCGGAGAGGTGGCACAGTGACTGAGATGCTGCACAGGCCCCAACGTTGATCGGACTCCTATGACCCTACCCTGGGCCTAGGGAAGGTCTGGCTGGACCTGACTGGAACCTAATCACACACAGCCGCTCTCCCCTAAAGGATCACCCCACCTGCCTTTTACAACCAATAGGACTGACAGCAAAGACACCCAGGGATGGCTCCATTCTCCAGGGACCACTAGGGCCTGACTTAATTCTCCAACAGAAATGTCCCTGGCATGGTGGCAAAGTGAACCCTGGAGAACATCCTGTTCTAGCCCCTCCTTACAGGTTAATACAAATGTTCTCACAGGCCTGGAGCAAATGAAACCCCCTGCTCTCTCTGGGTCAGGTTGGCAAGTCCCCTAAGGCCAGATGTAGAGCAATGTCACAGAGTAAAAGACCCAGAAAGCCCCCAGCACAGTGCAGAGCTGTTCAAGGATGCACAGCGGGGGGACCAGCTTAGTGGGGGTCATCACAAGACCTGGGGTGGGGGGCACATCAGGACCCACTGCTCTAGTTCAAACCCAGGCAAGTAACAGCAGGAGCCGCCCCCCCCTTGGTCCTACCCCCTCTGCCACTGCAGACCCTGCTCTGCAGTTCTCAGGGTACAGGGCTGACCCCAGGGTCTCTGATCTTGGGGCTCAACAATTCTTATTGTGGCCAAACAAAGAAATGAAGGCGGTCCCTGAGAGCTTACCATGTTGCTCAGAAGCTATGTTATATAGTATCTTACACAACACTTTATACTAACTTACAAAGTTGTCCTTACTCTCTCCCAAATGGGGGGAACAAAAGCCATGCTCCATTTTACAGAGAAGGAAACTGAGGCCTACAGCAGTCAAATAAGCTGTCCAAGGCCACTGAGGACTTAAAAGCAGGTGTCTGCCTCCAGAGCCACCCCCTCCCCCAGTCTTGCTGCCCCAGCATCTCAAAGCACACGAAGTAAAAGGACCTGCAAGACTCGCCAATCACCCCTGACCTGGAGAATGAGTGTAAGAGGTATAAAAAGGATGTCCAATAAGAGAACCTCAAACTAGGGGGCGGGGGACACACACCCCAGCAGCTGAGTCAAGCAGAGGAGACAATCCT
Organism: Ailuropoda melanoleuca; assembly: GCF_002007445.2. Lineage (NCBI taxonomy): Eukaryota > Metazoa > Chordata > Mammalia > Carnivora > Ursidae > Ailuropoda > Ailuropoda melanoleuca. The sequence goes on from NC_048227.1 coordinate 28,752,080, forward strand.
CAGAAATGAAGCAGCTGTGATCGGAATCAAGGCCCTAAGAGAGTGGGTAGTGGGGATTGCTCAACGTCAGTTTCTGTTCCAGGATGTGGGAATATTTTCACACAAATGCCAGAAAGTTGGACAGGGCCTTTTGAGCTCTACCGTTCTCATGACTTTCCTGCTAGAAGACCCACCAAGGGATGTATTCCAGTTGAGTGGACATGACAGCAGAGGGAGGAGGCTCATTCCGTAGACTGCTATTTACCCCTCAACACATTCTACCCCCCACCTTTTTTTTTTCTTTCTTTTAAAACTGATGAGAGACGCCCAGCACCGTGGCTCACCAGGATGGGACACCTGCCATCCTCCATAGTGGGAGCAGATCTCTGCAATGGTCCAAAAGGAATGGTGCAAACACGCTTTTCAGAAGAGTGTGGTGGGTTCTGTCTGCGTGGCACCCCTTCCTCCAAGAACCACCTCCACACACCATTCCACGTCATCATGGTGGCACTGCCAGAGACCCCTCCATCCACACCGTGGCCTCTAGGACATGGCCCCAGGCCCGGCCCACCATCCCATGCCCTACATCCAGAGGCTGGCCAAGTTCACCCAAGAGGAGCCCCCCTAAGTCCTTCCCTAAACTGATATACAATCACAGCACAGGAGAGAGTCCTCTGCCCACTGGCCTTGCCAACCTGGAAGAAGGAATACAGAAACACACAGAAACTGTAAGTAACAAGACCCATCTGTCGAATTTCTGAATGGGGAGGACCAATTCATGTGGTTGCCAATAAGCTTAAGGACGTACTCCATGCCAACCAGTGAAGAAAGCCTTGTGGGCTGACCCCATATGCAGCAGTTTCTACCTGAATACACCCCAGTCCCCTCCGCAGAACATTCATTTTATTTGTTTTCTAGCACTAACTATTGAATAAAACCATAATGCTTGCTTATTTGCTAAGTGAGCCTCTTTGCTAGAATGTGCACTCTGTGGGCACGGGAGTCTTACCTGGCTGGGCTCGTTAGTATATCTCCAGGGCAGAGGAGAGAGTCTGGCACAGAAGGTGCTCAATAGATACTGTTGGTAGGTTCCTTGGTTGGTTACTTCAAGGAACGAATGAATGAACGTATGAATGGAACAAACTTCCATGAAGGAGACTGCAAGCTACCCAGACATGGCGAGCATTAATGGAGCTCATGGGGCCAGAGTTGAGGTCACAGCTCAGAAGACACTGGGTACTCAAATCTCAAGTTGGAAGCAGAAAATGTTTACGTCCTTATTTTGTGACTTTGTTCAAGTGAGGGAGAAAGTAAGAGGGCGCTTTACGTAACACAGATGAGATTTGTTTTCTGAAACTCTGCAAACCATCAGATTTCTTTTGAAGGGGGGCAGGAGTATTTCACTTTCCAAATGTGTTGCATCAACGCTGAGTTTTTCATTGCAGCACAGAGCTGGAGAGCATCACTCATACACTGCGGATTCCTAACAGCCACACAAGAACCAAAGAAAGGCTCCAGACCCTAAAAATAAAACCCTAAGAATACTCTCCTCTTCCTCCCAAGCCCTCTTGGCTCGGCTCATTGGGGTGACACTCTCAGGGTCCGCACTGACCTGACACTCGCATGGGGGTCCTGACCATTTGCCTCTGGACCTCTTCAGCCAGCCAGCCCCATCAGCTCTCATCTGTGGGCGGGGGAGCCTCTCTCACCCACCCGGCTGGTCCCAGTTCAGCATGAAGGACCGGTTCCAGAAGCTTCTATGACCTCCCACCACCCTTTGCAAAGAGGATGAGGGGTGTCCTCACCCTCTCACAGCAGTTTCTGTAGAGCTCACTTACAGCATTGAAAGGAATGAGGATGCGAGAACAGTTATAATGGCCATCGTGCACCAAGCATGATCCAAGCACTACACAAAGTGTGTACATCATCTCATTTTGCCAGTTCCATGTAATCCTCGTAAGCCCTTTGGGAGCGTTGTACCACAATTCCCGTTTTACAAATGAACAAACTGAGCCGGGGCGCCTGAGGTTGAGGATGTTAAGTGTCTGACTTGATTTCGGCTCAGGTCATGATCTCGGGGTTGTGAGACTGAGTCCCACAACAGGCTCTGCACTCAGCAGGGAGTCTACTTGAGATAGTCTCTCCCTCTGCTCCTACCCCCCCTTCTCTAAAAGAAATAAAATCTTTTAAAAAATCAAACTGAGCTTCAGGAGTGTTCTATAACTTGCCCAAGGTGGTTACAGCTCTCTCAGGGCAGAACTGAGATGCAAACTCAGGACTGACCTGATTCCAAAGCCGGTAAGTCTGATTTCAAGGTCATGGCCAATCAGGTCTTCTGTTCCTTGTGGCCGATAGCACATCGAGTTACCTAAGTGTCCCTTAGGTGCCCAGTACCTCACAGTCATTATTCTCAACCTCATGATGACCCCACAAGTTGCTCGGTGACAGTGCCCCCATTGTGCAGTTTACAAAGTTGCCCATGGTCCCAGAGCTAGAAATCAGTAGGGTCAGGATTGGAATCTGAATCCACCTGAATGAACTACTCTGGAAGGGCTATGTCCCTCCTCCAGCCACAGACCCATTTAGAAAATCGAAACTAAAATACCTAATAGGCCTGAAGGATAACGTTCTAATTGTTTAAGACAGTGAGAAATCAGAAAAACACCCGAATGTTGAACAAGAGGAATTGTTAAATTAACAAACAAGGAGGCCAGGAGACCGAGGGGGCCGTAGCACCCCGGTAGCCTGTGTAAGGGAACCAAAACCTACACCAGAGTCAATCCCTGAAAAACGCTTCAAGGTTAAGAACCACTGATCTCAAACAGCCAAGTAGGATTTTCTGAATAACGCAACCACGTAAGAGCCAGCCAATCAAGTAACTTCCCGGCTCTGCCTCTGCGTCTTCTCCCATAAAAACTCTGCCCCACTTCCTGTCCGTGGGATGCCCCTCACCCCTTCTGGTTTGGTGCTGCTCACCTGGCATCCACGTTTGCTCCAATTAACTCCTTAAACTTTTTATAGGACACGAGGGTTTTGACAGGAAGTGTGGAGTAACGTGAGCAAATTTTATGTTAAATTAAAAAGCAGGACACAGAAGTTCATATAAGGGATACTCCCATCTAGAGAGAAAATACATAGAGGAAAGACGAAAAAGACACATTAATTGTAATTGTATCTATATATTGGAGCCATGAGTCATTTGTTTTCCTTCCTTCTAACTTTATTTTCCAATTTTTCCATAATGAGCATATACTACTTTAAGCATTTTTTTTTTTAAGTTTTTTTTCCTCTTTTAAAGAAACCGGCTATTATCAACTAGGGCTGAGTCCTAGCTTATTTTAATCCTTGGAATGGATGCCATTCTGAGTTCTGATTAAGGGTAATTCAATCCTTTCAAATGTCCAAATTGTCTCTGATTTTTTTTGAGGCGAATAATTGCATTTTATACTAAACTTATTTGCAGCTCAAATACAGCTCAAAACCTTGTTTTGATTACTTGTTTAGGGAAAGAGTAACACTAGAAAATGCACAAGAATCACATTTGCATGATGGGTGGTGAGGCAGGGAATCACAGTTGGGGAAAAAGAGAAATGAAAACCACTCCTGAATATTCAGCAGCCTGAACCTACAGCCTACTCCCACATTCCCGTCCACACCCAGCCAATCTCCTTTGCAGTGGGGGGCGGGGGGGGGGGGGGGGGGACTGTTCTTGACATCACTGCCAAGCAGGAGTCCAAGGGTTTCACGGACTTTCTTCAGCAATACCTCTGGGAACTGGCCTTCGCAGTGTCTCTCATTCCTCCCACTAAGACAGCTGACATCTTTCTAGTCTCCCCAAAGTCAGAGTCACCCTGGGCAAGACACACAGGACTGTGTTAACAGAAGCCAGCACAGAGAATCCTGATGCTTAAGGTCAGCAAGACACCAAGGACCCCAAGCTTTCTTTCCCACAAGCTCCTCCTGGGGTTTGACTTTTCCTGATTATAGACAGGGTCCTCAGCAGTTTTATTAACATTGAGCAGCTCCAAGAATGGCCTGCGCTTTAGGTCACTATTTTTTTTTTTTTTTATTAACCAGCAACTATCAGCTGAGTAGAGCGTTACAAAGTCAAGAGCAATTCCTGTAGCTAAAACGTATTTTTTCCTTCTATTAATTATTTTGTTTTCCCATGATGTGTCACAAAGAAATGCCCAGTTTTGAGGTCATGTTAGAAAACAGATAAGGAGAAAGGGAAAAAAATACACAAAATCCCCACTACCCCGAGAAAATCATTTTTGGATCATAGTGGAAACTGCAAAACGGGTAGTCCATGCAGGTTAAAAATTTTCATTCCTAAGGAGGGCGCATACTGCATGGTGCACTGAGTGTTATACGCAAATAATGAATCATGGAACATTACATCAAAAACTAAGGATATACTGTATGGTGACTAACATAACATAATAAAAAATTATTTAAAAATTTTTCATTCCTTTGCCAACATTTAAAAATGAGAGTTTTTAACATCTAACTCCAGATTTCCTTTTAAATTAAAAAGCCTGGAAGATGGGGAAAAAACGAAGCCCCAATTCCTGTGTAGTGACCATCAGCTGGCACTGAGAAGTAGCTGACCGGATTCATTTCCGGCCTGGGCTCTGCAGACACCTAGGTTTGTCACAGTTGGTCTAGATCTTTCCACTTCATGTTCCTAAGCTAATGTACACATTTTTCAAGTTTTTGGTTAGGTTTTTAATGGCACCATACATTCTATTTCTTTACCTATTTTTCCCTATCTTATGAAAAATTACTTTCCAAGCTGAGAAATAAAATCTACATCCTCATTTTTAATGGTTATATCCTACTTATATACCTTTCCTGAATCTTCCATAATGAGGGAGCATTACTTTTTGAGGTCCATCCTACTATTTCTCCACCAGACAGCCCAGCTGTCTCCTCTCTGCAGGTCCCTTCTCCGTAAGAGGATTATTTTTCCTGTCCCCGTCCTGTGTCTTGCCACTTCCGAGCACAGGTTTGCAGAAGGAAGCATGGTCTGCTGTCCTCACTTCTCCCCCTGCCATGAGGAAAGGATGCCCCAGCTCAGGGCTGCTGCTTTGTTTTGGATCTAGAACACGGAGCATAACCACCGCTGACCTATGGACATGCGGCACAAATGGAAAACACAGATCCTCCTTGACTTACGACAGGGTTACGTCCCAATAAATCCATTTTAAGTTGACAGTGTCTCCAGTGGAAAATGCATGTAATGCACCTCACCTATGGGACATCTCAGTTTAGCTGAGCCTCCATGAAACATATAACAGCTCTATGAGCCTACATTAAGGCAAAACCATCTACCACAAAGCCTGCTTTATAATCAGGTGTTGACTGTGTCATGTAATTTACTGAATACTGCACTGAAAGTGACAAAGAGGACAAGTATACGGCTATAGAATGATCTTCAGTGTGTCGATAGTTTACCCTCATGACTGGAGGGCTGATAGGGAGCTGTGGCTAGGTGCCACTGCCTTGCAACATGAGAAAGGATTGTACCTACCATTACCAGCCCAAGAAAAGAGCCAAGTACAAAATGCAAAATACGGTTTCTACGGAATGCATATCACTTTCATGCCATCATAAAGTTGAAAAATTCTAAGTCAAACCATAGTAAGTCAGGGACCCTCTGGAGACATGTAATAAACTTAGTACTATAAGCTGCTGAGATTTGGGGATTGTTTGTTACAACAGCAGAAGTTAGCCGCAGCTGACTGATATGCTGAAGTATTAAAACATTCTATAAAATAACTTCGAATAAACCATTTACAAAGGTCTCTGGCCAGTGCCCAAGCCTTGCCCTGAAGGGCTTGGCAGGATGCGGCTGGGAGCAGTGGCTCTGTGTGCCTGCCAGCTGCAGTATGGGACGGGCCAGCTGGCCCTGCAGAAAACACACGGCTAAGACAGAGACCATTACTTATGTCAGTGGCAACCGGTTATTGTGTCCAAGGGTACAAGAAAGCAGTATGAAAAACAAGTCACTTTAAGCAGCAAGATGCTCACGATATGAAGAGAACTCAGAAAGGAAGACTGACGAAGGGAAGAGCAGACACCTGCCCCCCCGTGTGGTGCTTGCATGCTCCAGGACGCACGCTCTTAGAGTAGAGGAAGTGGCCTCCCTTGGGTTCAAACTAGGCTAGGTGTCTCTCTCTCCCTCCATTGTATACCTCTTACACTTTCCATTCTCCAACCCTCCCTTTTTTAAAACGGTTTTGGTCAATGAAGTAAAGTGAACTTCATCTAACTGAAATTGTGCATCAGGGCGCACCAAGGCCCCTGGTTCTCCTCCTCCTCCATGGGCCCTGTGTTCTCACAGCCAAAATGACTTGCTGCTCCCTTGACTAAATAATAAATATACAGTGATAACCCAGAGGCTAGAGTCCTCAAGGAGACCCTATAACCTCAGGACGTTTGTTGAGCTAATGGCTATCAGCAGTTTTGCTCTGCTTACCTCTCTGAAATCTGAGACACCCAGGCTTCAGTCTTGGTCTCTGGGCATGTGCTTGGTGCTCCAGCTTTCTCCTCTCTTCTAGGCCCCCCACTTTTACAACTGGGTCCCACTAACCTAAAGGACCCACATCAGTCACACCTTACCACCCAGACCCCAGAGGCCCTACTTCATTTTGTGTTTAATGGTGAACATTTTTATATTTAAAATTAGACAGCTGGACTTAGTTTAGATGATCTCAATTTTGTTGGCAACATCCAAAGCATCACAGTGAGGAACCAGTGGAATATAGGCCTTCTTCTGTCCATCAGGCCTGATCAGAGTGCTGACCTCAGCCAGGCAATGTGACAGAGCTCCCTCAAAGCCTGTTTGATCTGGGGCTCGTTGGCCTCAACATCCACAGGGAACGCAAGCATGCTGTTGTCTTCTATCCTCTGCATGGCTGACTTGGTGGTCGGGGAGCTGGACAATGGATGGCAGTTGCTAAGCTTCTTTCTTCTGTTAACCACCGCACCTCCAACAGCATGGATTCATCTTGCCTGAGTCTGTATTCAGAGAAATGCAATCACCTGATGTGTACACTTCTTTCACTCTTTGGTATCTAGCTTCTTTCCTTCAGCTCTGTACTATTGCCGTTAGACAGCTTCATTCTTGCTGTCCAGCGTTTCATTGTGTGACTACGGCACGTTTTATTTAGGCATTCCTCTGTGGATGGAAAGGTCATGCTCATTATTTCACACTTGTTTATATGGTTGGTGAATATTTGTTTTCCCCTCACTGGACTGTAACTCCACGATGACAAGAAGCTGAGGAAGTCTGCACTTTCTCATTACTATAATTCAGTCCTTAACTTAGTGGCCAATCCGTAACATGAGAGGAAGGAAGGAAGGGATAGAGGGAGGGAGTGAAGTACATAGGAAGGGCATACAGGTTACAAGTGTGCCCGAAGATAGGCCCCCACTCCCAGATACAAGGTCTGTTTCAACAACCAAATAATTTCCCAGTTCCTGCTTGCTCTAAAAACTCTTCTCTCCCAACATATTTCACATTAAATTAAGCCCGTAGGCTCTTAATATGATTCCTGCCTCTTACTGCCAATGACGATATTTAGTTGTTATTAGTAAAAATTTACAGATACCAGAAGAGTCTGGCTCTTAAAATAGGGTGCTCATCAAGATTCTACTTGCCTGAGGATGGGCCCTAAGACAGAACATCATCATCTTCATGTTACCAGCATGTTCAAGAGATAAAACCATTCACAATTCAATTATCACTTCAGCCTTCTTTGTAAAATATGCACCGGCAGGAAAACAGAAACAAAAGCAAACTCCTGTATAAGGTGAAGAAGACAAAGTGCTAACAGGGCCTCCTGGCCAGGGACTCAAGCCTTGAGCAGCGACCACGCCCTGAATGGACTCCAGGCTCAAGTCTTGAAGGGCTCTTGCTTTTACCTCTGATAGAAGCTGACAGGAGGAAGTCACTGCTCTGACAACTGGGACGGAAATTGACTTCCAGAATCCAAACAGTGCATGTCCTCCTTCCTTTTAAAACTCATACCCATGAGGCTCTAGCTCAGACACATGCATGGCTGAGGCTGCCTGTGGTCCTTCTCCCTGACCAACCAGTTCAGCAAAACATCTAGTAACTTCACTTTACTAACCTAGTAACTTTGTGGAGCTCACGCTCTACAGGGAAAATTATCAACAGCCTAGACATAAGGCTGCGTCCACCTCACCAGCTTCATCTTTTGCCTACATGCCTTGACTCTCCGTGCAAATACTTGCTTCCCCAATGTCTCTTCATTCGTGTTGTAAGTATTTCTCAATAGGCACTGGTCTACGCACCAGGATACAGCAGTAAAGGAAACAGTGCTCACGGAGAAAGTGGGAGACAAACAAGCAAGCCCAGAAAATGAAGAGTAAGCACCGCACTTCGACAGCAAGATGGCGGCGACACAGAGACACAGGTCTCTTGAGCATCTATTGTGGGCCAAGTAGGTGCTTGGCACTCTTCCTATGTATCTCACTTCTCATGCCAATCCCACACGTGAGATGCTCGGCAGCTACATTTTACAGATAAGAAACACATCTGGCAAACACACACAGCTGGTAAATAACAGAGGTGGGAAAATCATTCTGAACCTCAGGGCTCCAAAGGCCTAAGTGTTTGAAAAACAGACTGATGGAAACAAAGCCAGACACAACTTCTTTGTCGTGAAAAGTGGTAGAAGTCCAAAGTGTTGAGTGTTAGTCCTAAAAGCCAATGGGATGGAAATTAGGAGTCGCTTACTTTGTGCTTTTAGCGGGTCAGGCAAAAATCTAGTCAGGAAGGTGTGGAGACCAACCACAGCTTTCAGGCCCCCCAGGCACTGCTAGGCCCTTAATGAAGAATACTTGAAAACCAGCTGTAATGTGTAGAAAAATTTCTCTCAGCTGTGAAAAGATTCTAGGCTCTTTCTTGACATGCTTTTCCTTAACACAAATAGGGTAGTCAAGGAAAACATGGGCCTCTTCTTATTCCTACAGCTATAATTAAAACTTTCCCATCAGAGTTTGGTGAGAGTTTAAGGAGACAAAACATGGAGAGAACTTGGCACAATGTCTAGTACATGGGAAACATAGCTGCTGCCATCACCAGCCATCTATCCTCCTCCTCACCGACCACCCATCCTCCTCCTCACCAACCATCCAGCCTCCTCCTCACCGACCATCTTTCCCAACTTACCAACCATCCTCCTCACCAACCACCGTCATCCACCTTACAACCACATCTCACCATCAATCACCCTCTTCACCAACCATCATTACCCTCATCAACCTTCACTACCAATAATCAAACACCATCATCACATCAGCAGCCACCAACTAGCCTAACACCATCACCACTACCCTCCTTGTCATTTTCTTTCTTTCACATTCTCCCTCTTTGTTTGGGAAACTCCGTTAACAAGAATAAAGCAGCATTCTTCTCTGAAAGAACCCAGAGCTGGAGGGTCATCGAGACCCAGGTTTGCAGTGTAGCCCTGATACGTACCAGCTGTGCTACCTTGGGCAGTTTACTTCACTTCTCTGACCTGAATGTACCATCTGTCAACGAGGGTGACAATGCTTCCTCTCAGATCAGAACTTTGTATGGGAAAGGCTTAATAGGTACCAGTGCTTACTATTCACAGGGGCCTTATGTATGTTTCCCGTATTTAGTGTTTCATAAATAGATTAAAGTAAAAGCAGGCAGGGGAGGGGCAGACTTGGTAACATGACTCATTGACTTCCACGGTCTAGCATGTGGCTTTCTCTCAATCACATGCTGCCAAGTGCAGCTTGTTTTCCTTTCCAGGATTTTGGCAACTGAGGTGTCAGAAGCTCGTCTCCCTGTCAATCTTTTGTGGGCCCTCCACACCGGCCTCCTGTCCTCTGGGCCACAGCGGACCAGCGGCAACATAACCCCAGAGGTGAAATTCCTGCTCCCCGTCTCCACCATGCTGTGCTCATAGTCCTAACACCATCCTTCGAGACTTCCTGAGACCCCAATCAGTGTGCTACACACTTTTCACACACTCCTTTCTCCACTGGCCCTGAAAAGCAGCCTCCACGCGGCCGCCAGCTTGCACGGCTGCTTCCCACTCCAGACAGCCAGGGCGGGCTGACAGAACTTCACTCTGCGGGAAAGTCTGGCAAGGAGCTGGAATTCACAGTCTCTCGGGATGAGTCTGCCAGCGGCACAAGGAGATAACCTTTAAAGGTTGGATTCAAAATGCTTTTCCATATCTGCAAGGGGTAGGGGGAAAAAAAAAATCTAAAGCTTAAAGCAACAGCCCCACCCTTCCTACTTCATTCTGACCCAAGGCTTCTGAAAGCCCCACTCCCGGGAAAAGCCAACAGCCCCAATGGCGTTGGTGCCTTGGTTCAGGTGAACACTCACGAGGATGTGAGAGCCCTCCCACCCTAGCGCAATTCAAGTCCTACAGATTGTAAGACGGCTCACCCGTGCTAGGAAAGGCATTTACTCACCAATGCACAGAGCTGGGCTTTTTTTTTTTTTTT
>NC_048227.1:28765089-28935699 GCF_002007445.2 Ailuropoda melanoleuca
GCGGGACTGTTCTTGACATCACTGCCAAGCAGGAGTCCAAGGGTTTCACGGACTTTCTTCAGCAATACCTCTGGGAACTGGCCTTCGCAGTGTCTCTCATTCCTCCCACTAAGACAGCTGACATCTTTCTAGTCTCCCCAAAGTCAGAGTCACCCTGGGCAAGACACACAGGACTGTGTTAACAGAAGCCAGCACAGAGAATCCTGATGCTTAAGGTCAGCAAGACACCAAGGACCCCAAGCTTTCTTTCCCACAAGCTCCTCCTGGGGTTTGACTTTTCCTGATTATAGACAGGGTCCTCAGCAGTTTTATTAACATTGAGCAGCTCCAAGAATGGCCTGCGCTTTAGGTCACTATTTTTTTTTTTTTTTATTAACCAGCAACTATCAGCTGAGTAGAGCGTTACAAAGTCAAGAGCAATTCCTGTAGCTAAAACGTATTTTTTCCTTCTATTAATTATTTTGTTTTCCCATGATGTGTCACAAAGAAATGCCCAGTTTTGAGGTCATGTTAGAAAACAGATAAGGAGAAAGGGAAAAAAATACACAAAATCCCCACTACCCCGAGAAAATCATTTTTGGATCATAGTGGAAACTGCAAAACGGGTAGTCCATGCAGGTTAAAAATTTTCATTCCTAAGGAGGGCGCATACTGCATGGTGCACTGAGTGTTATACGCAAATAATGAATCATGTAACATTACATCAAAAACTAAGGATATACTGTATGGTGACTAACATAACATAATAAAAAATTATTTAAAAATTTTTCATTCCTTTGCCAACATTTAAAAATGAGAGTTTTTAACATCTAACTCCAGATTTCCTTTTAAATTAAAAAGCCTGGAAGATGGGGAAAAAACGAAGCCCCAATTCCTGTGTAGTGACCATCAGCTGGCACTGAGAAGTAGCTGACCGGATTCATTTCCGGCCTGGGCTCTGCAGACACCTAGGTTTGTCACAGTTGGTCTAGATCTTTCCACTTCATGTTCCTAAGCTAATGTACACATTTTTCAAGTTTTTGGTTAGGTTTTTAATGGCACCATACATTCTATTTCTTTACCTATTTTTCCCTATCTTATGAAAAATTACTTTCCAAGCTGAGAAATAAAATCTACATCCTCATTTTCAATGGTTATATCCTACTTATATACCTTTCCTGAATCTTCCATAATGAGGGAGCATTACTTTTTGAGGTCCATCCTACTATTTCTCCACCAGACAGCCCAGCTGTCTCCTCTCTGCAGGTCCCTTCTCCGTAAGAGGATTATTTTTCCTGTCCCCGTCCTGTGTCTTGCCACTTCCGAGCACAGGTTTGCAGAAGGAAGCATGGTCTGCTGTCCTCACTTCTCCCCCTGCCATGAGGAAAGGATGCCCCAGCTCAGGGCTGCTGCTTTGTTTTGGATCTAGAACACGGAGCATAACCACCGCTGACCTATGGACATGCGGCACAAATGGAAAACACAGATCCTCCTTGACTTACGACAGGGTTACGTCCCAATAAATCCATTTTAAGTTGACAGTGTCTCCAGTGGAAAATGCATGTAATGCACCTCACCTATGGGACATCTCAGTTTAGCTGAGCCTCCATGAAACATATAACAGCTCTATGAGCCTACATTAAGGCAAAACCATCTACCACAAAGCCTGCTTTATAATCAGGTGTTGACTGTGTCATGTAATTTACTGAATACTGCACTGAAAGTGACAAAGAGGACAAGTATACGGCTATAGAATGATCTTCAGTGTGTCGATAGTTTACCCTCATGACTGGAGGGCTGATAGGGAGCTGTGGCTAGGTGCCACTGCCTTGCAACATGAGAAAGGATTGTACCTACCATTACCAGCCCAAGAAAAGAGCCAAGTACAAAATGCAAAATACGGTTTCTACGGAATGCATATCACTTTCATGCCATCATAAAGTTGAAAAATTCTAAGTCAAACCATAGTAAGTCAGGGACCCTCTGGAGACATGTAATAAACTTAGTACTATAAGCTGCTGAGATTTGGGGATTGTTTGTTACAACAGCAGAAGTTAGCCGCAGCTGACTGATATGCTGAAGTATTAAAACATTCTATAAAATAACTTCGAATAAACCATTTACAAAGGTCTCTGGCCAGTGCCCAAGCCTTGCCCTGAAGGGCTTGGCAGGATGCGGCTGGGAGCAGTGGCTCTGTGTGCCTGCCAGCTGCAGTATGGGACGGGCCAGCTGGCCCTGCAGAAAACACACGGCTAAGACAGAGACCATTACTTATGTCAGTGGCAACCGGTTATTGTGTCCAAGGGTACAAGAAAGCAGTATGAAAAACAAGTCACTTTAAGCAGCAAGATGCTCACGATATGAAGAGAACTCAGAAAGGAAGACTGACGAAGGGAAGAGCAGACACCTGCCCCCCCGTGTGGTGCTTGCATGCTCCAGGACGCACGCTCTTAGAGTAGAGGAAGTGGCCTCCCTTGGGTTCAAACTAGGCTAGGTGTCTCTCTCTCCCTCCATTGTATACCTCTTACACTTTCCATTCTCCAACCCTCCCTTTTTTAAAACGGTTTTGGTCAATGAAGTAAAGTGAACTTCATCTAACTGAAATTGTGCATCAGGGCGCACCAAGGCCCCTGGTTCTCCTCCTCCTCCATGGGCCCTGTGTTCTCACAGCCAAAATGACTTGCTGCTCCCTTGACTAAATAATAAATATACAGTGATAACCCAGAGGCTAGAGTCCTCAAGGAGACCCTATAACCTCAGGACGTTTGTTGAGCTAATGGCTATCAGCAGTTTTGCTCTGCTTACCTCTCTGAAATCTGAGACACCCAGGCTTCAGTCTTGGTCTCTGGGCATGTGCTTGGTGCTCCAGCTTTCTCCTCTCTTCTAGGCCCCCCACTTTTACAACTGGGTCCCACTAACCTAAAGGACCCACATCAGTCACACCTTACCACCCAGACCCCAGAGGCCCTACTTCATTTTGTGTTTAATGGTGAACATTTTTATATTTAAAATTAGACAGCTGGACTTAGTTTAGATGATCTCAATTTTGTTGGCAACATCCAAAGCATCACAGTGAGGAACCAGTGGAATATAGGCCTTCTTCTGTCCATCAGGCCTGATCAGAGTGCTGACCTCAGCCAGGCAATGTGACAGAGCTCCCTCAAAGCCTGTTTGATCTGGGGCTCGTTGGCCTCAACATCCACAGGGAACGCAAGCATGCTGTTGTCTTCTATCCTCTGCATGGCTGACTTGGTGGTCGGGGAGCTGGACAATGGATGGCAGTTGCTAAGCTTCTTTCTTCTGTTAACCACCGCACCTCCAACAGCATGGATTCATCTTGCCTGAGTCTGTATTCAGAGAAATGCAATCACCTGATGTGTACACTTCTTTCACTCTTTGGTATCTAGCTTCTTTCCTTCAGCTCTGTACTATTGCCGTTAGACAGCTTCATTCTTGCTGTCCAGCGTTTCATTGTGTGACTACGGCACGTTTTATTTAGGCATTCCTCTGTGGATGGAAAGGTCATGCTCATTATTTCACACTTGTTTATATGGTTGGTGAATATTTGTTTTCCCCTCACTGGACTGTAACTCCACGATGACAAGAAGCTGAGGAAGTCTGCACTTTCTCATTACTATAATTCAGTCCTTAACTTAGTGGCCAATCCGTAACATGAGAGGAAGGAAGGAAGGGATAGAGGGAGGGAGTGAAGTACATAGGAAGGGCATACAGGTTACAAGTGTGCCCGAAGATAGGCCCCCACTCCCAGATACAAGGTCTGTTTCAACAACCAAATAATTTCCCAGTTCCTGCTTGCTCTAAAAACTCTTCTCTCCCAACATATTTCACATTAAATTAAGCCCGTAGGCTCTTAATATGATTCCTGCCTCTTACTGCCAATGACGATATTTAGTTGTTATTAGTAAAAATTTACAGATACCAGAAGAGTCTGGCTCTTAAAATAGGGTGCTCATCAAGATTCTACTTGCCTGAGGATGGGCCCTAAGACAGAACATCATCATCTTCATGTTACCAGCATGTTCAAGAGATAAAACCATTCACAATTCAATTATCACTTCAGCCTTCTTTGTAAAATATGCACCGGCAGGAAAACAGAAACAAAAGCAAACTCCTGTATAAGGTGAAGAAGACAAAGTGCTAACAGGGCCTCCTGGCCAGGGACTCAAGCCTTGAGCAGCGACCACGCCCTGAATGGACTCCAGGCTCAAGTCTTGAAGGGCTCTTGCTTTTACCTCTGATAGAAGCTGACAGGAGGAAGTCACTGCTCTGACAACTGGGACGGAAATTGACTTCCAGAATCCAAACAGTGCATGTCCTCCTTCCTTTTAAAACTCATACCCATGAGGCTCTAGCTCAGACACATGCATGGCTGAGGCTGCCTGTGGTCCTTCTCCCTGACCAACCAGTTCAGCAAAACATCTAGTAACTTCACTTTACTAACCTAGTAACTTTGTGGAGCTCACGCTCTACAGGGAAAATTATCAACAGCCTAGACATAAGGCTGCGTCCACCTCACCAGCTTCATCTTTTGCCTACATGCCTTGACTCTCCGTGCAAATACTTGCTTCCCCAATGTCTCTTCATTCGTGTTGTAAGTATTTCTCAATAGGCACTGGTCTACGCACCAGGATACAGCAGTAAAGGAAACAGTGCTCACGGAGAAAGTGGGAGACAAACAAGCAAGCCCAGAAAATGAAGAGTAAGCACCGCACTTCGACAGCAAGATGGCGGCGACACAGAGACACAGGTCTCTTGAGCATCTATTGTGGGCCAAGTAGGTGCTTGGCACTCTTCCTATGTATCTCACTTCTCATGCCAATCCCACACGTGAGATGCTCGGCAGCTACATTTTACAGATAAGAAACACATCTGGCAAACACACACAGCTGGTAAATAACAGAGGTGGGAAAATCATTCTGAACCTCAGGGCTCCAAAGGCCTAAGTGTTTGAAAAACAGACTGATGGAAACAAAGCCAGACACAACTTCTTTGTCGTGAAAAGTGGTAGAAGCCCAAAGTGCTGAGTGTTAGTCCCAAAAGCCAATGGGATGGAAATTAGGGGTCGCTTACTTTGTGCTTTTAGCGGGTCAGGCAAAAATCTAGTCAGGAAGGTGTGGAGACCAACCACAGCTTTCAGGCCCCCCAGGCACTGCTAGGCCCTTAATGAAGAATACTTGAAAACCAGCTGTAATGTGTAGAAAAATTTCTCTCAGCTGTGAAAAGATTCTAGGCTCTTTCTTGACATGCTTTTCCTTAACACAAATAGGGTAGTCAAGGAAAACATGGGCCTCTTCTTATTCCTACAGCTATAATTAAAACTTTCCCATCAGAGTTTGGTGAGAGTTTAAGGAGACAAAACATGGAGAGAACTTGGCACAATGTCTAGTACATGGGAAACATAGCTGCTGCCATCACCAGCCATCCATCCTCCTCCTCACCGACCACCCATCCTCCTCCTCACCAACCATCCAGCCTCCTCCTCACCGACCATCTTTCCCAACTTACCAACCATCCTCCTCACCAACCACCGTCATCCACCTTACAACCACATCTCACCATCAATCACCCTCTTCACCAACCATCATTACCCTCATCAACCTTCACTACCAATAATCAAACACCATCATCACATCAGCAGCCACCAACTAGCCTAACACCATCACCACTACCCTCCTTGTCATTTTCTTTCTTTCACATTCTCCCTCTTTGTTTGGGAAACTCCGTTAACAAGAATAAAGCAGCATTCTTCTCTGAAAGAACCCAGAGCTGGAGGGTCATCGAGACCCAGGTTTGCAGTGTAGCCCTGATACGTACCAGCTGTGCTACCTTGGGCAGTTTACTTCACTTCTCTGACCTGAATGTACCATCTGTCAACGAGGGTGACAATGCTTCCTCTCAGATCAGAACTTTGTATGGGAAAGGCTTAATAGGTACCAGTGCTTACTATTCACAGGGGCCTTATGTATGTTTCCCGTATTTAGTGTTTCATAAATAGATTAAAGTAAAAGCAGGCAGGGGAGGGGCAGACTTGGTAACATGACTCATTGACTTCCACGGTCTAGCATGTGGCTTTCTCTCAATCACATGCTGCCAAGTGCAGCTTGTTTTCCTTTCCAGGATTTTGGCAACTGAGGTGTCAGAAGCTCGTCTCCCTGTCAATCTTTTGTGGGCCCTCCACACCGGCCTCCTGTCCTCTGGGCCACAGCGGACCAGCGGCAACATAACCCCAGAGGTGAAATTCCTGCTCCCCGTCTCCACCATGCTGTGCTCATAGTCCTAACACCATCCTTCGAGACTTCCTGAGACCCCAATCAGTGTGCTACACACTTTTCACACACTCCTTTCTCCACTGGCCCTGAAAAGCAGCCTCCACGCGGCCGCCAGCTTGCACGGCTGCTTCCCACTCCAGACAGCCAGGGCGGGCTGACAGAACTTCACTCTGCGGGAAAGTCTGGCAAGGAGCTGGAATTCACANGGTGGGGGGTGCGGGGGTGGGGGGAGCAGCATGGCCATGCCATTTCCCAGTGAGTCTGCAGTGTAGCATCGCCCAGTTTAGAAGCTCCAGTACGGGTGTTCTAGTCTCAGCAAAGTAGGGACCAGCAGACCCTGTGTCCAAATGCTCAATGAGGTGGAATTCAGGAGAGGGCGATATGGATTCTGCATTCCTGCTGGAGAGGAACATTCTTCTAAGGCTCTGGGCCACCGTGGGTCTAGGAGTGCCTACGTGCGGGTGCAAAGACTCACACCACATACATGTATTTCAAATCCTAGGCACATGTGTGTGCCCAAGGTGCACACCTGTTTGAGCAAATGGTAAGGATGGCAGCCTCTCTGGGTCTTTCCCATTCACCAAGCAGGCTAAGCACTGCACTAAGTACCTTAAAGGCGTGTGTTCATTTAGAGCTCTCAACAACCTTAGGAAGGAAATAACATCCCTAAAGGTGAGAACATTGGGACCTCAACAGAATGATAAAGACCCCACCATAAGAGGTCATCCAACTAGAAACTAAGAGGCAGATGCGGGATTTAAACTTGGACTGACTCCAGAGTCTACATCGGAACTGCTAACTATGCCAGGTACCTGAAATCCTGATGAACTCATACCTCAGACACATCATCTGGTCTGCTCTCCACGGCCATTCTGCATGTCTCCATTACCATTCCCTCACCTGGGCTCCTGCAATAGTGATTAGCTGGGCACGTGTCGGGGAGTGTGGATGGTGGGTGGATAGATGGTTGGGGTATAGATGGGTGAGTGGATGGATGGACAGAAGGATGGGTGGGTGGATAGGAGATGGGTGGATGGCTGGCTGGACTGATGGGTGGGTGGACGGATGGATGGATAGGCAAGCAAGCAGGCAGGCAGGCTTCTCTAGAAAGCCTTGGAAGACCCAGATGGCTATAGCACCCTAAGCCTTTCTTCTCTCCTCCTCTCTCTCTCTCCACCCCAACCATACCAGCCTTCCAGTTCCTCTAATGAACCAAGCTCTTTTCTGCCTCAAGGAAATTCCCTCAGCCTTGACTGTTCCTCTTCTGTTTACTTCATCAACTCCAAACTGTCCTTCAGGAATGAGCAGATGTTTTCAAAGAATCCCATTCTTACCCTAGTTTAAGTGGGCCCCTTCTTATAATCTCTGGAACCGTGTGTACTATTCATTCACAGCATATCCACAGTTTGTAATGATTTATTTATCTCTGTGTTATATGCTCATTAACAGATTTAAGGTCTATTTTCTGATATAACAATAAACTCCAAAGAGGGGTGGGTATCATGTCCACAATGTTCTCGGATGTATCCCCAGGACCTAACACAGTGCCGGATTCACAAGAATTCAATGAATCCTTATTGTCTGACCTTCATAAAGCCCTCCCTTGCCAATCCTGAACTCTTACTCCCAGTACCTAAAATGCTGGGACTGGGGCCCTGAGTGTGTATGGGTGATTATAGAAAGTCTGGGGATTACGGGTGGAGGTACACGCCATCCTCAACTGCTGAACTCTAGAGAACTAAACCACTACTACACCATAAAACAGCATATTACCTGGGCAGGTAAAACTCCCTGAACCAGGGCTGGGCCAGTTATCAACATGGAGGGAAGTGGTTTCAATCAGTGAGAAAACAGAGGCAGGGCCGAAATGAATGACAAGAGAAATCATCCAGGAAGACCAAGGACTTTAGGGAAGAATTTGATAAACCAAGAGTGTTCTCCACAATGAGAACTCTGATGAGAGGGGCCTAGCAGAATATTACTTCGGGTGGAGAACCGGAGTCAAGATGGTTCTTTGGTCCATCCGTCTGTCCATCCATCCATCCATCCATCCTGTAAGGAGCCTGCTCCCCTATTCTAATCACTGGAGCTACAGCAGCAAGCAAAAAGGACACACAGCTGTGGCTTCATGTCAGGTGAACAGCTGGGGTTCAGGTGAGCAGCAGTGCCTCACAGAGCTGGTCACAGCCTGCACAGGGGGCACACTAGCGACCAAGGTCTAGACTTCAGAGGCAAGGTCCAGACTAGAGATATAAACATGGCAGCCATGGCCACGATGACCCCATGAGAACCCTGGCAAGAACCGAGGCCCCTGGCTTCTGTTGCACCCCCGTGGCATGGAATGCGGCTATGGCACATGCCTGCCCTGCAGCAGGGCAAGTCTCACGTTCTCGTCCTAACTCTGCTGGCTGTGAGGAGCCCAGACGGAGCTTCCTCCCAGGTTACAAGGCTGGGGGCAATCAGTATGTTGGCTGCTTCTTGCACTAGGGTCAGTCTCAAGATGGATGAATAACTGTGTAGCCACTTTTCACACTGTGACAGTAAAAAAAAAAAAAATCCTTTTTGCCCATGTAGAACAGAAATATATGTCAGTTAAGTTCTTATAAACTTGGAAAGGGGCCTCAGAGGTCATCTGGTCCTTCTGGCATAGAACAGGGACAAATGAGGCAGGGGGCAGGGGTTTGTCAAGATCTGTACTTGATAAGGCTGCTCTGCCTTTGATCAGCTCTCCACATTCAATCTTCCTTATATCAAGGAGTCAATGACCAAGACTATGTCTCTATCACTCACAACATCCCCAGCACCCAACCCACTGCAGGATGGCTGGACAGATAGAGAGATGAACAGACAGTTGGAAGGATCAAGAGATGAGCCAAAACCTATTTCTCTCCAACTTCCGCTCACTGTTCTCCATTCTGTCCTCTGGAAGCAGCTGGGAGCACAGGTAAAAACCCTAGACTTGGGGTGGAGAGACCAGCAGTGAACCTGGCTCTGATGCTTTTACTCTGAGACCTTGGACAAGTTACTTACTCACCATTCTGAACATGCTTTTTCCATTTTAGAGGTGGGAAAAGACATCTGTAAGATCTCAGGGCTATGGTAACAACAAAGAGAATAAGGTATAGTACACTCCACTAAGTCAACCAAAAGACTCCTAGCTTCTCAAGATTTGAAGACCAGGTAACAGAACAACACTCAGAAATTCTCATAAACCAAGCTAAAAGACAAGCCAAAGACAGAACTGTACAGCACTAAGGCTTACTAGCCAAGGCACTCTTACACAAGGGTCATAAAGTGATGAACAATGCCAGAGAACAACAGGAAAGGCACCAACAGACAATTCTCACACACACACACACACACACACACACACACACACACACACACACACACAAAGCACAGACATATACCCACCCTCCCAACCAGGAAGGAAAATGCAAATTCAAACATCAACGAAATGTAATGTTTTTCCTTCTATCAGAATGGTGACATTTGTAAGACTGATAATACCCGATGATGGCAAGGACATGGGGACAAAATGTTCTTTCACCTTGTTGGTGTGACTGAAAATTGGTTCAGCCTTCAGACGAGCAATTTAGCAAGGCCTATTAAAATAAAATATGTATACATTCTCCCCCTCAGCAAATCTACTTCTAGCTATCTATCCTCAGACATACCTACAACATGCACAAAGAGATCTGTATGAGAACAACCTGGCAGCTGTGTTTGCGACGGCCAGTACGTGAACATCTAAATATCCATCATCAGAACAGTAAGTAATGGTTCCCTCATTCTAGGAAATAATGCACAGAAGTTTAAAAAGAGGAAGGAAGAGAGATCTGTGTATTCAGGAGGAAGACATGTATCACAGGATCCCATTTATGTTCAACAACATAAAACCGTAACACCTTTCGATGGACCCGTGTAGAGCAGCAGTTGTCAGCCTAGAGGAATTATGCCCCCTGGGGACATTGAGCAATGCCTGGAGAGCTCTTGGGTAGTCACAGCTGGAGAGACAGTATGGGCAGTAACTGGGAAGTGGCCAGGACGCTGCTCAACAGCTTTCAAGGCACAGGCGAGCCCCCTACAAAGAATTATCCCATCCACAATGTCCATTCTGCTGCGGTGGAAAAACACTGGTATAAAGGTGTCTTCCACCAAACTGGCTCTGGCAAGCCCGGGCCATGCATAGCCTGAAGGCTTCCGAGGATGTGTGCTGGCACCAGGCCCCCTTCTGCGGGTAAGAGCACCCTCACTGTCCTTGGGGGACACACCCCAAATCCTACTGATCTAAGGCTTGGGAGTAGGCATAGAACCTAAAAGCGTGCCATCCACCCAGACACAGCCATCAGCAGACAGGGGTATGGCCACACCAGAGTCAGCTCGGTTCTAGGACTGTTGCCGGCCTTGGGAGAGACACAGGTCTTCTCCACTGAGGTCCACTGAGCCGAGGGGATGTCAGCCTGTACACGTGCACAGACAGAGCCAACACAGGGGAAAAACTAACTCCTCAAAAGATGGGAGACGGAGTCCTCATGCACTGAGTCCCTGAAATTCAAGCATGTCTGCCCTTGGAATTTTCCATTAGGCAAGCCAATGAATATTCTTTGTTACGTCTTGTTAGTTAGGACTAAAAGCAGAGTTACGCAGGAGACTGAAAGCTGTCAGCAAGAGGGAGGAGGGGACAGGGACAAAAGCAGAAAAAGAATGTGTCTGTTTTACAGAAACAGCAACTCCCAAGCTCCCCAAGATCCCCCCCAGGTTAACCTTCAGCTCATTACAATACTGAGATCTCCTACAGGTGGGGTTTTCCACCACTGTTTTAAACATACGATATATGCACTAGCATGCTGACGTGCTACTGAAGCATGTCCTTAAGCCAAGTGCCTAAGTAACAGAAAACGTATACATCACTTATGTACCAAGCTCCCTGCCCCCTCCCTCTGATATACCGAATAAAAGCTTCTAGCACTCACCCCAAAGAGACACAGCACTTTGAGCGCTATCTCCCTGCGTCCTTACTTGCGACAAGTAATGCAAGTTCTTTGCTTTTGACACTTCCTTGGGTTGTGTTCCATTTAAGTACTCCAAGTGGTGAACCCCTCGAGTTCTGTTCTAGTTTGGGCTGGTTTCCCTCTCCTACAAGCAAGAGAGGGCAGGTGTATCTCGGGAATTAGTATCCTGGTCAGAAGAGGGGTGGTCAGCTCGTCTTGCTCACTGTCCCAGTTTGAGGAGCCCCGGCCTGAATGGGAATGGGATCATATCAGAGCATCAGGCGGGGTCCAGCTGAGGTGATGGCTGTAGCCTGAGGGCTCTGCCATCCAAGTCTCCGGGACGACTCAGGTTCAACTTCTACCACCGCCCTTGACCAAGACACTGTTCCCCATGTAACATGCCCATGAGGGAACAAGCCTGGGGATCAGCAAACAGAAGGATCACTGTGGGGGGTGGTGCCCATCTGGAGGCTAGCCCCAACTGGAATTCTGGCAGCAACAGAAACCTAGGACATACATGTGTGCATAATGCCACTGGTCCAATTCAGTAACTAACTTAAATCCAAAACAAAACTAAATCCAGCACCAACTGGGCAGTTCCCAGCTGGCGAAACGCATGTGTACTGGGGCCTGGGCATTAAATATCTCAGGCCTCATGGAGTCTCACTTAAACAATTCTGATATTAGATATTATTTTCTAAGCACTGGCCCCCTGGGTGGAAGAAACCATCCCTGCACAGCCTCGTGGAGTCATACGCAGATACCGCCTTCCATTTCAGGGGCTTGAATGGTGGTCCCACCTCCTCAGCAAAGCCAGAAACTTTGAGGACAAAGCTATCTTGCTCCTTGCAGCCCCTGGGGCAGCTGACATGGAGCCCCTGATCAGTGAGATGCTCAAGAAAGGCTTTTTTGCATATATGAACATGCCCAGAGCTGTTCAGTTGAACAGGGAGGATTCTTTTCATATTTGCTTCCAGGGGTAACAGCTTATCCCAAGCAAGTGCTTACAGGTCACTGTAGGTAGTAGTCTCACAGTGGCACGTCGGGCACTGTGCTCAACACTTTCTCCAATGTACCTGCCGTTCTGCAAGGTGAGCGGCCTTCAGTCCCTCCCACCCGTACCTCTCTCTTCAGCCCTTCCCACGAGAGACTGTTATGTTTACTCGACAGCATCCGTCTTCCCCCACCAGACTGTGCGGTCGGAGAGAACAGAAGGTAACCTCAATGTGCAGTTTTGCCCACCATCGGTCTGCAGACTTTAGCACAAGCCTGGCATACAGCAGGCCCTCCATCAACAGCTAAACCTGGCATATATAGCAGGCCCTCAATAAAACAGCTTTGGGATGAATACAGGAATCATGCTGTCAAAGAAAAAGATAGTTTTTCCTGCTTGGGATGATAGAAGCAGTAACAGAATAATGGTGACAGGTATGTCCAAAGGAGGAACACAGCCCATTTGGTTCTTGCTTTCTGTTTTCGCCTGTACCCGCCAATCTCAGAAGCCCTCAGCAGCCCCATGCTGCTGAACCCCAGAGGCGCTCAGGTGATGCACTTGGTGGGGTGGGAAGTTCTCCAGGAAAGAGTCGGCAGGAGCAAAGGCCAGTGGTCCAGGGTTTTGCCCACCGCACAGCATAGAAGCCCCCGGGGGCTGGAAAGACACTGGGCAATCCCAGGGCACAGCTATCTTTCCTGCCTGCCTCCAGCACAACGGGTGTGGCAGGAGGGACCAGACGCCAATGAGAGAGAAGCACGTCACCTTGGACCCCATCCTCGTCCCCCCGGTCCCGGAGTGGTGCCTGCGAGGGCAGGGGCTTTGCAGAGCCCACCACGCTGCAGCTGTGCGGCCACGTTTTGTTTCAGCCTCCTCTCCTTCATGAAACCCTCCCTCTCGGCAACGCTACACACCGAGCAAGCCTAAGCCCAGAGCCAGAGTAATAGAAGTGGAGAACCCGCAGGGTAAGCCCTGAGGAAAGAGGATGAAAAGGAATAGCTGAGAAGCCCGAAGCCTCAAGTACCAACACATCGCCATCCTCCCCACCACCTGCAGCCTCCTGCAGCCCTCCTAGACCCTGTGATCTATTATTAACAGGAGAAACAATGGATTCCCTGTGTCACGTGTGAAAATACGCTCTGCTGGAATAAACCTTCAGAATGGCTGCCCAGGGGACATGGTTTCCTTTCGGGTGGGTGTTCCCGGGGCACCGCCATTCCTTTAAGCCAAGAGGACAGACACCCTGTGGTCTCTAGGAAAGGGGACGTATTCGAGAAGGGAAGAGCTTTGCTTAAACAAAGCAACATTTCCTTTTAATACAAAGGAGACATAATTAGTTGGGCTGTGCAGATGGAATATTGTACAGTAGCCAATGTTTCCCATGGTTAAGTTCAAAGGCTGGAATTAATCCCACATAGAGGACTGATTTCAGCTGCACTTAAAACAGTTCTTTTCAAAGGCGAAGACTTGACAGTTCAGAAAATGAGTGTACTGAATGATTATTTCATCCCAGTTTAGTGGCTGTGATATTTGCTTAACAAAAAAATAGGTTTTCTTTCTTTCTTTCTTTCTTTTTTAAGCTCTGACATCCCTTTATAAACACCACAGCAGGATATTAAAGATGGTGGACCTCAATCTTTTTGGAAGTGGGGGTATTTGGGGAATAAGATCAAACAATCGCAAAGGTATAAACCAGGAACTAACTGTTTAACAACAAATGTAACTCTATCATACAGAAGTGACAGAAATTCGAGCTCACGACCACAACGGTGTGTTATCATAGAAAGAAAGAGACAAAAACCCAGCAAGACCAGTTAGTAAGTAGTTTTTCCCGTTTTATTTGTTGTTATTCAATCGTTTTGTCCCTGGCTAGTGTCTGTGTGGCAGCCAAGCATTAACAGGGGCCAGAAGTGTCAGAAATATTCATGAATGAAAACCTTAAATTGGGAAAGTTCTGGACATCGACTTTACTGGTGTTCTGAGAATCATTCAAATGCTGCCATTTTCTCCAACTGCCAGAGCACACTCGGCCCCCATCTCAGATGTGCGGGCCGAGTGCAGAAACCACAGCACTCTAAGGCACAAACCATTTTTTAAGACCTTGCATTCAACCCTGTGCAGGGATGGCACCTCTTGGCAGAATCCCTTGCACAAAATAGAACTTCAGGCCCCTCCCACGATACATGGAGTGAAAGCCCAAGCTCTGCCTGCGGCGGGCGAGCTAGCTTAGTTCCTCCGGCATCCAGGAGCACCTTTTCCACACCCCCCAGGCTGGCTCTCCAGACCCTGACATTGCTCAAGGGAGAAGCTGTAAAGGAGCACCCCTGAAACCCGTCTGCGGCCAGAGCAGCCACCGCGAACCAGCACCTGCTCTGACAGTTACCCAGAGCAAGAGCATCTCAGCCCAGCTTGGGGATGTGCAGGGCTTGATGGGTCACGAGTCTGTGCCCTGCGGTGGGCCCCGAACAGTTCGACAGAAAACAGCCGGCTGGGTGCCCTTAGCCCATCAGGTCCGGGGTGCAGGTGACCTTCTGTGCAGGCCGGGCTCCTCCCTTCAGAATGAAGCCCCCGCCCCACTCGCCTCTTGGATTTTTGAAGAGCTCCAGTCTCGTTCTCAGAACCTCTGCCAACTGGTACCTTGGGAGAAACTACGACTTCGGCTAAAAACACGTTACTAAATGAGATGCTTCTTGGTGCCTCTGTTGTCTCATTGATAAGATGGGGATAAAGGCGTTTGTTCACAGGGCAGCTGTGAGGACTGAGTGAGCTACTTGACAGAATGCGCACAGGACAGCCGGAGGCAGCAGCCGCTGTGCTTCCTGGTGGGACTATCACTGTTACTGTGCTACCCTAAGCTGTCCGTTCCCTCTGCTCAGTGTTTCCCGAATATTACTGGTCACATAGTGCTGTTCCAAACTCTTGCTGCTTGCGTGATCGTTTACTTAGTGTTGTTTTTTTTTTTTTTTTAAGCAGACTCGTTTTCTTTCTTCTTAACTTTATTTTAAAAGGAACATGCATCACCATGGTGGGTGGAAAACAAGATTCTGTGCCATAACTAGAAGGCAAATGTATAAATAAACACCATGAAAACAAAACAACGTGCATGATCCAGCTCAAGTCTGCTCCTGCCAACGCGCTCCTCCAGAGCCTTCCTGTCTCCGCTGAACGGCAAGACCCGAGGGCACAGGTGGTGCAGGGGCAACACTCAGGGACCCCCCCCCACCACCACCTGGTAACACCAAGCCAGGGAAGAGCTGAAAAGTGAATGGCTTCCTCCCTGCAGGACTTGGAAGCTCATGTCCAGCCTCAGTCTAAAACCTGACCAAGCACACATACAAGGAGCCTGCCTTCCCACACTCCTGGAGACACTCTTCTAGCTCCCAACTGCCCCCAGAGAACTTCCTGCAGTGATAGAAGTGTCCTGTAATCTGTGCTGCCCCACATGGTGGCCTCTAGCTGCATGTGGCTGTTAAACACTCAAAATGTGGCCGGCGCGCTTGAGGAAGTGTCTTTTTAATTTTATTCTATTTTAGTTCATGTAAATTTAAATAGCTACATGTAGCTAGTGGCTGTTGTATTGGAAAGCCCAGATCTACTGAGGGAACTACACGTGCGGAAACTTTCCTCTTGGCGCCTCAAATGAACTACTTCCGTTTGGAGGTTATGCCCCTGGCTTCCTTTGAGGGAGACCTGATGAAGCATGACAGTGATCTGTCACAGGGATGTAATGGAGGATTGTCTCTTACATCCCTTGGTATTGCTTAATCTAAAGCCCTGTGTGGAAATTTCTCTTGGAACTCCCTTTGAGGAATTGACGTACTTTCTTCTCATCAGCCATGGTTTTATCCGAAACAGCCACATTTCCATTTTCACCTTGGCTGCCAGGAAGCTCATAGGAAATTCACAAACCAATGAGAACAGTCATACAGGGACAGATATGTGTGATTTTCACAGTTTCCTTAATTCAAGTTCTCCTAGTTTACATTTTCCCAGACCTTGTTATTTCACTTTTTACTTACATTTTATCATTCTTTTACAGGCGTTTCTCTAGAAATTATCTCAAATCTTTGGGGGAAATATATAGAATGCATTTTTTAAGCTAATAAAAATAATGTCCAATGGTACCAGCATTTTAAGTGAGTCACCTTCTATCTGATATCAGATAAAAACATCGTAAAACAAAAGCTTTCTCCAACGTTTCCAAACACATGCTCGGATTTTGCTCTTGGGGGACGAAGCAAAAGCACTGTGAGCTAAAAGGAGAAAGAGCTGCTTTCCAGAGTGCAACATCGGGAAAGGTTCGGAGAGCCCACGGTGCGAGACGAAGCTGCTCTGGCTGACGCTGGCGACTCTGGGCCTTGTCCTCCAGGCACTGACTGGACCACACCTAGGAAAGCTCCGAAGCCATGAAGGACAGGGACAGAGGGGCACAGATGCCACTGTGACCACCATGGCAACCATCTCCCGGGCAACGGCACATGGGCCGTGTCTGTCTCATTTCATAACTGACTTCGAGACACTACAACCTACCAGACCGCATCCAGGGCTGGGTTGGAGGGTGGGGGAGAGTCAGAAATGAAAGGTCAAGGAAACCTCTCAAGTGAGATCACATTTTAATTTCCCGCTAAAATAAAGCTGTCGGCCTCACTTTTTCCATCCTCCAGGCAACACCTCCCAGCTTTCTGAATGACCATGAAGCAGAACTCGAAGGACACTCAAGAGGGGTTTTGGTTGGTTTGGCATTAGAAGAGAAAGAGGACGAAGAGGATATGCAGAAATTGTCATGTCTAAGTCTCTTTTCAAGCCCAAGCCAACAGCATCACGAACACTCGGATTCTCCAACACTTAGGAGCGTGGTACGTACTCACGGCCATTGTCCAGACGAACAAGTAAACTACCGTCACTCTCTGGTGCGGCTGCCCTGCCAAACCCTGGGCTCGCCTGTCCCTGAGATATTAAGATGCGTTCATCATGCTGCTACCCGTGCCTGTAAGACACACACCTGCCACCAGGCCTGCCCCCGAAGACCACACAGGGCGAGCCTGTGGGAAGAGGAGAAACACCAAGACGAGGACACAGAGTGCGCACAGGGTGCCAGACACTCCTCGAGCTGACAAGAGCTTTGCGAGGTACGTAGTAGGACTGTTTCCGTCTCACAGGTGAGGAAACGGAGATCCACTCAAGGTTACAAAATTGAAACCAGGGCTCCTATTTTCAAGTTCACTGTCCTTTTTTCACCACCCCAGGCTGTGGGAAAGTATCTTAATAGTTGGGAAGACATCTTCAATGGTCAAGCCCCTGCTTTAAAAAAAAAAAAAAAAAGTCGGGGGCTGGGCAGCAAAACTCAAGGCTTTTCACAGAGCTGATGGGGACTAAGAACAGAACCTAATGAGAGTTGTCGTGATACAAGACGACAGACCCAGGAGGCAGCTAAGAGTCAGACCTGAAAACGAAGCAGTCCAGGACAGGTGAGCGTCAATGGCTGGAGATCAGGATCCAAGGGAAACAAAGCAAAGAAAAAGGACAACCAAAAAAATGGTAAGAAGGCTGAAAGAGGAATCAGAAAATCAGAGAAAAGATGGAAAACTGGGGTCCTAGGTTCCTAAAGCAGACAAAGGCCCCACGACCCTCAACACTCAACCTCCAGCCAGGGAGTGACCCTTCCCCAAGGAGGAAGAAGAGACACGCACAGTTTGGGTTTTGTGAGGTAACGGTTGCCCCTTCTTCCGAGGAGAGTAGCCGGATTTTCACTTGGAGAACTCCTCTCCCCTCTCGGACACACCCCAGTGCCGGCAGTGGTCACGTCCAAGCCTGGCCGATCACTAACTGCATCACCAGCCCGGAGGGTCAGAAATGGGTTCCTGATCCAAGACAGGCCTGGGAGAGACACGGAAACCTCCCAGACAGGCAGAGAGCCATCCATCAAGCTGCAGAGAGCGCCAGCCCGAAAAGGACACGTGAGCAGGGGATCCAGGCAGCAGCTCTCTGGCCACAGGTTCAACCACGCCCGAGGCCACACCCACGCCTGGACCTTAAAGTTGTGACACAAGCCGACAGGTCCCATTTCAGCTCCAGCAGTCTGCGCTGAGATCTGCCGTGGCCACACCAACAGGCCTGACCGCCATGAAGAAGCTCTACCCCGGTCTCTCCTGCATGAATGAGGGAAGGACTCCTTCCTCAGGGACGCGGGGCAGCCGGAACGCCTCCGTCGGAGGCCGTGGCCTCCTAAGTACAGCACTACATCACCAGGAAGCAGACGGACCACCGTGCCACAAACAGCTGCCCGTTCCACCCGAGCGAGGACGTCCAACTGAAAACCAGGGGCTCACCTGATACACGTGGAAGGCGTTCGCCGCTTTGCCCCGGAGAAACACTGATGGGATCCAGACGTTGATCAGGGCCCGGTTTGATCTGACCGAAAAGAAAGATCAAAATCAGTCATTTTAATTTACCAAGAAAAAGAGAGGAAGCCGTCTTCTCTAAGAGGCATTACACACAAGCAATTTATGACAACAGCCATCAAGCACAGGAGTGACCCAGGGGACCAGTGTCAGCCCGCTCACCCAGCCGCCAGCATTGTTCTGAAGGGACTTGGATCAATATATGTGTGCCTCTGCTTTATATACACAGTTCGTACTTCGGAATAAGAAAGGGCTGCCCTTCCGTTCTTCCAACTGAGTCACCATGACTCAGAATTTATCCGAACCCGTTTCCTCATCTGAAACAGGGGTTAATAATTGGAAGTCCCCACACGGCTCTGGAGGGTCACCACGTGCGCTGCTGACCACAGGGTACCGAGCACCCTGAAGAGTCACGCCGCCTCCCTGCTGTGCTCACTCTAGGCCCCGGCACCCATTTTAACATCAGACTCCACAATGCGGCTCAGGAGGCCGACGTCCATGGCTAGGCAAGCAACAGCTGTTTGGGGTGAAGAAGGGGAAACCAAGAAGGCAGGCACAAACACCCCTCTTGCCACTTTCCAAAACACTGCATATGGCTCCAACAAGCCAAGGTTTAAATTCAATACGAATCGTTTACCGAGCACCTACAGCACGGGACTCCAAGCTTTCAGCTACGCATCCTAGTTAATTCTCACAGGATATTTAGGGGGTCTTCCAGGGCCACTTTGGTTCTGTGAGTTTTGTCTGATGTGATGACTTTCACTTAACTGAGTCTCTGGGTCCGCACACCCACCACCGACAATCTTCCACCAGGCTGAATCCAAGGCACGCAGGACAGATGTGCTGACTGTCGCTAACACTTGAACATCAATCCTGACGGTTATCAAAACAGTACTGCACAACTCTGGAAGGGCTGGGAGTTTCCAGTCCCCGCCTCTACTTAGAGTTGTTCCAGGGCTAAATGCTTTCTCCTGAACTCTCCTCTCTTAAGAGCGGCTCCTAGCCATGCGCCGGCCTCCCGTGCTTAGAACACAATTTGAGAAGATGGTGGAAGATTCCGTGACTCAGCGGCCTCCCAATCTCTACAGTGGAGAGCAGTTTATTTTCACAAAGAAATGGTTCTCTCCCGAAGCAGTATTTCTTCTAAGCTCTGAGATGAGGTGCTGACCTCCTTCATGGGGCAAAATAATTCATCATTTCTTCAGAGCTCCAAGTAAAAATTGCAATTCTGAGCCATCAAGTTGGTTTGTACATCTAATGGCATTCCTCCTGGAAACGTCCCCCAAATTGTACTGGGGCCTAAGCGCTCCCCTTACATTTCTGTCAAGGGGGTGGGTGCAGTGCAGAAATGTACGTAACAATCTGCTTTTCATTAACCTTCCTGATTGCTGAGGGCTACACGCCCCCGGCTGTCTTAGGCATTTCTCCCTTTCAGAGCATTTCCCATACAGTGTTAGAATTGTTTACATGACCGAGGCGCCTGGATGGCACAGTGGGCTAAGCGTCCAACTCTTGGTTTTATTTCAAGTCATGATCTCAGGGTTGTGGGATCAAGCCCTCCAACGGGCTCCACACTCAGCACAGAGTCTGCTTGAGAGTCTCTCTCCCCCTCTCCCTCTGCCTCACCTACTTGTTCTCTCTCTCTCTCAAATAATTAATCTTCAAAAAAAAAAAAAAGAGGGGCATCTGGATCGCTCAGTCGGTTAAGCATCTGCCTTAGTTCTGGGATCAGCTCTGCGTCAGGCTCCCTACTCAGCAGGGAATCGGCTTCTCTCTTCCCTCTGCCCCTCTCCTCTGCTCATGGTCTCGCACTCTCTCCCCCTCTCTCAAATCAATAAATTTTAAAAACCTTAAAAAAAAAAAAAAAGAATTGTTGGAGCGTCTGGGTGGCTCACTCAGTTAAGCATCTACCTTCAGCTCAGGTCATGATCTTGGGGTCCTGGGATCCCACCCTGCATCAAGCTCCCTGCTCAGCGGGGAGTCTGCTTCTCCCTCTGCCCCTGCTAGCCCACGCTCTCTCTCAAATAAATAAATATCTTTAAAAAAATTATTTAAATGATCATCTCTGTCCTAGATATTAATTCATTTGTTCATTCTTCTATTCATTTCCTTGTGCATAAAGCACACAAGTACTGAGAGCCTACCACCTGTCACTCACTACTCTAGGTCCTGGAGACAGAGCAAGGAAGCAAGCAGACAGTCCCTGTGCTCAGGGAGTGGGAGAGAGACAATTCCCTTAACAATTATTCCACTATGCTCCAAGAAGATATTCTGTGTAATTCCCACGTTTTTGAGTTTACAGAGACTTGTTTTGTGGCCTAATATGTATGGTCAAGCCTGGAGAATGTTCCCGGACACTCAAGAAGGAAGTGTGCCTGCTGGATCTAGCCGGTTGACAGTGTTGTTCCAGCCCTCTGTTTCTGCGCTGGTCTTCTCCCTATTGTTCCACCCAACACGGAAGGTGGGGTATTACAGTTTCCAACGATTACCACACAGCTACCTGTCCCTCCCTTCGCTCCGGGCAACTTTCACATTCTATGCTTTGGGCCTTGGTTGTTAGGTACACACGCTTTTAACTGTTAACAGGAACTATTTAGTCATCACTGTTGTTAGTGCCACCAAGGAACACCGATCTCAGGACAGCGAAAGGCGCTGGTAAGGGCTGGGGGCTGAGGCACCGCTTCAGTCTGAGGAGCACGGGGGCTGGCCAAGCCGGAGGGGGCAGGCTGAAGCTGCGAAAGGTGCTGCCGGCAGGGGATTAACATCGGTGGGGGGTGCAGAGCCCCGATGAAGCCTGCCTAGGTCTGAATCCTCCCTTCAGTGTGTCACCTGGAGGACAACGCCCATGTCACCGGGTCGTCGAAGGGACTCGGTGGGTGAGAACAACGCTTGGCACAGAGGAAACGGTCTAGAAGGAATGACCCTGAGCGGGGAAGACCAGGGGAGTTAGAGGAGTCGAGGTGGCCAGGGGTGGCTGGCGTGCAGGGAGAAGACAGGGAAGGTTGCGGATGAATCCAGAGGTCGGCAAGGGCCTTCTGTGTAAACTACATGAGGGATTTCAGCCTCTGTCTTGAGAAAGGAAAATGACGCTTCCCTTTGGCTTTAGTGGAGATGCACAAACCGAAGGGAGGGGGCTGCAAGTCTCTGGGAGAGAGCTGACAGAGCTGGACCAAGCAGCGGCTGCTTGCTTCGGGGCAGGGCCTGAGGCTTATTTGTGCCCTCCATCAAAGCCCTGACATAACACCTCCCCACAGGAAGTGCCTGATCAGTTTGCTGTAAAGGGGGGCCTTGGGCCTCGGGACAGTCTCTGAAACCCCTCCTCTACAGCTCTCGTCTCTCTGCCCAGCATGTGCTGATCCTTGCCCCCCACCAGGCCGCCACCCCATAATCCTCTTCACGCTGTACCCCCAGGCCCCCCACAGGCCCATGGGAGGTCAGTTCACCTCTGATTTCCATCCTTCGTGGCTTCACCTCACGTCGACCCCCTCACCCTACCAGCCTGACAGCCACCCAAGCACCAAGTGGCCTCCTGAACCCACTACATTGTTCATCACCTCCCTCCCACAACCACCACTGTCCTGTGAGGTTGGCATTGTGACCTTCACTGAATGAATGAGCAACTCAGGCCCAGCAAGGTCTAGAGGCTTGCCCAAGGTCATACCAGTGTGAGACCTGTAGCTGGGATGCCAGTGTAGGTCAGCCTGGCTCTGATTAATGCTCTTTCTGACGCCCCGCCCTACCCTCCAGAGGCCAGCTTTGCCCAGAAGACACCCTCCCTCAGGGAGGCTGGGGCACCTTTTGCTGGGGACAACTGAGTGAGAGCGGAAGCAGGCTCTGCCGGGCCTTAACCTGGGACTCACTCCACTGTCTTTATCAGCCCAAGGGGATAACTTGTCCAAAGCCCAAGGCAACCTGACCTGAAATCGTCTGAAGGCCCACTAAGTGCTTCAGGAGTCAGAGGCACCAGACAGAATCACATCCACTAACAACTCAGACCCACCACTGTTGTTTCCAGTAACTAAGGGGCTGTAAACTCAAATTCCTCCAGGAGACACTCAGATAATGAAATGAGAGAAGCAGGCCAGAGTCAGACACCCGGGCGGGGGAGCGGGGACCACGGTCAGCAGAAGAGCACACGCCCTGTGTGAGGGACACAGACTTTACTCAGCTCCCACTGTGGCCTGATTGGGATCACAGCCAGCTTTTTCTTGTTTTGTTTTCTTTTTAATTGTTAAAGTGAAATTTACATTCTTATGTGACAGCTTCCAAATCCTAAATGTCGGCCAAAAAAATTAATTGTTTTCCAATACTGAGGAACAGAAACAAAACACATCTGAAGGCCAGACTTGGGCTGCAGGCGAACAACTTCTCACCTCGAAGATATCAATTCAGCCCATGCAGATTTCAACAGTGACCTTGGTTTCCCCCTGTGGCCTTTTGGGACACGAGCCAAACAACAGAGTCCTATTTCTAAAGTGCCCCTCGTAAGCGGATGCCAAGAACTTACATTTCAAAATCCGACAAACTCTGGTCTTCGGACGTTTGACTCAAATCTCCAGGCACCTGCCATCGGGAGAGGGGGAAGGGAGAGAGAAAAACACACCTTGGTTACCATGGTTGGCACAATCACATAAGAATTTTGAGAACATTTCCTGTTCAGAATGAGGTGAAAAAGCAGTTACTAGGAGACAATAAGAGACTTCGTGGAAGGATGGTTAGAGACGGTGTTATGGTAATAAAAATATGCCACCATGAGGGATCTCAATTATCTTCACAGAGAAAGAACTGATAATCCTATTGAGATAATAGCAGGCCTGTAAAATCATGTAATTTTGGAGCTATAAAGGCCTAATTAGGATCTGAGATGCGAGATATCAAATGAGCAGTGGAAAAAATATCCACTGTCACCATGATGAACATTACACACACAGACACACCTAGTACGTAAACACAAAAGGCCTACGTCTGCCCCCAACCGGCTCTATCCTTCCTGCCTCGTGATGCATGAGCAATTTAAGGCAGAACACAGCTGCTGCTGCTGACTCAGAAGGGCCCCCCGAGAATGGGATTGGCTAAAAGACACTGCACTGCCTGGCAGGGGGGCAGGTGACTACGTAAAGCCGACCGCAGAATGGTCAGCACTACTAGCTGCTCCAGGAATGGTGACACTACGGTCACGTCCAGGGAAGGAGCTTCTCATCGAATGTGAAGCGGCCAGATGGAAGGATGCCAATGGAAACCGGGAGGACCAGGGGCAACAGGGGAGGGTGTGGGCTCAAAAGGCAAGAACATTTACTTCAGGCTCTGCACCTGTCAGAGCTTTCGTGTTACCTGCAGTGTTCATCAATTTCCCTAACAATTTCGGGGAGGGCGCAGCACCCCCTCAACACACACATACACACACACACACACACACACACACACACACACACACATACTTCATAGATGAGGAAACAGGCTCAGCGAGGCTGAGACCTTGCCCAAGGCCACACATGCAGGAACTGGATCTGAATTCAGGTCTGTCCAACTTCAAAGGCTCTGCTGCTATGAACCCTCAGCAAACACAGGGAAAAGCAGCTACAAGGTGGAAGAAGCTAAGACTTGAGCCCTTTCCAGGGGGCAGAGACACAGAAGGTAACTTCCCCCGAGGCAGGAGAATGCCATGGTTATGGAGGCTGTGCTCTGGGGACACACAGCTCAGGGTCAAGCCCCGCTCCACCTGTTCCTGGCCTGTGGCTGGGAGCAAATCACTTGGCTGCTCTGTGCCACACTGTCCTCATGTGTCGAACAGGCAGGACAGTGCTACAACTCACAAGGTCGTTCTGAAACGAAACCAGATGCCCGGAGGGTACGCACAACAGTGCCTGGCAGGTAGAAAGTTCCCAGTAACTGTGCACTGTACGAATCATGTCACAATTACTGAGAAAAGCAGGGTGTTCTGTTATCCTTGACGCCCACACAGAAACTGTCCTGCCAGACCAAGGGGTATCTCTCACCCCACATATGACAACCCAGAGGGAGAACCACCCCACCTGAGCCCCTGACAGATGCGTGGAGCTAAGCAGATAAAATGGGCTCAATGAGCAGCTTTTGCTAAGAAGTTGCTGTTGACATATTCCTTCAAACCCAATAAGGAGAAACTTGCCTACTGCCCACCTGAGAACATCTCAGTTTCAAAAAAACCAGGCCCTCCCTGTGCTGGGGCTCAGGGTTCCCTGCTATGAGGGTGAGGTCATTTTTCCCGTGGGCGGCTGGGTAGAGAGGTGGTGTAATCTACCAGGGGAGCCATGAGGCTGTGTCCACAGTCCCCACAAACATCCACACCCTCTGACCCAGAGGGCTCACTCCCAGGATTTATCTCGACAAAATAATCAAAGACATGGGCCAGAATTGACATCAAAGATCATTTCTCTTTCCATTGCGTAGACAAGTTGAAAAAATTTTTTTCAAACAATCGAAAGGTCCAACTATACAGAAATGATTCAGGAAATGATGACATGTCCGTATGAGATGGCCAGATTTTTTTTTTTAAAGGAGAAACACATGCACACTCATGAGGGTACAAGCCTAATAATAATTCTGGAGAAATATATAAGAAAACTAACAGTGGCTATCATTGATAATGCAGCAGCAGTGTGAATGGGGAGAAAGAGAGGCCGAATTTTCTTTTGCTGTATTTCCATTAAGGTTAAAAAAAAATGTATCTTTTGAATCAATTGCTTGTGCTTTTGAAGAACAAAACAGCTTTCCATGTGCTGTAATGAAAAGATCTCCATTACAGATCAAGTGAGAGCCTAAGCAGGGTGCAGGCAGTAAGTCTCAATACGCTACCGGGAGCGCAAAGGCGGAGAGTTAAGACTATTAAGTTGTATTCATTTTTGCATCGAGAAGCATCAGCAGCAAACTAGAAGACACCTAGAAAACGGGTACGCTGTGGGAACCAGGGGGGTGGGAGTGGGGCCTGCACAGCTGGTGCACACCCTGGAAAGGAGGCTTCTTATTAAGCACTCCTTTACATCACTGGAGCTTTGAAATAATGCACTGCCAATTAAACATTTAAATAAAAACCTATTATCCCACCAAAACAGTGCTTCTGATAAATTTTTAATGGCACAGCCAACAGCTCCTGCTCTCTGCGGGAGCTGCAAATGCCCCGTCTGGGTCCTCAGCGTGACTTCGGACATCCACATTTCAGTGAGGTCAGAATGAAGCACACAGGAAAGATGACCCTGGCAGAGCTCGGGGAGGGAGAGGGCAGATGGGTCTGCAGGATGTATTTGCACTGTCTCCAAAGAAGGTGCATGACTCATGTAACCATAAACAGACATGTATTACATATTAAGAGTCACTTGCATTACTGTGTGCAGTAAATAAGATACTCTTTGCAATCCACCCCACCACAAAAATGCATTTGGCTAAAATGCAGAAAGCCAGATAATAGAGACTTTGCCTTCTAATGCTCTTCTCTTAAGCATGTGGGACGGAAAAGGATAAGGGGAGGCTTGGAAGGCACATCACCGTGTGGACACCACTCTCCCCTTGGTGCTTCCACACAGAGCTCTGTGGACATGGCCAGGACTCTAATGCCTTCTCCAGCACGGCTGTGGGGTGGGGAGGCTCTGTCCCTGCGCCTGGGTCTGGGGGAGGTTGTTCCGGCGTGATGTGAGAAGCAGGTAAACACGATGGAGGAGGGGTTCCCAGGCTACGAAGACACCTGCCACACCATTATGTGCATCAGGACACCGCCTTTAAATCAACCTGATTTCAGCCTGGACCCAGGGAACCGGGTGAGGGAACAGTGAAGGTTCTGAATGGGTTGACCCCCCCAGAGCTGAAGGGAAAAGGTGATCAGAAGGACTCAAGTAAAAGAGAAGGTGAGGGTTTTAAGGACAGACATCACTTTACAATGCTAAGAACAAAGACGCTTCTAAAACAATCAATTCTCAGAAGGCATCTTCTTCACAGATAAGTTAACCCTCAGGGGTGCTGATTTTTAGCGCACATTTTGGACAATGGATCTATGTACCTGGGAAGTGTTAAACCCTTCTGAATTAGGAGCTTTTCGTCTCATTATGTGACATTATTGGTATCAGCAAGCCAGGAGACATTTACGTGTCTCCGTGAGTTCTAGGGAGGCTAGCTGGGAAAGAATCTGTCAACTTTCCGACCTCTGTGGAATGTATCTTGCAAATCAGGCCAAGCTTGACAGCAGCTGCATGCTGATAACTGATGCCCAAACTTACGCAACAATTTTGTCTTTTCATGCTGTCTATGCAGACTGGTACCAGATATCATCTGGGGTTTACAGTCCTCATCCAGAAAGCTCATTTTACTCCATAGTTTGGCAATGAAAAAAGTGTGGAGCAGGGAGTATTTTGTAAGAAACATTAACTTTCTATTGCCAATGGCCACAAACATCCCTTGTAACACCCCCGAAGCTGCAGAGCATCCCGGAGGACGGATCTCTGGGATACAGCCTGTTCTGTTCACTCTCAACGGGACGCATAAAAAGGTGATCAGCAGCATGGATGCCCTCATTCACTTCTCCCTGGCCCTGCAGAAAAGGCAGGTCCCCAAGTGGCCTGTGGTCGGGGGCAGGAAATGCAGATCCTGTTACTGGAGAAACACAGCAGCCAGGTTTCCCAGATCCTCCTGGACAGACAGTCCAGGTACTACACACACACGGATGGGGAGGGACAGGTGAGATTCACAGAGAATCCGCTTCCGGATGCATCGGCAAAGAAGCTTCCCCCATCTCTCCCGAGTCAGGATTTCTTGGGTTTTGGGGGAGCAGGGACGGGCCAGCTGGACGGGCCAGCTCACAATGCCAACATGGAATTCAGACACTGGTTCACCCTGGTGCTCTGACTGGGAATTCTTCAAACCTAGGATAAGGGCTCAGGTAACAGAGATTCTGCCAAAAAGAATAACAGATTTGCTGAGTAAATGCTTATTTAAATACGAAGGGAAGGAGGGAGGAAGACAGAAAAGAACTAATCAGGCAACTGCCAAGGCCACAGGAAAAATTCTACCTCCTTTTACTTCCAGAATCAGGATCCAAGCAGGGGCCGCAAAGGTGGACACACAACACTCCCCTTCCTTGGAGCTGCCCTCACTTCCAGCCCATGTTGGGGGCTGCAACATACACACACCACCACCAGGCAGCATCAAAGGCTTCCTGCTTTACAAAGCGCTTTCCCATCACAACTCTTCGGACACCCTCCTCCTCAAGCCCTGTGGGCACAGGCATCACCCCCATTTCACAGGGAAGGACAAGAGGATTCGGTGTGGATAAACACAAGAATCAGATGCCATGAGGCCAGCACCAGCTGCCAGAAGAATGAGTGCACCATCTTGGATGTCCAGCTCCGTGGAGCCCCAAATGACTGCGCGCCAGCCGACAGAGCAAAACTACCCCACAGAGCACCGGGTAGCCCAAAAAGTAACTTTCTCAGGGTCATTCAGCAAGTAAGTGGCAGAGGTGGGAGTCAAATGCAGGTGGGTCTCGATCCAGAGTCCACACTTGTTATCACCAAGTTCTGCTGCCTCCCACTACAAAGTCCCCGGTCTCTGCATGTTGCTTCTGCATAAGGGGAAGCCCAGAAGACGCAGTAACCAGATCCACAATGAAGAGGCTCCGCTGGCACAGAGACCTCTAATGGAGTGAAGGAGGTCCGTAAAGACTCCACTGCTCAAGGGTAGATGTGCACAGGTGTACACATGGGTCTAAAACCCTAAGCCTTTCTTGCAGCCTGTCGTCTTCGATGCCACAGGGTGATTTCTGGACAGGCACCGGGCCAGAAGGGACCAGACATAGGCCAAGGTGGCTGGCTTTCACCCCAGGAAATCCCAGGTCCTTTCCCATCTTTGGATACATACGTCAGCCTACAGACTCTGAGGAGAACACATCAAGTCTCAATGGACTAGGGGAAAATTGGGCATTTTGACCGTTAGAGAAGGCTCCCACTGACCATTAGGAAGTCACCCAGCTTCAACAAACTCTGGTTTCTTCCTCACTTACTTGTCTCTGACAACTTGTCTCTGGGCACTTTATTAAAAAGAATCCACAAAGACGAGGTGACCCCAACCCAACACATGTTCAACATCTACTATGTGCCCGTGTACTCACACCTTTAAATCTCACATAACGTGTGAAGCAAGAATTATCTCAAGTCATGTCCCCCTACTCTCTTCCCCCAACCTGTTTGCATGGCTGGCCCTTTTCTCACCCTTCGAGACTCAGCTAAAATACACATTCCTAGGAGACATCTGCCCTGACGGCCAAAACTAAGTGGCTCTCCACTGCCACCTCTACAATCAGGCCGTGCAGCCGGCCATGGCTCCATTCAGGCTAGTCTGTGCACCCGTCCCTCCCCGGGAGCAGGAGGACGCGCACCCTGTGACACACTGCAGCCTGGCCCAGCACCTTGCCCGGCGCGGACACTGAATTAGTATTTATGACCGATGAAATGAATGTTAATATAAGCTGTATTCCCACATTGAAATGTCCATCTCTTTTGAAACTGCTTTGTAGCAAATCTGCAATCTTTACACATGATAAGGATAACCTGGTCTGGAGATAAGAAAAACCACAGGAAGAGAATTGTACTCTCTCTCTCCTAATTACATGTCTTTCAGATTTACTGCTCAGAAGAAAAGGCAAAAGGCAGATATTATGGAGCAGCCAATCTTTGTCCCAATCACGAAATGACACCCATGATTTATGTTTTCCAGAGTCCCTTTCTCCCTCACTGATCTTCTCAAATAGCCTTCCCTTAAGCAATTAGCTCTCACTTTGCACTGCCAAAATGACAACTATTTCCCACCCCTCACACCCCAACTTTCTCTTTTTTTTAATAAGGAGCACAACATGCAACGGCACGGCTGTCCCCAGCCAGAAGACAGACAGGCCCTAGCCTGTGCTCTGAGCACGAGGTCAGCCAGGGCTTTCTGGGCCCTCAGGAGGAAGCCAGCCCGAGTCTGGACCACCTTCAGTCTTCCGGGTTTATCTGTTCATTTGTTGTTTTGTTTTATGAACAATGAGAGGTATTCATGTGGTTTAAAAATCAGCTGAGGTCCAAGACTCTCTTGTAGTGAGTCAGGCACCTGTAATGAAGAGCTTTCAGTTTTTCAGGCTGTCGTCTGGGAAGCCCCGGAAACTTGAACCAGTGCGGACCATGACACTTCTGAGAATTAGGTTTTGATGGGTCTGTTTCTCCAAAAAGACTTTGAGGGTCTCAAGATAATATTCCCAGAGCCCACAGTGATATCAGGCACACACTAGTTGCTCAGTGAATGTCCCCACTGGATGGAGAGATGAACACATACAGAAATGGATACATGGAGCAAAGGAATTTCAGGTAAGAGGCACAAGGAAAGTATCCAGTCAACTAAGAATGAACATCAAGTTTCTCCCCAAGTCATGAAGATGCACGGAGAACAGACATACACCAGGCTCTACCAGGACATACACTACACCACCATCCATGGCAGTAAGAGCCAGCGAACTAGCAACGAAATGGCTCCACAGAATATTGCACAACCAGAGCCCGACGGCACAAGTCCTAGGGTAGCACAGACCTCCTCTGCTAACAAGAGACGACATCCGGGGTATGATGGCAGGTGACGAGAACAGATCCAAAACTACAGGTCAGGTAAAGCACTATTTTCATCAAGAAGCTGGAATACAGGGGCGCCTGGGTGGCGCAGTCGTTAAGCGTCTGCCTTCGGCTCAGGGTGTGATCCCAGCATTCTGGGATCGAGCCCCCCATCAGGCTCCTCCGGTAGGAGCCTGCTTCTTCTTCTCCCACTCCCTCTGCTTGTGTTCCCTCTCTCGCTGGCTGTCTCTGTCAAATAAATAAATAAATAAATCTTTAAAAAAAAAAAAAAAGAAGCAGCTGGAAGACAGACACGCATATGCGCTTTCATCTCCATTAACCATTTCCAGAAAGACACATGACAAACTGCCAAGTGTGGATTCCTTTATGGGAAGGGCTCAGAAAAGCAAAGGCATGAGGAAGAGAGAGTTATTTTTTTACTGTATGACTCTATACCTTATCAAGTTTTACTACGTTCAAGAGGAATTACCCTTCCAAAAAATAAATGTAACAACCTTGAAATTTTAAACTAAAGAGAAAACTTATTATGTCTCTGACAGGGGTGGGGCGGGAACAGCAGGACAGTGAGTGCCTCTGAGGTAGGGGGTGGGGACCGACTGGGAAGGGGCATCAGGGAACATTCTGGGGTGGTGGCAAAGTTCTGGGGCTTATGCTACACAGATGCAGGCAGCATGGGAGCATGCAACGAAGATGTACTAATATCTGTAATTCACCCTGAAATGCATTTTCAAAAAAGATGAACTGATGGGGTATAAAGGGAAGGAGAGAAAGGGATGGATGGAAGAACGCAGGATAAAGCAAGCACAGTAAGCTGTTAATGGCAGGGTGTATGAGGTGGGTATACAGGTGTTCATGCTGAAATTCTTTAACATAGCTGTTTTAAAGTTTTTAAATAGAATGTTGGAAAAAGTAAGTCTTGATCAACCACACAGAATGACCAAATTACCTTTCTAGTCTCTGCACAGAAAATCACATTAGGTCACTGTCCTATAAAGAGGCTATCAGAGTATACAGCTTAAAAACGTAGGCGAGAAAGTATTATAGAAGTGTGTCGGATGGTTAATAAAACTACTTTGTGTTTCTGGATTCTGCGATATTAGTGCTATTCATCAGCTCTTTAAAAATGAAACAGGTTGTGATTTCTTCATCAATAAATAATTTTTTTAAGATGGGCTGGATTGGGACTTCGGTCAGCTGGGACTGAGTTCTGACTTCGCAGTGAGGCTTCGAACAAGCCAGTGCCCTTCTCTGAGCCCCCTTCCTCCGGTACAATGGGGCAACGAAAGCTGTGAGACAGCTGTGAGGGTCCAGGACCCCTCAGGACCCACCCTGTCAGCACCTGGCAGAGAACAAGAGCCTGGTAAGCAGCAGCAGCTCCCATCGACCCTGGGTGGAGTTCAGGGGTGCTACACAGACAGAAGGCTGGGGTCCAGCAGCCCTCAGCCACAAGTGAAGTGGCTTCATTCCACAGACGCAAACACCTGCCAGCTCTTCAACAGGGAGTCCACAAGCTCGTACTAAGAGCCTCTGAAGGGCCAGACGCCTTGGCACCAGGAAAGCAGCAGCGAATGGGAGAAACAAAGCCTGGGGCTCCCGTGGCATATAATCCAGCAGGGGAGACCGTCTTCAGACAACCCATCAACACCATTATGGTGTGCAAGTCCACAGAGAAGAAAAGGGATAGCTAAGGCATCTGGGAGGGGGACAGGGTAAACTGGCATGGAGGGCGGGTGGCTGGAGAGGAGGCTGAAGCACCAAGGAGAGAGAGGACTCTGGTCCCTGCTCTAACGGTGAGAAGCCCCCAAGGGGAGGTAAGCAAGGGAGAGAGCCTGAGCTGGCTGGCACTTTGCTAAGTCTGTCTGGCTGGGGGGGCGGGGGGAGCCAGGACCCACACACTTCTCGCGGACACACACACCCCATCTCGACTGTGCGCACAAAGGGATTTGCCAAACCTCTCTACTTTTCCACCAATAGATGGAAGGCTCACCTGTAAGAAAACACAAACCAGCAACCGTCTCCAGTTTCTCCAGGCTTAACTTACTAAGATGTAAAGCAGTTCTCAAGAATCCTCAGCTAATCTCTAGTGAAAGACAGAGGCCCGCCATCACGAGCTGGAAGCATCAATTAATCCAAGCTCACTCCTGCCATGAGGCCTGAAGAAGGATGTGCCTGGAGCTAAGTCAAAGCCGCGAGAGCGCAGAGCCCCAGCCCCACAGCCTGCTCCCCACTCTGTTTCTCACGCACTGCGTGGCAGCAGACAAGTCATTTCCCTGCACTGAGCTTCCTTTTGTCCCCAAGAAAATAAAGGGGCAAGATAAAGGGGTAGACTGCGGCTGTTCACTGCCGGACAACCACTCTTCTCCCGGGAAATCCCATAACGAGAGCTGTGTGTGAAGTAAACCCCACGGTGAGCACCAATTAACCCAGGCCAGTCAGCATACCTCGTCCTTGTGGTGCTAAGTGACTGGCTCGACAGCGGCCCACGAACAAAGTCGGTTTGATCAGAGAGAATGTGGGGACTTGGGGGCCATGCTGGACGGAGTCGCATTCTCTCTCTTCATGATGACTGGGAGGATGAGCAACCGAGCACCACTGCGCCCCAAGCTCGAAGCTCTTCAGTCATCCAACAACACACATGCCTTGCTTTGCTGAACCTGGTTTGGTTTCGGTTCTGTGCGTCTGTCCCTGAAAGCATCCTGGTACAGAAATGATGGCCCCTTCTGGGTCCAGCACTTACTTTATTCTGTATGCCTTCCTACCAAGGTCAAGCCCTAAAAATGAAAACCCAAAGGAAATCCCTCAAACCCTGCTGCCAAGGAGAGACCAGGAGCTATCTGAGACACAGACCAGGTCAGGCTTACCATGGATCCCCAGTTCAAAGCACAGCACCTGGAGCTCGGAACCCAAGATCCCCACAGTACATGCACTGAAGGACCAGATCATGAAGACAGAGGCTTGTCAACCAGGGGCCCTGGATAAGCTCGACTTCCATGATCGACATTGTCGCCACAGCCATACCCACATCCATCGTCACGCTCAGGAGTGCTAAGCAGGTGCCAGGCTTTAGCTCCACACATATCGTTTGACAGAATCCTCACAGCCACCCTGAGAACTAAAGTGACACCTCTGGAGGTCACCAAGGCCACCCACAAATAACTCAGCTCTTTCCAGACGCCTGGCAAGGCTGCACTCCCCTCCACCTGCAGGGAGACACATCTGCGGGACTTGCTTTGCCAATGAAATGAGAGATAAGTGATGCGTGTCCTATCTGGGTGGAGGCTTTGAGACAGAGAGAGCATGCATGGCCAGGCTCTCTTGTTCCTCTCCCACCATCTGGGTCTGGGTGCGAAGATCACGGTGAGGAGACGGGGCCGAAGCCCAGCTGACACGTGAGGGACATGTAATGTGAA
Source organism: Ailuropoda melanoleuca (assembly GCF_002007445.2). Classification (NCBI taxonomy): domain Eukaryota; kingdom Metazoa; phylum Chordata; class Mammalia; order Carnivora; family Ursidae; genus Ailuropoda; species Ailuropoda melanoleuca. The sequence goes on from NC_048227.1 coordinate 28,798,773, forward strand.
TGAGACATAATATTTTGTGTTTCCTGTATTGACATTTTGGAGCTGTTTGTCACTACAACATAACCCAGCATACTCTAGAATCCTATACCCCATTTTATGCATGGGAAAACTGAGGCTCAGAGAGGTGACAATCCTCACCCAAAACCATGCTGTTACTAATGCAGAGAGGCATGGAGAACATAGGAAGCCTTGGCCATTGTTCCTCAGGTCCTGAGGAGCTGTGACTGCCCTACAAGCCAGCTAGCTTAGGGCTTTCCATGCCCACCCTGCACACATAGCTCCTGGCTGGAAACCCCAGGCACCAGGAGAACAAGAGGTGCTGGTCGCCTCTGTATCTCAGAAACCTAGGGTCCACCCTGAAACAGTGCAAAATCTCAGATACCTAGTTCCCCCAACCCCAAGATACATGAAGTTACAGGCTTGGGAGAGTATTTCCAACGGGGCAGAATAAAGCAAGCAGCAAGGATGGAGGAAAGAGATGAAGACAGAAACAGGACTTAAGACCCGGACCCAGGAGGCCCGACACACAAAGTCCCGCCACAGAAGCTCTGTGTTATACATTTCTACACAATCAATTGCTTATTTCTATACCATCAACTCAAGCAGTGATGTTGACTCAGATGCCTCGTGACTGCAGAGTAAACTAAAACCAGTTACAGAAGCCTCTCTGTCCACATATAACCCATGACCGGTAAGCAGCAGTGCAGGCTCCCCTGGCCTTCAGACCTGTGAGAGCTCTCCCGAGCAGGGACCCTAAAGGGGACAGGGACGTGAAGGAGTGCGTGTGTTTGGCCACTTTCCTGTGCTAAGCAGCCTTCTCAATGCATCCTGGTGGTCCCCATCACCTGGCCTTCCTGCCCAGATGTGGTCCCCTTTTGCTGAGTGGGAGTGGCCCCGGGGACCTGCTCCACCAAGAGGCAGGGCCGAAGTGATGGGGTGCCCCTCCCAAGGCTAGCTTCTCGCTGACCTGCGTCCTCCTGGTCTCCTCCACTTTCTTGGTTTGCTCACTGTGATGAGGCACCTGGCTGCCATGCACCCATGTAGCAAGAAAAGACGGGGCCTCCAGCCAACAGCCTAAGAGAAACTGAGGCTCTCGGACTGAGTGGCCTGGAAAAACAGGGGAGTCCTGGAAGCAACCAGGCAGGTGAACGTGGCAGGAGACCCTGCCCCAGCGGGGCCTGGAGAATCCTGCAGCCCCAGCCAACACCCTGACGGCAGCCTGGGAGGCGCAGGCTTCAGAACCCACAGCAACCATGAGATTGTAAATACGGTTATTTTTCTGCCTCTAAGGTTTGGGATACTTGGTAATGCAGAAATAGATAACCAGGATAATCCCTAAATAAATGTGCTGGTGAGCTGGGGGCACTCTTTGTTTCTGGGGCTATCCCTTAAGGAAGAGTGGGCACACTGGCACATGAGCCCTGAGGGACCCTATAGGAGCCAAAGTACTGGGGCACACACCCTGATACTATGATCAATTCAAGGGGTACGTCAGCCCATCTCCAGGCACCAGCACGATGGGACTCCACTCACATACCACTTGAGCTGGTGTTTACAAATGTTCTTTCTTCAATCAACTTACCTTTTTTACTTAGAAAATTTACTTAAAAATGGAATCACTCTAGCGAATAGCAAAGCAACTTTACTTGCTATACATAGAAAACAAAACGGATCCAATGAATGCAAAACTGTGTGAAATTCAAAGTGTTAGTGGTTCTGAAAGCTGCCTGCGTCAGAATCCCCTAGGGCAACTGCGGATGTGCTGGCCCCACTCCAGAGACTCCCCTCCAGCTGACCTGGGGGTTCAGCGCCGGAATCTAGACTTCAGATACCATGGCCAACCAGCACTCTGACCCTGAGGCCCACACCCACTTTGGCAGGGAGACACAGAAGCAATGAAGACAGTGAAACTGCACCAGCACTGCCAAAAGCTCCCCGAAAAGAAAACAACGTCCCCTCCCTTGCAGGGCCCACCATGTTTAACACCTGATTCTTGAGCCACCTGAAATTATCCTGTCCAACAGCAGGACCACAGGCCTCTCCACGTGGTACTCTCTCACAGCCCAGTGGTTCTGAGCCACAGGCACCCCTAGGCCATGGGGTGGCTGTCTCACATGGGTGTCCCCTCCACAATGCAGACGGAGGGTCCAGGGGACAGTCCGGGGCCCAGGTCCGCCCCTGACACCCAGAGAACGTGAATATGCATAGGATGAATCCATCAACGAGGTGTCATCCACACTGGATTGGGGGGGGGTGGGCCAGATCGAGACCACCATCCAGGGGAGAGGCGGTGTTCTACATGCAGGCCCGGGATGGAGGGGGCACGTCTCCTCCAGTCAGCCCTTGCTCTTCCAACAACTGTTTCTCCAATTAAGCTCTGGCTTGTTCTGAGAGCCACCAAGGAAAGCACGAGCTCTCTCTGTGACTGACGGGTAATTTCATACTCAAATTGGAAACCGTTTAAATCGAGACATCAGGAAAATCAGGGGCGGGAGACATATGATAGCTCCTTACACATGACAGCAAATAAAAAAAGAAAACAGCAATGTTGATCGTCTTGTGACACATAAATTCGTGGTCCCTCGCTGGCGTCTGGAACCGGCACAGAATGTTTTGCGTCGGTCACATTCACCCAGTATGTTCTGGGCACCCACACTCAGGACGCTCCGATGAGAAGTGGGAACTCACAGTCATCTGTGCAGCAAGTATTCCACCGTCTCCACCTGGCACTGGGACACAGTCAAGTATAAAAGGATGAAGGGGGCAGACGGCAAATCAACCACTCTATGCCAACTAGTGGTCAGTGCGGGGAAGAAAAAGCATGCTCATGGCAGTGCTGTTTTATTCAGGGTTATGATAAGGTGGTATCCCTACTCCGGATAATTTAGAAGCAGTCTCTCATTAGAGTCCAACCTCATACAACTCTGTCTGGTGGGCACCCCCAGTCATGTTTCCAGACAAGCATGTGAAGACTGGAAAAGGAGAATGCCTACCAGCCCTATCACTTCCTGGTCACAAGGACTTGGGGACAGTACCTATTGTACTTGTGCCTTAGTTTCTTCATCCCTAAAATGGACACAAGAGTACCTACCCCATGGCCTTGCTGCTGCACATGACATACTTAGGAAAGAATGTGGTATACAGTAAGTGTTCAATAAATGTAAGCTGCTATTGTACGTTGGAGTATAATTGCCACTCCCATTTTTTTTTTAAGGATTTCATTATCTGATAGCAAAGCAAAAAGACACTCCCACCAAAACAGTGGGTAATATCCGTAAAGGAACCATGCTGACTTATACCACAGTCCCCTCAGCCCAGCAGGCCCGTCCTCCTGACCAACCTGGATTCATCCTTCAAAACCCAACTCCAACATTTCCTCTCTGAAGCCCTTCCTGCCAATCCCATCAGTCACTTAACCCACCGCTGTGCCAGCATTACAGCCATTCACTCATTCATTCAACAAGTGTGACTCGAGAGCCAACCATCTATCACCCATAATCATAACCCATCACAACTACATGTGAACGTATCTCTGGGTCCCCTCCACTGCACAACAAACTTTCGTCCAGTGGCAGAATAACTTAACTGGGTAGAGTTCAACAGAACAAATTCATAAACAAAGGAGGGCATGAGAAAAGCAGACAAAATGGGTGGCCCAGTGGGGAAAAAAGGATTACAGGAATTCAGAGGCAGTCATGAATAAAAACAACTCGGTACTGACAGGGACACAAAGGGCTGGAAAACAAGCTGGACTTCAAGGGAAAGATTTGGAAGGCAGGGAAGGATGGAGAGGCCAACTCATGCTCTTGAATGGAGAAAGCCAAGTCTCAGCCAGCTGTTAAAAAAGGGAAGTATATGTACACACCTCTGTCTCGATGTAAATACATAAGGGTATCCGGAAGGATAGATACCAACCTCTTCATGGGAAAGGTCTCTGCAAGAGGGACACTTGTATTTTGTACTTTCTTCAACATACGGTTTATATCTGTATTATTTAATTTTTTTCAAAAATATATTTTTGTTTATGTAACTTAGAAAAAAATGTGAAGCATGTCTCATGAAAGACATAAGGCAGAGAAGCAAGGCAATGCACACAGTATAAAGAGAAGGGGCAGAACTCCATGACCCAAGGGCCAACAGTAAGAGGTGAGGAAGAAGGTGAGGGCCAGATGCAGCTTCAGCATCTGCCAGATTCTTCTTACAACAAAGCTACAAGAAACACCAGCACTGTATCAAGGTGCTGGGAGCAACAGATGACTGTGGGCCTTGCTGTAACGGGAGGGAGGAGATTCCCACTAGAGGGGCACACACACATGCTGCCAAAGGCAGTGATACTCCAGGACAACAAAAAAGGTAAGAAAACTACTTTCCCGGCGGGGGGGGCGGGGAATCTAAGGGGATCTGGGTTTTTTCCAACTCATCAGAAACCTTGGCCAAGTCAGATCTCCAATGCCCAGACGACAACACCAGGCACACCTCAAACCACAACCACCCATTTTGGTGTGGACAAGCGCCTCTGTTTTTGAGTATTTGGTAGAAAACCATTTGAATCCTGGTCAATAAAATCATTTTCCTCAAAAATAAGAGCAGCCACTCTGTAGTTCCCATGGGCAAAGGGGCTCAGGAAACCCATGGGCAAGTCCAAGATTGTGCCTATCCTTCAAGAAGAGGTCATTTCCAAAAGAACCGATCAAGGAAGCCAACAGTTAGGCTTTTTTCAAATTCATCAGGGATCCCTTTACCAAGATTCATCTGTTTCAATTCAATCATGTAATTTGCTGGTCTTCCAGAAGAGAGACAGCACAACGTATCTAGGCAAAATTTTACTCTGGATCCCATAAACCAACTAGCCAGGGACTCAACTTCCATGAAACACAGAACAAAAGCAGTATTTGTTTTTCTGGAAGAATGTAAATCTACTTTGAGAAGATGGGGAAAGTTTCCAGAGCAAACTTTAAGGTCAATTTGATATCTAGATGCCCCTCAGTTAAAACTGCTCACTGCCCAGCACAGCAGCCCTAAGTTTATGATGGGCCAGGAGAGACGTAGAGATGGGCATTTTTTTTTTAGAAGATTATAAAAATTGGGAAGAAATCTTTAAAAAATGGAGAAAGTCACATGCAATTGGTAGGGAAGTTACAACTAATCAGAAGCACAGAGAAACATTTATTAAATTAAGGAATAAGTACATATAGGTTATCTAGTTACAGGGTTTGTACAAGTATTATCATGTGGTTATGTATCCTTAGAAATACTGTGTGTGTTAATTCAGCAGAAACAGATTAAGTTAGGGTTCAATGGGTATATCTGGGTCGGCGTCGGAAAGACTTCAAGACGTGGCAGTGAGAGAACAGAAGAGGCTGGGGCTGTCTGCATTTTGAGGATGACAAAAAGGAGTCCAGAGAATACTACAGGCTGACCCTGTGGGACAGAAGTCCTGGCCCAGACCAACCTCTACAGGAGTCCCACCAGGTGCCTCCATCCCAGGAACCCCTTTTCCATGCCAATGACATCATACTGAGAAACCTATGAGCCAATAAAACACACAATGGTCAGAAGAAAAGCAACACAGGGTCTTGAGGCTACTACCCTTTGGGGGAAGCAGGAGTCTGGGACCAGCTTGCACAGAAGGCAGAGTGAGATCATAGCTACTTTATTATATAAATAAGAGCGGGCATTGCTGGCACCAATAGCATGTGTCACAGTGTCTTGAGTACGGGACTTTGGTTTCATCCAAATGTGAGCATCTGGGTCAGGAGAAAACAAACACAGAAGAACAGGCTCATTCCAGGAAGGACTTGGTGGTAAATAAAAGAGGGGCATGGGGCCCGTGAGCACCAGAGCACCTCGGCTGCCACTGCCTGCCTATTTAGCCGGTGGGCTGGTGGGGCGGGTGGGGCTGGTGGGGCGATGAGCAGCCAACTCAAAGGAGCCATTCACAAAGCTGTGCTGGGGAAGCAAGAATAAGTAAAAGGGTGGGGGGGGGGTTCAAAAGCTGCCTCGAGATCTTGGCTTCTATGTCTTCAGAATCAGCAGCAGGAAAGGTATCAGAATTATCCCAGGTAGACTTCGATCTCCAACCAGAGCACAAAGCAGTCAAACCAGAGAGACCCAAGTCACATACAACAGATTCCAGTCTTTGACCTCCACAGGGGCAGAGCCCATATCTTCCACATCCGCCATACCCCTGCAACGTGCCCACGCTCTGTGTAAGACCACCACACAGAACAGGAGCGACCGACAGGCAGCCTAAGCTGGTGCAGAAAATTGGTGCAGACCTGCTATGGGGGCAAAAGCTTGCACACGCAGCATTTGCCAACAGACACAAAACTCTCATCTTAATGAAAATGTATTTTCAGAGTTCTGCGCCCATAAGCCCAGGGTAGCCAGGTGCTGCCCACCCGAACCATCAGCTATAGCCCCTCGGGGCCCTCCCATGAAACCCAACTAACCATGGTGACAAGCAAGCCAGGCACAAACCAGGCACCAAAGCGTAACCCAGGCATATGTGCGGAGACAGACTGGCGATCTGGAGAGCCCTCTGCTCTACCAGCAAGGAGTGTGTGATCACTCAGGGCATTTGCCTATGGACAGGAAAAGATGCTGGGCTCGAAGAGGGCCTTTCATTCTGGGGCCCAGAGGTCTAAAGCAGGTTCTGCAAGCAACTTTCTGGATGATTTTGTGTCAAAAACTAACATTTCTAAGCTAAGCCTCTATGTGAGACATATTTTTAGTAGCCTCTCTTAAATGGCACTTTTAAAAATAATCTCCCTCAAGACAGTAGACGATTAAAACACTGATGGTCCAAGTACTGAATTTAAAAGCCTCTTATAATTTGGAACATGATGTTTAGAGCTGCTGTGGGGCCGCAGACAATTTGGTACTTGATCATTAGATATTCTGCAAGTGCCACCCAGCTGAAAAATACATTTATTAAGCTTCTCTACTTAAATAGCATCAGCCCCCAAATGAGATCACTCCCTCTGAAGGCTTTAACGATACCAAGAAAGTCCCAGGAAGCATTTCATTTCAAAGTAAGCCATATTAAAAAACTTGGGGATGAGTTTTTTTTTTTCCCATCCATCTCACCCCTGAATTTTAAATTACTTGTCTTCCTCTCCCAGCAGCTCAGTCATTTCCAAAGTAGAGGAAGGTGTCCCGTGAAATACCAAGCAGCTTAGAGCAAGGATTAACAGCAAGTCTGTTATCCAGCAGGATCCGGGAAGGCACCCTAACGGATAATGAAGTATCCTGGTTAACAGAGTGTTACCATGGATACCACAGGTGCACGGTCAGATTTACACATAAAATGTTCCATGAGTGACACCGTGTGCCAGCCCAAGAAGACGGACAGGAACATGGAGCTCCTGTCTCAGGGAAGCTAGCTGTCGGCAGGGGAAACAAAGTTCAACAGGAAGTGGTAAGACAGCGTGACAAATGCTGGAGCCCCAAGTGCCATGGAAACCTGATTAGGGGCCCACCAAGTGTTTGGGAGGGGAGTGGCGGAGCGGGGAGAGTCCACACAGGCTTTCAGGGAACTTGATCCTAAGGCAAGCCACTTCAAAGGGGGCCCTGTGCAAAACACACCAGTCAGACGAGGAAGTGGAAGGGACGTTAGTTTGTCAAGGAAGCTGCAATGGACAGCGAGCATCTCCATGCCACATAGCAACGTGAATGCTCACGGAAGGAGAGAACATGGGAAGGATCGGGGAAGGCAGAGACAGAGCAAGCCAGCTGCAGACAAAGGTTCAGGCACGGGCACGAGACAGGCCAATAGACGGAGACCAAGGCACACACAGGAAGTGACAGAGAAAGAGAGCCACAGATAAAGACAGGCAGAGGCCGAGGGACAAAGAAAGGAACAGAGGGAGAGAGAGCAGCAGGCAGAGAGGTAGACACGGGCACAGGAACCGAGAGAGAGAAGCAAAAAGAGACAGAAGAAGAAACAGAGAGAGTGACTGAAGAACAAACAGAAAGAGCAGGAGAGAGAGAGAGAGAGAGAGAGAGAGAGAACGAGGACCACCTGCTCTTGGGGGGCCACCGTGTAAGAGGCCGTGAGTGCCCGGGCTACAGTGCTGCTCACAAGGCCAAGGCCCCGGCCAGCTGGGGGTACATGGAAGGCCAGTCAGAGCCAGCCCGCTGCACCCCACAGCCACCCGGCGTCACCTCCTCCCCTCCAGCCCCTGGGGATGGCGCACCAGGGCAGGCCCATGAGACAAACCAGGCTTCCATGATCCCCTCACCAGCTAGTGCATGGGTAACATGCATTCCTCCAAAAACAGCTTAGAAAAGACGCTCCTTGGGTAAATAATATGCATATAGTGCATGTCCTATCAACCTCCTTTGGAGAGCAAGGAGGCACCATCGTGAGAAGCGCTACAGCAAAGAAGCCCACTGAACACACTCTAGGCTAAGATAATTCCATCTTTTCAGGACAATTCCATCACCATGCTCCCGTCTTCTACAGGCACCAACTCTGCTCACCCTCTGAACCATTGTTCTGCTTTGGGGAAACTGCCTCCTCTAGATTCCAAGTTTCCAAGAGCCCTTTTGATATCAGGAGGAACTGATTAGTAGGCTTAAAAAAAGAAACCACTTTGATGTACAAAGTGAGATGGGGAGACAAGAAAGGGAGAGATTCATTTTGCAGAAAGGCTGTGGGAATGTGTGAGAGCCTCACCACAGAGGAATGGGAGACTTTAAAACCACCCAGTATGGTGGCCTATAGCACAAGAGACACGACATTTTGCTTGAGATGAACAGAAGAAAAAAAGTAAAATAAAATAAATTAAAAGAGTAAGCGGCAAGGTATTTAAAAAATGAGAAAGGGCTGGATCCGCATTCGGTGCTACCATAAAGCCGGGTGTCCCGGGCTGAGTCAGGAGATCTCTCTGTACCCTGTTAGCTTGGCCGAAACCTGGGTCTCTCGGGGGGAGAGGACAGGAATGCACATCAAGCACAAGGTCAACAGCTAACAAAGGGGGAGTCCCCTCCCCAAACAGACAAGGGAGGGGTCCAGGGAAAGTACATTGGCGGCAGGGGGAGAACAAGCTAACAGAACTAATGCTCTGAGTCAAGGCAGTGATTTCACAGGCCTCGACTCAGACCACAGTGGGCCACCTCCCCGCAAGGGAGGGGATCCAATTAAAGGGTGCATGGTACAGAGAAACATAGGCCCACCGTGTGGACAGAAAAAAAAAGAGGAATCCAGCTTCAATTATGTAAAGTGAGACCAAGTTTGCTTCCCAAGCGGGAACAAACTCGCAGGTAATGAGTCGCTTAGCCCTCAGCTCTCCCCACTGAGGACTTTCAGTGACCTCCGTGCCTAACAATTTTACAAGGTTCTATTTCTCTGTCTCCATTTATTATTCAAAACAGGAGCTGTGTTCCCAGAGAATGCTCAGGGCTGTAATCAAATCCTACTAAAGGAAAAAAAAGAAAGAAAGAAAAAACTCCGGCATTCATTCACATCTTATACCAGAGGGGGGAAAAGAATAATGAGCAGAGTCCTAAAAATACTTAACATTCAAAAAAAGAAAATGAAAAAACTTCAACCCCTAATCCCAAACTCATTATTAAAATAAGTGACTTGTCTTAAAAGTCTATATAATACCACAAAAAGATAGCGCTGAGAGCAAACCATGTCCTTGACTTCTATCTTAAAAAAATATTATTTGGTCCATGCAGTACTCTCGGGTTCCATGCAAACGAAGTTCTCTCGCAGAGAACATTCACTGGGCACCTACTATGTGCACTGTGGTGCTAGGCACTGGGGATTCGGAGACGAAAATACTCAGGCCCCTGCCACGTTCCTGCCACTGAGCGGTTTTACTAGCAGTCTCTCACTCAGTCACCCAGAGGTGCCATATTACTCCCCACTTCAGAGAAGAGCAGATTGGGGTTTCCAAATAAAGCAAACTCCATGTTGCCCTTGAGGCCCTCAAATACTCCGGTGGTGTGGGAGGAAGTCTAATCCAGGGGCAGCAGAGAGCCAGACCGAGTGGACATGAAGGAGGAGAGGCTGAGATTCCCTAACAGATGCTTCTCACAAAGAGAAGCCTCCAAAACTGAAACTGAGCTTCAAACTTCCTGCTTCCTATGGCCCCCGCTGTCTGACTCTGGGGAAACTAAGCAGAGCAGGCCTGAGGCAATGATGACCAGGTCAAGGTGTCCTCTGGGGGCCACTGCCCAAATGGCCAGCCGTTCCCACAGCCTTCAGGCCCTTAATGATCACTTTCCTCTCTCTCTCCTCCCTCTGGCCATCACAACCTGCCCCCAGGACAGAATCCCCTGACAGTCAGGGCCACCTCTGTGTGAACAGATGGCACTACCCTGAAGGGCATTCAGACTTGAAGCAAAAGGAGCATGGCCTGGCGGAGAGGAGGTAGGCGTGCGTGTCAAAGGGGTCCAGGGAAAGTCTGGACTCCACCACCTCCTGCCTGTGAGCTTCATTCATTCGCCTAATTCTTCACTCAGTGAGCCAACCCACCTTAATTCGGCACCCACCACATGAATCACTGTGCCTCAAAGGGAGCAGGAGACAGAGAATTTGCTCTCGTGGAGCAGAGAAGACAGATAAAAATTCAGTGTCATACACCATAATGAGGCGCCCAGCGCTGGGGGGGGCTCAACCCTTCTGCGTCTCACTTGCCATATTTTTTTTAGACTTTATTTGCCAGAGAGAGAGAGCACAAGCAGGGGGAGCAGCAGGCAGAGGGAGAAGCAGGCTTCCTGATGAGCAAGGAGCCCGATGAAAGGCTCGAACCCGGGACTCTGGGATCATGACCTAAGCTTAAGGTAGACGCTTCACCGACTGAGCCACCCAGACACCCCCCAGTTGCCATAATACTTATAAAAGAGGGTAACACCTCTGCTTGAGTCACAGGCTTTTCAAAATTGAGAAAATGAACATGAAGACCCAATGTGCGCCTGACACATTGTGAAGAACTTGATAAATCGTGAGCTGGTGATGGATGCTGGTACCCTGGAAGGGTTTCGTCCAACAGGTGGAGGAGAATGGAAGGTGATGATGGTCCCCCCCAGGGCCCTGGAAATCGCCCAAGGCACCATCTCTGGGCTTCACCTAGCCGAGCTGAGTCCCACGGACCGCCAGACAACCTTCTAATCCAAATGCAGGCTTTCACAAGAACGTTATGCTACCCATTATCATAAAAATAAAAATGAGAAATTCAATATCCATCAACAGGGGTCTGGTTAAATAAATTATGGTATGGCCAGTTCAAACCACCACGGTGTAGCTCTTAAAAAGAATGAGGTAGATCTGTATGTAAAATAAAATAAAAAGATCTCTTAACTACATTGTTAACTGGGGGGAAAGTCATATTCCAAACAGTGAATAGAGTAGGCAAGTAGTTACTAAAACATGTGGGAGTGTGCGTGCAACTCACTCAGGCATCCCTCATTTCTGGAAAGACAAACCCAACACTGGGGGTCCTTACTGACTCTAGGGAGGACTTCTAGGGCGCCAGCGATACGAGGGAGATTCACTCACTTTTCACAAAGCGCTCTTTTAGACTACTTGCCTTTTCAGCATGGGTCTAACAAGGTTTGTCAAGAGTCCAAAATTTTACAAATTCCAATTGTTTAAAGAAAACTCCAGTCTTTCAAGGCACACAGATCTGTCACTTCTCACTGGAGGACTCTGGCTGAGTTAGTCCATATCTGAGCCTCGGTTGTCTCTTAGGCAAAATGGTATCATAGTAGTAATTACCGCTAGGGTCACGGAGGATTAAATGGAGTAGTAATACCTTACAAGTATTTATATTTGGGGCAGACATCAATAAACGTTACCTATTAAAAGTGGAGTTGTTGACTTAGAGGAGCTGGTTCATGGTTTCCATCATCCAAAAGGAGAGTAATGCACTGAAGGCACTCTCTAAAAATGCACCTGCAGTGACAGGAGTCATTGATCTTTCCTTCAGCATAGAGGACACACAGGCACTCCTCCAGAATCCACACTGAACCCATCCTAAGGAATGCGACCACTCCTTGGTCCTCGCCTGCTCTCAAGTCCCCCTCCAGGAAGGCAGGCCTTGGAGGATGCCTGGATGCAGGGATACGGGAGCCACTTGCCTGCTGCCGACAGCAGGTCCGCTCAGTCTGAAACAAGTCAGCACAGCGAGTTCCCCATTCCTGCAACCCCACTGTCCTTTCTCAGCAAGGGGGCCACAGATGGCAGTAAAGTGAGAAGCCACACTGCCCAAGTCTTTAACGTGGGACACAGCTGGGAAGGACACATATAGGGACTCTAGGGACCTTGCCTGGAAGGACAATGGGTAACACAAGGGAACCCATGCATACCTGTTCTCCCCAACTCCCCAGAGTTGGTAGAGCTTGAGAAAGAAAACAGACTTTATGATTCAAGCGGAGTTTGAATCCAGCTCCACGACACACTCACTGGAAGATTCGGGACCTCTCTGAGCCTCAGTCAAGCTATAAAACAAAGATGAAATCACCTCCCACAGAAGGTTCTTAGTGCACAATAGGTACTCACTACCTGTGTTTCTGTCTTAGGAAAACGCGTTTATCTCCCTAAGAAATCCACAAAGATCTTGTACACATCTTGGATATCTGAGGAATAAGGGAAACCAACTCAATTGGGGACTGCACTAGAGGGCTTTAAGCACAGGAGGTAACATTCACATGCTGACATCATATAAAGGAAGTACACACCACCACCACCACCTGTGAGGGCAAGTGTCCAAAAAAAAAGGTCAAACCTGAAACTCATCCAGACTCTACAGCTAATGACCAATTCAAAGGAAAGGCAAGGGACAGAGGAACATGGTAAGGATTACCACAGGGCTGCCATCAACAGAACACTAAACAGGAGACCATTCTTAAGGCCAGGTTTTTCAATAGTATCAAAAAGATGTGTGTGGGGGAGGGTAATGTACAAATTAAGAAGCTAAAAAGACCGATCACCCAACTGCACTGTTTGCACTGCGCTAAGACCCTAATTAGACCAAATAAATCAAAAAAATGTTTTGAGGTAACTGGAGAACACTGAACACTGACTGGACATTTGAGGATAGTAAGGAATTATCATTAATTTTTTAGGTATGATGATGGTACCGTAAGTATCTTTTAGTGATAAACACTGAACTATTCTGTGACTGAGATAATATGACTTGGATATGCGTCCAAATAATCTGAGTTGGGAAGGGACTGAATGGAGTAAGAATGAGTCAAGAATGACCCCTGAGTTGGTTGCCAAAGCTGAGTGATGGGGTTTCATTAGGTGATTCTCCCTTTTCCACAGGCTTAAAATTTTCCACTTTTATCAAAAAGCTGGTAAGTAAGCCATAGGCTGGTAGGGAATATTCACAACATGTGTTAACTGAAAAGACAGGTAAAGAACTGCTAGAAATCAGCAAGAAAACACAAGCAACCCAGCAGGAAATGGGTGCAGGCTGCCAGTCACAGAAGTGGAAACCGAAATACCGAGTTGGCAAATGGCAAGATGGTCCGCTTCACTCGCAATGAGAAAATCACAAGTTAAAACCTGCCTCACGCCCACAAGTGTTGGTAGGGATGTCAAAGTGCTGGCAGGAACTCATGCACACCAACAGAGGGATCATAAACAGGTATTTGAATGGATGAATGAATAAATAAATAAATAAACAAATCTCAGTACCATTTAAAATAACATAGCATACAACTCCGCCAAGTTCGCCCTTAGGCCCGGGTCTCACAGAAACGCCTGTGTAGTGGATACAGAAGTGCTACTACAGGACTGCTAAGATCGGAAAGACAGACAGGCCGACCTTCTGTGCTTCCCGACAGAAAACACCACCCCAGCGACAGCGATGTTCGCAGGAAAATTAAAGCCCCATCCCAGCCCCCAGACCCAAGTGCCAATTCGGGAAAATAGAAGCAACAGAGGGGCATGGAGAAGAACGCTGCAGAGGCACCATCAGCCAGTTTCTGGTGGTGACACAACCCAGGGTCTTCCACAAACACATGTTAAAGAAAAGAGAGGAAAGAGAGGTGGAGGGGGACGTGACGGATGGACAGGAACATCAGCGAGCGCTTCGATTCATGGACAGAGGGAGTGCAACAGCGGTGGGCAGGGGCTGGAGGAGGGACAAATGGGGTGTCGGGGTTTCCCGGGGCAGAGGTTGAGCTGGGGAGGAGGACAAGCTTCAGGAGACAGAGCAGAGGTGCGGGTTGCACCTAGGGCCACACCATCTCACACTGAAGACTTGTTAGGATGGAACACTTCAGCTTCTGTTTCACACAAGTCAAAACAACTGTGTTAAAATGAAACATGAAACACAAGAGACATAACCAATGACAAGACACGGACCTCACATGTATCTTAGTTTTTAAAAAACTATAAAACATTATGAAACAGTAAGAAATTTGAACACTGCTCTTTGATGATCTAAAAGAATGAAAGGGGGCGCCTGGGTGGCTCAGTCGTTAAGCGTCTGCCTTCGGCTCAGGGCATGATCCCAGTGTTCTGGGATGGAGCCCCGCATCAGGCTCCTCCACTGGGAGCCTGCCTTCTTCCTCCCACTTCCCCCTGCTTGTGTTCCCTCTCTCATTGGCTGTCTCTCTCTCTGTCAAATAAATAAATAAAATCTTTAAAAAAAAATTAAAAAATAAAAATAAAAGAATGAAGGGTAATGGAGGGATGATGATGATATCGTATTTATGGTTTCCCTTTTTTTTTTTTTTAAGATTTTAAGATCTATACCAAGAGGTCTATTGATGAAATAACACCAGTATCTAAATCAAAATCATACAGAAGGAGAAGCAGGTGTGGGGAACTTCAAACAAGACTGACCACCACTGAGGAGAGTTCTACTTGACAAATTTGCATAAGATTCTTTAATCTTTGGGCATCTAACACTGGACATGATAAACCTTTGAAACAAAAAAAGCTATTATAACCGTATACAAGAGGACAAAATGCTCTCAGCATCGTGGTTTGCAATAACAAAATAATGCAAAAAAACCTAACTGTCCATTAAAATGCAACTGGATTAAAATTATCATGGTACTTCATTCAAGAGAGAACTCAAGAGTCAAGGAAGTGAATGAATTAGACGGGAGGCTCCTAACCAGGGTGGTTTGGTCCCCACCACTCAGGGAACATCTGACAATGTTTGAAGGCATTCTTGGAAGTCGTTAGCGAGTGGGGTGCTACCGGCCTCTAGTGGGTAGAATTCAGGGGTGCTGCTAAACCTCCTACACAAAGCACACGACAGCCCCCACAGCAAGGAAGTACAGTCATGCCCCTTATCTGCAGGGGATACATTCCAAGACCCTCAGTGGATGCCTGGAGCTGCGGACAGTCCTGAGCCCTACATACACCTTCATGTGGTACCTATGACAAAGTTTAATTTCTAGATTTGGCACCTAAGAGATTAGCAACAATAGCAAATAGATTAATTTTAACAATATACTGGAACGAAAGATGTGAATGTGGACTCTCTCGTGAAGTATCTTATTCTCATCTATTCTCCCTTCTTTCTCATGATAATGTAAGAGGACACAACACCTACGTGAGGAGCTGAAGGAGGTGAGTGACGGAGGTGCTGTCATATGGCGTTTGGCTACCACTGGCCTTCTGACAACCCGTCAGAAGGAGAGTCATCTGCTTCCAGACTGTGGCAAAGTGGAACCACAGATATGGGGGGACGACCCTAAGGGGCCAAATTATCAAGAGAACCACAGTTTTAAAATCCTCTACTCCATCTGTGTGAGATAGGCCTTAAACCACAGTACTGACTTAAAAACAAACAAAAGCAAGGGCCAAGGAGATATATACAGGTAACACCATGTAAGTAAAGGTTACACAAAACCAAGATTGTTTGTTGCTCATGGAAATTTATGTAGTGAAGTATAAAAACAGGAAGGAGAAGGCTATACACCAATTTCAGAATACTGACTATGGGGTGTGGGGCATGAAATGTTGCAAAGGGGAGGCTTCAAATAGAATTGGTACCATCGTTCATTCTACCCCTTCCTACCCGAAGGAAACCAAGCGTAGGGAAGGTTCATGCACATGAAATCTGGATGGTGGGTACATGACAGCTCACTCTTTCCGTCTCCATACTTTTCTATACCCTTGACATTGCCAACAATGAACAAACTGAACAGTGTGGCTGTGGGCAGCAGAGGCTGGGAAGACAGACAAAGCAGGCAGAAGAGCGAGGCTGGAACCTCGCTTCCCAGGCAGGAGCACTCACCGGTCCCCGCAGGTCAATGAGCTCCTGTCTCATCTGGGACACGAGGGCCTCCTTGGCCACCAGGGCCCTGTGCAGGCGCTCGTTGAACTCAATCAGCTCGCCGTGCATCTCCGCTACCTGGAACACACAAGCACCACACGGTGAGGCTCAGAAGGCAGACCCACGCCCCACCCCCAGCACTTGCCCCACCTCTGTGGGCCTGCCACTCGTCGGCAAGGCACCAGGAGGTTGTCCAGGCTGGAAACACAACATTATTTGCTTATGAGCTGTGCAAACCCACCTCTCAGTCGAACACATCTGTGACTGGGTGGATGTGAACACTACGGAATCAACGGTCCGCAGTTTATGGTTGGGACAGTGCCCTATCAGCTCTTTTTGGGCCTTCGGTTTTTATCCTTCATAGACACTTTCCTAGCAAAGGCTTTCTTCCTCATCTGAGTTGTGCCTGCCAGGAATGACCCGGCTCATGGCACAGGTGGAGTAACTGACCACTTTCGTTCCTCAGGGCCTTGGTTCTGAAACCAAGAACACAAGAACCAGAGCCTCGGGGCAATGGCGACAGTGACGGTGACGGTGACAGATCCTATGGCAGCGGCACAAGGACCCCTCAGTCACCAGGATCTTTGCCAGGGACATCCCTTCCGAGTGCTCCTCACATCTTCATGATGCTGGCTCCGGGAGGCAGGTGTCAGTATTCCTGCCTTACAGAAGGGCAACGATGTCACAGCGTAGAAGGGGCTAGCTCAAGGTCATACCGCCCATGAAGGAGGGACTCCAGGGTCCTGGCTCTGGACCACCGGGCCACACGCCACAGTTCTACCACTTGCATTATGCCCACGTGCAGCCCACTTGGGCCTGCTCTGAGCCCCTGAACTTGTGCATATTTACTCAATACCCTTGGCTCATCCCAAACTAAAGGAGGTTGCCATCAAGTAGTCTATGACTGAGGTACACAATGAACCACAGGTCTTTCTAGCTATCAACTTATGAAAAGCACAATGATATCCTATATGGTCAAAACAAAGTAATTTCTCTGATTCTATGAGCAATCTTGTGGGGGCTTAAGATCAAATTCAACTACAATTTATTTAAACATTTTAGAGAAATTTGCAATGTCATCTTGCCATGGTCTTCAGGAACCTTGAAAGAAGAATCTTGCAACCATCTTAAAGAGAACCCCTCGAGAATTTAGAGGTCGAGAGACCTTCCCCCAGTCCTGTCCCCCTGCTTTTCCTAAGAGATCACCCCTCCTGTACACTATAGACTTTAGCCATGACTTATATTCTATTTAAGACAAAATCAGTATCAAACCACTTGTAATAAGTACTACTTATGAAATATAAAACATACTGTAAGAATCAAGAAGGGATACAGGGAGACATCTTATGGGAAAAGAAAGGATCATTAACCTAAGTCTTGGGGCCTCAGGAGGAATAAAGGGGGAGGCCTTTTTTTTTTTTGATGTGTTGTTATATAAAAGGTAAAAGGCATAAAAGGAAAGACACAAGATATGAACATTAGTCAAGGGACAGATTTTCTTTCCATTATTTCTGCTTTTCCTTACTTTTTAGTTTGCTGATAATGAACACTCTTCCATTTATCAGTGGATAGAACCACTTGGGCCCTTTAAAGAATTGAAATTCTTCACCTGAAACTAAAGGCAGCCATGGTACAATCAACATAAAATGCACCGGGCTCCCAGTCACATCCTGATTCCTTCAACTTGCTCTGTGAATCCCCACCCTATTCATGGCAACCCCCTGTCCCCGGGGTGCCCACCTCCTTCAAACCCGTATGAAATGCCAAGTGGGAAATGGTACAAAAGATATTCCGAGTACCATGCAATTAACAACGGGAGAATAAGGCACTGAGCCTTTAACCAGCTTCTGTCTGTACAGACCTAAAATTCATATTTCCCAGCTGTGTTATTCCTTTTGTATAGAAAAAGCTTAAGACGATCTTCTTTCGGTCTTTCACAAACAAAGACAGTATCGCTAATAATGCCTGCGCGGATCCCCCACACAGAAATCACCTAAATGTTCCCTGAGCTTCCTCGGGGCGGACAGTCCATTTACCACACAGTAAGCAGAGAACACAGCCGCCAATACTCCTGCTAAATGCCTGCTGCCGTAACCCCACAAAACAGCGCTTTACATAAATGCCACCAGCATTTCCAAAGGAAAGCAAGGTTTTGCTTTGTTTTTGTTTTGCTTTGTTTTGCAGTGGAAGCCAGAGTGTTAAAACAATTTTCCATAAATGCATAAAACATCGAAACATCCCAGCTTGCAATGGTATTTATCAGGAGCTGTCAAAACCCTGGTTCTCTTTTGCAGCCAGAAGAGTGACTTGACCACGTCAGACAAAGCTTTTATTTTGCTAGGGAATTGGGGGGGGGGCGGATCCGACGGAACAGAGGAGATAAACTATGAAATAATTTTGAGTAACCATTAAAACTGCAATATTCACTGTTACTAAGCTAAGCTCTGAAATTCAGAGTTTCTAGATTAGATATCCCTACATAGAGCCATTGAGACCAACAGCTTTGATCTTCTATAAACCATGCTGAGCTTACTGTTCCTTGAATAACTCTTTCCAACGCTAGTGTAACTAGAAATGGATTCGAGACTCTGAGAGCCCCAGAAAAGGAAGCGGAGATGATGGAAACAAGAGCAGGCAGCTCAAACCTGGCTGACTGGTGTTCCTATTAGGCTCTGAGGGCACTGACAGGTCTCGCCTGACCAGTCCTTGCCTGGAGTAGCCAGAGAGAGTTGCAGAGAATGGGACACAGAGACAGACACTAGCTACCCTTCAGTCCATGCTTGGCCAAGCAGACTGAGGGATCTTCCCAAAACAACATCCGATACCATCACCTGCTGTTTAAAACCTTCATTGCTTCCCACTGCCCTAAGGATAAATAAAACCCAAACCCCCTCGTGATCAGCCTCTCTAACAACATCACCTGCCCCCCCACCCCCAGCATCTAAAGTCACTCAGACCCTCAGGTCTTCTATGTCCCATAAACATGCTAAGCTCTAGGAGGTCACCCTGAGATAGGAAGAAGAAATGCATATCTAGCAGAGGAAACTGCAAGTGCAAAGGCCCAGAGGTTGCCAGGGCTGGTGGGGGAGAGGGGGGCAGCTAAGACAGGCAGTTAAGGGCTCAGAGTCTGGTGTAAGACAGACCTGCACCTGATCACTCACAGTGTGCTCCGGCACCAGGCTCTTAACCTTGAGGAGCCTAGAGCCATTTACCCACAAAACGGCGATTCAAAACCCTACCGACTGCATGGGGCCACCGTGCTGCCGATGTGAGCAGCCGCACCTAACCAGCTCTGCACTGCGTCTGCACGTGGCAAGTGCTCAGTGAAGGAGACCTGGTTGCACAGGATGGGTAATCCCATAAAAGGGAAATGGAGGACAGGGATGTCTTTAGAAGCCAGATAGAAAGGGGCCACATGTGCTATACCAACGAACTCAGCTGTGGAGAGAGACTCATTGTCCCCCAGTGGACAGAGTTGCTAACCATGTGCCAGGCCTGGTGGGGGGGGGGGTGCAGGATGGTCAAGGGGTTCACACGTTACAGATCAGACAAACTAGAGCTTACCGAGAGAGGAGGACTGGGAAAGAGGATGGGGTATCAAGGAAGGTCTCCCCAAGAGCAAACATTCAGGAGTCCCTCACTTCTCCCCTCAGGCTTGGCACAAGCTGGGCAAGCCCCCCACCCACCCACCCCCATGCACTATGCCCAGTGCCATTCGGAGAGGAAGCCTCTCAAAGTGCACAACTCATGAATTAACAAGGTACAGCTGCTTGTCAGGCACCTTTTGGATTTTGCCCTTTAGGTTGGACAGAAGGCAGATTTCTTGAATCTTTGGCAATATCCATCAAACTTTTAAAATCACTCATCTGTGACTTGGCAGGTCTCTGTCGGGGAGTAACCCAGCCCCTCCACTTGCACCTGTGCCTCAAGCCCCAGTGCAGCTCCAAATGGCTGGAACCTACCTAAAGACTCAGCCACAAGGGATCAGTGAAATGTATCAGGCTCACCCCCTCTCTACCACCTCTGGCCCCTGGGAGACACCACTCGTCGCTTGCTGCACTCCTTCCTCAAGGAAACACTCAGGCAGCCACTCCCGACTCATCAGAGACTTGGCCTGTGGATGACACCGACTTGGTATCCCTGGCACAAGGGATGGGGAAAAGCGTCATCAGGAAGGTGACATTTGAGTTGGGCTTTGGAAGACGAAAGCTTTGGAAGTTCAGGAGACTGAGCAATCCATTCCAGCTGGAGCATCAGAGAAGACGATTTCCAAAAATAATGTGGCTGTGAAAAAGCTTTTAAGTCTGTGAAAATCCCAGGAATTATCATAATTACCTGCCAAATCATGAAAGAATTATAAATTTTAAAAAAAAACCTCTGCCATTTCCTCTGATATCGGAATGTTCTATCTAATCACATTCAAGCAAATCATGCTTCTCCCTCGCTCAGCTACCTAATTAGACACTTCCTGATTAACTAGACCAAGACAACGCCCAAATTTTAATGGTAACTGAGGCTCTCCTGGTCACATACCCCAAACTATCCAGAACATTCACTTTGAGGTCTCAGCATCATAAGTTGTATAAAATGCACAAGCTGGCCTTTGGTCCCACATACACAGGGTGCAGGGAGGGATCTAGAACCTCTTTCTGTGATGAGGACACTGCACCAGGTAAAGACTAAGACCTTGCTTAATTCACTTTTGAGCACCAGCTATGTTCCAGGCCTTTTCCAGGTATTACAATCATCCGCTCACATGACTCTCGCATCCCTCCTGCAGGCTGGGCATGTCTCCCTAAGGAGGAGCCTCAAGGCTCGGAGAGGCCAGGCTGTGAGACTAGGGTGGGGGAGTCAGGAAGTGGCAGGACGGGATGGTCACCGTCTGTGCTCTTCGCACGCCACCTTGGGCTATGGGACATAGGCTGAGCCTTCCAGGGGTTAAGGAGAGGAGTGTGCCCACGGAGTGAAGGGAAGCAGTGCAATGCGGACCAGTGGTTCCCAAAACAAGCTGATCATTAGCCACTCGGAGGGCTCTTGAAAAATACAGATTTCTGGCCCCCCTTGTCAGGAACTGACTCAATGGCGGGGCGGGGCGGGGCATACCAAGAAGTACTTGTTAAGGACCCCACTGGCCATGACGATCACTCCAATCTGGGAGCCACCAGCACAGACCAGGGGGACGCATCTCACATGCCGAGGTATGAATTGTAGGTGGGCTGGCCCCCAGTTGTAGAAAACCTAGCGTTTCAGCCCATGTTTGTAACAGCGATGTCACAGAAGCTTCTCCACTTGTCAGCTCTCTACGTCCAACTTCTCACTGAGGTGAACGAAGCCACAAGCCAGAGAACAACTACCTCAAGTCGCTGGCTGACAACAGACAGCAGCCATCAGCACGTGTGGCGGGGCGCTCGGTAACGGTGCGGGCTGCCTGGAAGGTCCTGGGAACGGGGGCCAAGAGGCGGACAGTGGGCTCCGAGCTACCGGTCTGGCACAAAGGAAGAACTGCAGTTGACAGTGAAGATCTACAAATATTTAACACAATTTCATATTGCTATGAAATCCAGGAATTTGGTTTTTCTAGATTTTTTTTTTTGTATTGTACACGTGTTAGTCTGCAATGAAATGGAAATGTTTTTAAAAACCCAGCTCTTCGCCACAGGGAGTTTGAAAGGCACCTACCTACAACACATACGTTATATTTGAAATAATGTCTTACACTAATTATCAGAAACAACGATGAATGATGAGGACAAAAGAAAGCCAAAATAGGATCGTTTTTAGATAAGACCTGAGGTTTTTTTAAAAAAACAAGACAGAACCGAGGCCATCAATACCTGTCCTCCTTTCAGATGGGTATACACGGTGTTCTCGTACAGTGTGGGTCTGGGACAGTAACTAAAATCCTGAGTGTCCACACCCAGCCCAGGACACTGGCCTCAGACGTCCTGGGAAAGTTACAGCCGCCATCACCCTCTTTGACCCTGGTACGCTGAGCCTCTCCTAAAGTTGCCTGAACGTGCCCATTTCCCAGGGGAGGAAGGTGAGGCTCGGGGAATGAGGAAGTCTCAGGTCACAGAGCACACGAGTGACAGCTGAGATCTGAATCCAGTTATCATGGCTCCAAAGCCTGTATTCTTTCCACCACTCAACCCTTCAGGTGATAGATAAATCACCCAGCAAGGGAAATACTGGGACCACTTGGGCTGAGCGGAAGGCTAGGCTCAGAGAGGCTGCGAGCCCTGTATAAGGCCGCGACTCTAGACCAGGTCTCCTGCTGCTAAACCCAGCCTGCTCCTCCAGGGGGGGACAGGAGACTCCCAAGGATGAGAAATAGGGCAGTACTTGGCACAGCGCTTGTGGGGAGCGGGAGGCAGGCACACGGCGCACTTCTCTGCCCTACGGCTGCTCACCCATCTCTCCAGGAAGCACTTCGTCAGATGCTGCGGCTCCCTAGGAGACGAAGGCTCTTACTCCTCCTCACTCTAGAGCTGAGGGAACGGCGTCACCGACAGGGTAAGCACCGTGCCCATGGCCACACAGGAAGCCAGAAGCCCCGGAACCAAGAGTCACAGCCCGAGTCCATGTTTTGGACTCTCTACCCGGCCTCTCCACCCACCATCACCAGGATGCTGAGCCACCGTCTCAACAGCACAAGGCCTGCCAGGGCTGATGAACCTGGGCCAAGGACTCTGAGCACTGCCCCAGGCAAGGAACACCGGCACAACCACACACACCTCCCCCCGCCGGACAACGCACTGTCACCCATACACGGTGCACACATTAACATACACACACGCCAGAAAAGGCGTCACACACACATGGGTGCACACATCCCCTAGGAAAGGGCACCGCTGCACACACAGGGGTATGCACGCACACGAGCACACACACGGACACACCGAGGAAAAGGCACCATCAAGCCGACAGGGCATGGCTGTCATCAGTAGGCAGAGGAGGACAGCCATCTGGGCTCCGGCTGCTCCCACTGCCCTCTGAGCCCCCAGAGACCAGCCTCAGACCATTCCACAGACACCCACCTCAAGGAGACCCTGGCAGTACAGGGAAGAGCACCCAGATTAAGTGAGAACCTGTGCTAAAGCACGCCCTACCGTGGAATTCAGTGTCCAAAAGAGACCCCAGAGGACATGCTAGGAGTATGCAGGCCCCAGGATGAGCCTTCCAGAAAGTGGGTTTTGCTTCATGTGAAGACAGTTGGAAATCAGTTTCTTTCTTTTTTTTTTCTTTTTTTTTCTTTTTTTTAAGATTTATTTATTTATTTATTTGACAGAGAGACAGCCAGCGAGAGGGGGAACATAAGCAGGGGGAGTGGGAGAAGAAGAAGCAGGCTCCCAGTGGAGGAGTCCGATATGGGGCTCGATCCCAGAACGCCGGGA
The DNA here is from genome assembly GCF_002007445.2 of Ailuropoda melanoleuca. NCBI lineage: Eukaryota > Metazoa > Chordata > Mammalia > Carnivora > Ursidae > Ailuropoda > Ailuropoda melanoleuca. Next base: position 28,822,426 of record NC_048227.1, read on the forward strand.
TCATGCCCTGAGCCAAAGGCAGACGCCCAACAACTGAGCCATCCAGGCATCCCAGAAATCAGTTTCTAAGTGACAATTTCAATATGAAATCATCCCAAGGGACTGTCAGGTATTACTTCAGGATGCTCAAATCAGGACAGGTACAGACATAAGAGGTGTGGAAGTCCAATCCAGGTTCTACTTTCTGCTGTGTGACATGAGTATGTAAGTTCACATCTCTGATTCATACTATATTCTTCCTCAAATAAGGACAGTGCCCCTCATTGTCCAGGTGTGTCATGAGGGGCATTAAGAAAGAGTTCGGTAGCTCCCTAGGGCCGGCCCCGGTGGACGATCTTTCAGTACCCATGATAAGCACTTTCTAGAGACAAGGAGCGTTCCAGGTGCTCTCCACATTCACACATACAACGAGCCTGGGAAGTACAGCTCTGTGTCCATTTTACAGAAGACGAAAGCAACGTTCAAAAAGGGCAAGCAATTGTCCAAAGTCACAGTCTGTAAGGAGGGGGTGGGGGGCCAGTAACACAACCCTGCATCTCCTGTCTTCTGAGTCTCCCCAGTTTCCTCCTTCCTTCCACACCGCCTTTCACCATGATCCTATTGGGTGGAGGATGGAGCTGGGTGCGGGGGTGTTGTTGAGCCCAGGAGCTGCTCAGGCTCCCCCAACCTCTGCCTTGAGAAGGCAACAGCTCTGCCATCTCAGGACCGGTCCTCCTCAACATCACATTGTAAAGCTGTCCAGTGACACACTCAGCTGAAGCCTGAGACAGACCCATCCTCAAGTGCCACGAGATAGGGCTGTGTGGGCTGTCTGCTCCATCCCTGAGATAAGTAGAGGCTTGTAAGGAAACCCTGCTGGTAAGTTCAATTTGAAAGAGCCTCCCTTAACCTCCTCTGTAGCGAGCCTGTGTGTGTTCAGAACTGCTGAGCTTGAGAGAAGTCCTACTTGAAAACATTTGGCTGGGATTACGATTTAATGGGGGGAAAGAAACACCCAGAACGAAGAACAGCTCAATTAATAATGGTATGTCTCTGAGAAACAGATGTTTCACTAACCGTGGCAGCCCCAGCATGGAGCTGCTGGGCCCCAGTCCCTAATGTTGGTCCTTGTTTCTCCTGACACGTGACCTTTCAGAGAATACACAAGGCAAGCCGTGGAGAAAGGTCACACGGAGCAGTGGCTGCGAACAGCCCAGATAACACCTTTCTTTCCAGCCTTTGCTAATGGCCCTTAAAGAGCAAAGGCAGAATAGACAGAAAGCGTGATCATCAAGCAGCAGCCGACACCTTCCCTGAGGTTGAGACAAATGAGCAATGATGGGAGAAAAAAAAGAAAGAAAGAAAAAGAAAAACAAGCATGAGTCCCAGCCCTCTGCTGAAAGATGCGCTCACCCAAGAGCAACAGAGAGGCATCAGGCAGCTGCGAAGCTGTCTGACAGGTCCCGTCACCTGTCACCCTCCTGCTGGAGCCTCTGCAGAGAGGCCACCTGGCGCTGTGTCTAAGGTGTGCGCCCCGAGTCAGGAGACCATCCCCCAAATCGCTTTTACCTGTCTGGGCCTCAGTTTCTCACCCATAAAATGAGGCTGCTAACAGTGTCAATCTCACAGGGGTTCCATGAGATTTAAATGATTAAGAGGTAAGAAGTGCTTAGCTTAGAGCATGGCACGCACGAGTACCCCTACTGTTAGAGCCACTGTTCGCTACGAACCAGGCACCAACAAAGCAGCCGCTGCCACAGGCCCTGGACCATCGACAGCGCTAACTTCTCTCACACCCGCTCCCATCTCCCACCTGGACAAAAATGACAGCCCCTGCTGCCTGTCCTGTTCTGCACCCCACTCCCAAGCTGATGCTCCAACAACCCCCCGGAACCCAAACCAGATCACACTGTTCCGCCTAACACCTGTCAATGATGTTGACACACACAGTGACAGGCTATCCGCAACCGGTCTCAAGATAATGCGGGGGCGGGGGGCAAAGGAGGGCTAGCACGCAGCAGGACTGGTCTTGGAGAAGGAGCTGGATGAGGCCTGTAACGGGTACAGGGAGATACGTGACACCATTTTTGTCTACACTGAAATTTCTCCAGAACCCAAAATTTAAAAACAGCTTTCAGTGGCATCCCATTCATTTCCTTGACATAGGATTCAAGCAATGGAGAGAGGGGTGAGGTAGAAGGAGGGGTGAGGTAGGAAGGGGAGGGGAGGAAACATTTCAAGGGAAAGACGGACACTGGCGTAATGAGACTAGGGGATCCTCCTCCAACTCCCTCCCTCACACACCTCCTAAAGCCCCATCTACCCCTCAAAGCTCAACTCAAATCTCAGTTTACTTCCCTCCCCAACTCCTTTGATCCATTCATGCATCAGCAGTAGCTACAGCAGCTGCTGTTTTCTGAACACCTAATACAGATCAAGCATCTGCAGGGCCACAGACAAAGGATCTTTTTGCACAAATAACAAAAAGGTGTGCATTCTGGGTAGCTACAGTCTCACAGGGCCTAAGCTCAGTGAGTGGGGCATGGGCTGGATACAGCTCCTACTGGACTCCGAGCACATGCCCTTGTGCAGCGAACAACCTGCACAACTGTACAGTAGCCTTAGACATTCTGCCAGGTGCTACTGTTGCTCCCATTTCACAGGGGAGGAAAATGAGACCCTAAGAGTCTAGAACCCTTGCCCCTGATCACAGAGAGGTTACTGCAATAGCTAACACCCAGAACCACATTCTTTTTGTTACACAAATCTCCTGCAGAAGGTGGTACGTCAATGCCGTGGCCAGGCTTTGTGCACCCAGCAGACAATGCTGTCTCCCACACAGTTCACCGTCCTGGAATCGAGCACAGGATCTCACCCATCTCTACACATCTTACTTGGAATCACTGCCAAAGCCAGCAACAAAACCAGACACTTCCAGGCTTTTCTTTGCTGGATCAATTATGGGAGGGTCAATGGTGGAGAAGAGCACAAAGTCTCCTTTCTGTTAACACAGGAGATAATGCAGTTTACCTGGCATCGTACAATGGTTGTAATTATCACCCATTACAAGTATAAAATACTGTATTCGGCTGAGCTTGTGAAAATGGGTCAAGAATTACTTCAAAAAGCTTTGCTGGCCTCTCCTTTGAAAAGCACTGCTGTTACAGGCTGGTTCACGGAGGAGCTATTGATTCTTGAGGATCCCAGAGTTGGAAGGCAGCTCCACAGTGGCCTCACCCACCTCCCAGCACAGAACGCCTTCTCCAGCCTGCAGTCAGACACTGAAGGAGGAGGAGGAAGAGGGGGAGCCCTCATTAGAGGAGCAGACATTCACCGAGCACGTACTCTGTGCGAGACCCAGGTCTCACACACACATCAGCTCATGCGCAGGGAACCTGTGAGGCCCCGCCATAGTCTATTCCCCTCTTTGAACATTCCTCTGCAGGAGCAGAGAGGTCACAGACCCATCTGCTCGACGACAAGTTCCTATGGACCATCTACCATGCAGCACGCCCGGAATTCAGCACCGCAGATACAGCGGCCAATGGAAGAGAGGAGGCCCCCGCCCGGGTGCTGTCTGCATTCCAGCTACCACCCCCCAGGGAACCAGCGAGCACACGGAGGCTGACGGGGGTTCAGTCCTAGGCTGAGGTACCCACAGAGAACCTGGGATCCAAACCTAGAGCCCACGCTCCTGACTACCACAGGGTATGCACGGTCTCTTGCAGCTCTGCAGTCATCACCCTATAAAAGCTCCTCCTGAGGCCAAGTGTGCCTCCCCGCACACTTCCGGAACTACTGCTTCATGGGCTTCTTGGGCCCGTCACTGGTGTGCCAGGCACTGTCCTGGGAGCTGGGCCTCAGCGGTGACCCTCAGGGAGCTCCCCATCTCCACGGGATTCAGACTCTGACGGTTCCCACAGTGTGGCCGGTGGTACAGCAGGAACAGGGAGGGCAGGTCTCAACTCAGCCTGGGCCCAGGGGAGGGGTCCAGAAGCTTCCCCAGGTTGAAGTTTGCACAGCGGAGGAGGTTAGACAGAAGGCAGGAGAGCAAGTTAAAACCCGAGCCCCGCCTCCAAGCCCCCTGCACTCGTCTCCTCAGCTACCAGGTGGGGATCTGTCACAGAACAGGCGGGGCCGCTAGGAGAACCAAACGGGACAGGAGCAAACTTCAGAGCACCCAGGGCAGCACACAGAGGCACTCACCATGGGGCAGCCGCTTCGTATGCCACAGACCTGCTTGCCAGCCCTAGGAAGTTATATAATATCATGTACCCAATACCTGCTCTCCATTCCAGAGATTTCTCCAAAAATTACTTCACCCTGGAGTGTTGCTTTTGCATTTATTGTGCAGAGTGCTGGAAAGCACAGAATTTCATATAAAGATGTAAATTCTGAAATTATATGGCTCTTTGTCATATTCCAGTGTCTTCTAGAAATGAGGGGAGGCCAGCATGCATTCTTAATCATGTTCCATCAGAAGGAATACAGAGACCTCCTGAATATTTCAAACACAGCTCAATATATTATGCCCAAGTTTCAAAAGAAAGACAGTAAATGAAAAACATTAAATTTTATGAGCATCAAAAAAATGTTTTTCTCCCTGGAGAGACCCGTTCTCGTACCACACAGCACTCGCCTCAAGACGAGAGGGGGCCCCCTTCGGGTAACGATCACCCGGCCTCTCCCTGGGTGGGGTACACCGTTGTTGCCAAGCGGTGAGCTGAGGACACAGACACCCACACGGAAGGAAGGTCATGCTCAAGTCTGAGCAGCCAGGGTAGGGTGGTGGTTTGGAGGATGAACTTGGAGCTGGGTGGCCAGGACGGGGAACCCCATCTGCCAGGGACTTGCTAAGTGACCTTGGACAAGTCATCCAGCCCCTCTGGGAGTCAGCTTCTGCATTGATGAAAATGGCAGCCACAGGAGCACTTACACCACAGGGTCGCTAGCAACGGGGTCTATACCCAAGGACTCAATCGACAGTGCCCCAACTACGACTGATTCTTGTAGCACCTGGTAACACATGAAAATGAGTGTGCTTGTGACATTTCTGGAAGCCCCAGGGTCATCAGGATACAAAGACAGGATAGGCTGGTTTAGAAAACATACCAACAAAAAGCACGCACTTTAGAGGCAGACAGACTGGTCTGATCCTAGGGTCATCCTTGGCCGGTTGCGTCCCACAAAGAGCAGCGGCTATCATTTCTCCCCAGTTGTGCACATTTCTATAAATCTCACTGTTGAGACCGTACCCTGTTCCCTGCAAGGGGTACTACGTGCCATATGGCACGTAACTAAGATTCTATGGATGTGTCAGTACTTAGAACACGGCCGGGCCGGCAGCAGGCACTCTGCAAACATCACTCACCTCTCTTCCTTCCACAGACAGCCATGGAAGTCACTTTCTCTCTGGGTCACTGAAGCCCCATGACACATTTAATGAGGACAAATGCAACAGTATCACAGCGGTACCTCACGATCGACCCCTACAGACGGGCTCATCCAATGTGACTTTCCTCTGTCTTCTGTCACTTGAGCAGTAGCCCAACGAGATACGCCCACTTCCCCCAAACCTGGTAGAAGTCAAAGGGAGTTCGTTGGTTCAGCAGCCTGTATCAAACTGGGGGCAGGATGGGGGGTGGCTGAGGCGTCAATTTCTCCCCCTACTGGCAAGAAAGCACTGGTCTGGAGGTGGACTGAAATCACAAGCCCTGAAGTGGGATTGACACGGAGACAAGGAAGTCCTTGTGGCCGAGACACCAGTGCTCACCTTTCTTCTCCCTCGGGTCTCATGGCCTCTGTGCTCATGGCACTCCTGAGTCTCAGCAAGGGCCTGCTGCCCTGGGCCTCTGCAGCTGTCTCTGCCCCTGCCACACTAAGTGAGAAGGCCACGTTCTCCCCGTGGTGTGGCTGCAGAACAGGAGAGCTTAGGTCGGCCCAGGTTCCCGAATGACTATAGGGAGTAGGCCACTCCCACCCTTGGCCCTGGGCAGCTCATGCCGGACACACAGTACGCATAGAAATCAACTCTTACCGTGTTACACCATGGGGACCAAGGAGTGCTTGTTACTGGAGTAGAACCAAGCCTATCCTGACAAACACAATCCTTCTGTGTAACAACCTTGTGTCTCCCGGCTCTCTCACAATGGGCCTTCAAGTCTGCAGAATGGCACAGAGCCCAAAGAAGTTTGGGAGAGGCTGTCTTACAACACCCATGGGAAGGAGGACTCGTGTTTCCCACTCATCAAAGAGGAAACTGGACTGGGACAAGTTAAATCGTGTGTCGAAGGCCATTCAAATACCAAGTGGTGAAGCCACAATCTGAACTCACATCTACCCACCCCAAGGTGTGTGTTGTGTCTGCTACATGGGCCCAGCAAGGGTTTTCCTTCTACTTCTCAGATACTGTGAGGGTCCCGAATGCAGTGCAGGTCCTCCCCGGGCTCCAGTGAGAACCGTGACCACAGCTTGGATGCATTCTGTGTTCCACCATCCGAGGCCCTTTACCAACATTCCTTCACTGCAGGACTCACCTGTCTTCAAGGCAAATTCCCATTTTACGGGTAAGGAAACAGAGGCTTACAGAGACTAGAGGCAGGGCTCTCACACGGAGATGCTGGAATAAATAAAGGAAAGATGAGGACAGAGATGGGCAAAGGACACAGGTTCCTTTAACGGAGGGCAAGAAAGATATTCCACACAAACAGCTACAGAATGGGAGATTCAGGAACACTCTTTACTGGAGGATCCCTGGCCCTCGAGGGTTCAGATGGTCAAGGTGATCTACTCAGACTCTGAGACACATTCCCTCCTACAGTGTGTGTGTGTGTGTGTGTGTGTGTGTGGCGGGGAGGGGGGGGGACTACAGGGGGACAACCCCTTCTGGGCCCTCCCAACTATGTGGGAGCTTTGGTCTCTTGTCTCTTGGCCACCAGGAACCTGTGACGATAGCAGCTGCCATGTCCCCGAGTCGTCACTGGGCACCAGGTGGATCTAAGATCACGTCCTCCAAAACTCCAGATTCAAACCCAGACCTGTCCAGTTTCAAATGATGCTCTTCCCACTCTGCCTCCCACACCCATCAGTGTTTCCTAAGCATCTACCATGTGCCAAGCACCATCTAGACACTGGGGAAACAGCAGTGAACAGACCGCCCCAAATCTCTGCCTCCCATGAACTTGCACCCTAGTGCCCAAGGTTACAAGCGCTCACTGACCACGCGACAGTGTGTTTGTGCCCTGTCACAGCGAGTGGGACCGCAAACAAGAGGCCCAGCTTCCAGGCAGACCCTGCAGGGTCCTGACTGCGCATCGGAGGCAATAAGCAGATCTCCCTGCAGCTGGACTCCGTTCTCGTTAGTGATCCCAGGAAAGGAGAAGGACACGGACGTGAGGAAGACAAAAGCAAAGACAGAAAAGCAGCAACAGCAACACCCTCTGGCTAAGAAATCAAGCTGATCATTATGTCTTAGATTAAAAAGAGTTTTTCAAAAGCAATGTTCCAATATTGCCTCCCAATATTCCACATTGGATTCTCGAAGATCTCTTGACCAGAGGCCCTCAGTGTGAACAGTCCCCAGTTTTCTCTGCCAAAATCCACTGCCTTCTCCTGCAGCTAACGGAACCCTGCGTTTTCCTCTCTGAGCTCAAGCAGCTTTGGGAGGCTGACCATACACCCCTGGCCCCAGTCAGCATGTGCCCTGACCTTACCCATCGGTACCTACCGCCCCCTTGGCCACAGTGATTGGTTTAGGGATGGCAGAAGGCTCGATTCCAAGAATCTCCATAGAGGTCATGAAAAAGACCCTCTCACATTACCAGAATTGCTAAGCTCATAGGAAGTTATTCGATCTGCTAGAAGCCATGAGAGAGAGAGAGAGCGCGCGAGCGCACACCTTCCTGAGAACAAAGACCATAAAGAAGAAAACAGAGACAAACAAGAGAATAAGAGCACACCCACATTTGATCAGTTGACCCCTGGTTGGTGCCTGGCCCGAGGTCAGACGAACTCCTGGGTGGGCACACGAGGTTTCCATGAACCACAAAGACTTCATTTTTAATTAAAACCCAGTTTGCACTGGGTTTCTGTCTTTTAGCTTAGAGTCCTGACTACCAGAGCCACCAAGTCATGCCCAGTCTCTGATCGAACACCCCCAATCACAGGCAATTCACTACCATTCTTTACAGTGATGACGACATGTGCGTCCTTTCTGCCTAGAGTCCTAGGACAGGCCCATGAGGATCAGACTGGGAAGAAGCCCCATCCCTCCATCCACAACATCCTTTTATTTAAAGGGACTCACTAAACTGCGGGACAGCATCACAAATTCTCCCCTGGGAAATGCTGTATGGTCTTAGGCCACACATATGGGCCTCCCATGTGTAAGGTGAGGGGTCTGGGGTACAAATGGGAGATAGAGTCCCATCTCCCAGACCCGTGCTACTGGTTAAACCAAGAGGCTTCAGATGATGTCCCCTTAGTCCAAAGGACAGCCATGGGGGTACAGTGTAGGCTGGGGGTTCAGGCAGACCTCATTATACTGTGAGACCCCACATGGCTTCTCTAAGCCTTGGTTTTTCCATCTTTCCAATGGCATGTCAATGATATGGATTTTCCAGAGGTGTTAAGAAAACGTGGCGCCTGGTGCACAGCACCTGATACCTAACAGAAGTGCAGAAACAGAGAGTGGTGTTATTAGGAACATGTCTCAGCGGGAAGGCAGCCAAGGCAGAATGGCTCCTCTGCTGGCCAGGTTCCGGAAATGACGAAACAGCCTCAGGATTTTACTAGCAAGCTGCTAAAGAGGGCACACCTCCTTCCCTGTTACCCCGGGGCCTCAACCATACCTCCAACCTGGTTAAGGGATGTGGACTGCACACCAACACTCTCCTTCTCAAGGAAAACGGAGGCCTCGCTGTCAGCACGTGAAAAAAGCAATGTCTGGCCCAAACAACTCATCAACCTCCAACCCTCACAATGACTCAGCCCCTGCAAACACCTCTGAGACATTTAGGTAGAGCTCTGCCTATGCCAAGAAGAAAAATCCATCACACAACACACTGGAGGTCCTCCAGGGGGGCAGGTGCTTCTCAGGCTCCTGGCAAAGTGCTGCGGAGAGAACATGACTTTGGCTCCAGGATGCAGCATATCCCAGTTGATGCAGCCAAGGGCAGGCAGGAAAGCATGAATCAGCAGTTACTCAGCCCACCTCCCTCCCTGAAACTTCCACTCTGTATGGGCTCCAGGGCAACCTCTGTGTGTTCACTTGTGCTTCCATTCCTAGGACTGGAGGGGGGATCGGGCCAGACACGGGATGGCGAGGGAAGATGAACTAGGCAGCTGATGGCTGGGGAAGGCCAGGTACCAGGGGTCCTCCGGGAGCCAGGCAGCCCCTCACTGCCACAAAGAGACGGGCTATCAACCCCTCCACTCAACATCGGGTGAACGGGGGTGAGGAGGTGCTTGCAAGTTTCTTCTCAGATGGAGATCTTTAAAACCTCTTTACTGCCCTCAGCCAGTCCCGTGGTTTTAAACACCATGTGTACACAGAGGACCAATAAGTTTCTATCTTCTTCTGGGAACCCCAGACGTACATATTCAACTGCTCATTCATTTACTTCAAAGTAAATGGCCTGAAAACCAAATTTGATTTTCCTCCCCTTGCAGCTGTCCCCATGACACCAGATGACAATTCACTGCCTTCCATTTGCTCAGGCCAGAAACTTCGGAATCCTCCCAGACTCTTCCTTCTCTCATAGACCACAGGCAACCCGTAGCAAAACCTGATGGCCCTCCTTCCACAGCAAGTCTAGAACCCGGCCACGCTCTCACCACTTCCAACCAGCATGTTGGTCCAACCCACCATGCTCTCTGACCCGGACTCCTGCGAGAGTCCCCAGGCGGTCTTGCTGCCCCCTGCCCTGCCCACTGTCCGCCTGTGTTCAACAGAGTGGCCAGTGCACCTCCCCTGTCCCTGTTCAAAATCCACCAGAGGCCCCCATGTCACTCAGAGTCAAAGCCATGCCCCTACAAGGGCCTAAAAGGCCCAACCTGACCAGGCCCTTACATCTCTGCCCTTGTCTCCTACCACAGCCCTCAACACCATTGCCAGCCATACCGGCCTCATTTCTGTTCTTTAAACATAAGGGCCTTTGCACTTGCTATGCCCTTTGCATAGGACTTTTCTCCCCCAGATAACTAACCACACCTGGCTCATTCTCTCTCCAACCTTTATTCCTGGCTTGTGTCAGTATGAACTTGCATGTCCACACCATACAAACTATTTCTCGTCACCCCCATTGCTCCCCAACCTTTTTCTGATTTCAGCATAATCTTTCCTATCAGCTGACTACTTTCCTTCATACTCACTTCATCGCCACTAGAAGTAAGCAATAGGAGGGCAGTGATTTTGGTCTTGCGTCCACTGCCATATCCCCAGTGACCCAAACAGTGGCTCGCAGACGGTAAGTGCTCAATAAATGTATGGAGCATGTGGGGAGAGAGGAATATAAATCACCTCTAAGCATTTTTTAAATGTTATGTTAAAATGTTTACACGTTAGAAAAGCAAACATTAGAACCCCAAGACTTATTTCCCCAGTGAATGATCTGCACCCACAACCTCTGGCCATGATGTAAGTTAGTGTGCGGAGTGAATATGTCCCTGGCCAAGATTCACATGTTCAAGTCTACCCATAAAATGACGGGATTAGGAGACTGGGCCTTCGGGAGGTGATCAGGCCACCAGGGTGGAGCCCCCATAAACCAGATTCATGCCTGTCTTTGTCTCTTCAGGCTGCTATAACAAAATTTGGGTCTATTATAAAAAAAATAAATGTATTTCTCAACTGTTCTGGAGGCTAGAAGTCCCAGATAAGGACGACAGCATGGCGGGCTCTGGTGACCACCCTACTCCAGGGGGCAGTTACATGCTCACAGGGGGGAAGGGGCTGGGGCTTCTTTTACTGGGACACTAACCCCACTCCTGAGGACTTGGTCCTTATGACCCCACAACCCCCATAAGCCCCACTTCCTAACACCATCGCCTTGGGCACGAGGTTTTTTAACACATGGATTTGGTGGGGACACAAACATTCAGAGCACAGCAGTGCCCTTCTAAGAAGAGACCACAACACTTGCTCTCTCTCTCCACCATGTGAGGATACAGGAAGAAGACCGCCGTCTGCAAAGCAGGAGTGGGCCCTCACCAAAACATGGATCTGCTGGGGCCTGGATCTAGGACTTTGCAGCCCCCAGTGTCTGCTGCCCACACGGTGGTACTGTTTCAGCTGCCTGAACAGACCAAGACGGACCCCTCACTCAGGGGCAGAGGAGGAGTCTCGCGGGTGATGGGAACCACGAGCCTCAGGCCGTGGCCGGGCTTCTCCTCTCTGGCTGACCTGGCTCGCACTGCCCCGCTGATGGTGCTGGGACTCCTAGGTCCTGTCCTGCTCACAAAATGTCAGCTCAGCTCACTGAATCACCTGGGGGGGGGGGGATGCAGAGGATGGCCCTATTCTACCGTCCTGGATCACAGCACTGAGCCTACATACAACCTTAACTTCTTGTGCATCGGGGTCTCAGGCTAGACCAGAGGTGGTGAGGTTTAGGCAGGGACTGTGGCCTTGTACACTTTGGATCTCTGGGACAAATCATGGTGCCTGACACTGTTCATGCTCAGAAATCACCAACAAAGCGATTGGTGGGTCACTGTAACAGCCCAGAGACTAGAAACATCTCAAAGTGAGGGAAATGCCTGCCCTCATTCCTATCTGCTTATAGGATATTTCTCTACATAAAAGCCCCCCTCTATGACAGCTTCATGGGTTCCAAGAACTTCTTTGGGGATTTTTCACATGCACACCAATGATTCTTTCTGGCCCAAGACTTTGGAAAAGGGAAGGAAGGTGTGTGGCCAGAAGAAAGGAGGCAGGCTTGGAGGCGGGGGCGGGGGGGCCTCAGGGTGGGCCCACCTCCATGAGCCCCACTGTGGGTTGGAGCAGGCTGACTGAGCTTCTGGGCCTCAGGTCCTTCACTAAAAGAGGGCGCTGATGCCCACTCACGGGGGGTGTAAAGAATCAAACTGCATCCAGAAAGCTCCAGGCACAAGGCTTGGGATACAGCTAGCATACACCTGACAGGAGTGAGGAAGAAGAAAACACCACAGAAGCCACCAGCCCCTGACTGCTGGCTTCCCCAAGGACACACACACTAGAAAGGCTAGCTCTGAAGCTGAAAGAAAGCTCTAGGGCCTTTTCAACAGAGGCAGTCATGAACTTCCAAATATGACCTCATCTCTGAGGCATCCCCCACGGCTGAGCAATCTCCCCCATACCCCAGGTCACAGACCCAGGCCTGTCCAAGCACGAACCATGTCTGCTCCATCACACTCTGTACCAACGGCCAGTACACGGCTTTTCTGAGGTCAGGGTTCGCTCCATTCACAGGCTCTCCCTCCAGCACCCCACGTGCCAGACACCTTCAGAGCCCTTTCCTCCAGAAGCCTCTACACACCCATCCACTGGCCACGATCAGTCTGCCTTCAACCCTTAGTGGGCAGCGCGTCTCCAATGGAACAACTCCTACCACCTCTGTCTTGAGCCTGGGCCCTTCTCTCCAGCCCTGTAAGCTCCCCGAGCGCAGGGGTGCTGTGATGCTGACCTCAGCAGAAATGCTGTGATGCCCACTGCACCATACACAGGAGGCCCGCTGTGTCCAGTAAATTTCATGGCTCAAGTACAGAGAACCGGGACCAGGGACCTGCAGCCAGGGCAAGAAGACGGCACCCAGCAGAACTCCTGCTGGTGACGTTTAACCCTAATAGAGGAGGCTACTCCGTAAGGTGGTTAGCTCCCCATGGGCACAAGATCTCAACAAGCAAAGACTAGTCCCTGCTAACCGTTTCAGCCTAATTTCACAGTTTTGTTTTTAAACGCACTATGCCCTGATACAATGGTCTCCTAGTTCCCCGGTGAGCCCTGCCCCATTTCAGAGTCCCCATCGACCTCCCCTGCTCATCCTTCTCACCACTCGGAACTCAGCTCAAACATTACCTCCTGACGATGGTGTTCCCTGACCACCCCGTCCAGAGGCTCTTCCTGGCACCCGTTTTTGTTCACCTCGTGCCTGTGTGTCACCGCTTCCCCTTACTCGTGGTCCCAGCCCCGTGACTACATCCGAACAAACAAAGTGGCAAAAGCACTGAGACGCCAGGGCTAAGATGAGGTCACAAGAGACCAACGCCCCTCCTGCTCTTGCCTTCTCTGCTTCTCACTGGCTCCCTCGAAGGGGCCCGCTGCCATGTGTGAGCCGGCCTCAGGAGACGCCCCGGTGACAAGGAACTGAGGGCTGCCCGTGGCGGTGACACACTGGCACCGCTACACACTGAATGGCAGTTTTTGCCACAATTCCACACAGCATTGTTTGAAACCACTACGTTTAGGGGTCTTTTTTTTTTCCCTCTAAAACACAGAAACCACAATTAATATGGCTCAACTCACTTCGTCACTCACAGCTTGTTTTGGTCTGTTCCCTACACTAGAACATAAGCTCCATAAAGGCAGGACCAAGTCCGTCTTGTGCGCTCGTGAGCACGGGGGCGCACACACCAGAGCCCAGCAACGGCGCTCGGTGTTCACGAGAGGAGAAACACAGCATCAACGGAATTTTCATGTGAGTTAGGTCAGAGCACAAGGTCTCCGGATCCCAGTCCCTCCAGTGTTCAGGTTCCGTGACGTCAGCCACACAGGGAAACCATCCCCTGGGAGGCTCCACACGCTGAAGACGACTCTAGTATGTTATGAGCCAGTGGGACCGGCTGACACTGGTGGAAACATGCCAGTCTTGCACAAGCTGTCTCCCCTAATCCTGTCACCATCGGGTAGGCCTTACTCCCCTCACTTTACAGATGAGAAGACAGAGACCCCACATCGCTGAAATAACTGGCCAAAGCCACCCGGCTGCTCAGGTTCAAAGCCAGGTCCATCTGATTCCCAAACGGGGCGCATCCCTCCACCCTACCCTGAACGTCCAGCTACTGCTTCAGCCCAGCGAGTCTGAAGGGTCAGGACGACTCTGCAGATGTCTCCTGTCTCTGAGCAGTTTGTTCTGGAGAAGGAACCTGCGTGTGATTTCAGTACTGACAGACTAGTATTATGCATATGTTGCTTTGAAAATTTAGCCAGAAATTAACAATAAAACAGATCTTTAAAAACAACTTGCTGCTCTGCCAGGAGCATTAACACAGAAACTTTCAACCGCCTTCGGTACAGGAGAAAGAAATCATCACAAGGAGAGACTGGGAATGTGGCTGGAGGAGCCCTGGATGCCAGGGCAGGCTGAGCAGGAGAGGGAGGGGGCATGGGACACACTGTTCACCCTCCATCGGCGCCCCTGCCTGAAGGGAAAGTGTTTTAGGAACCCGGGAATGTGCGGGGCCAGGCCAGCTGTCTACTTTCTCAGTTGCAAAGGGAGGGAGGTAGGAGGTTCTCTCCAGTCAAAGGATGGCGAGTCTCAAGTAAAAAGAACTGGGTCAAAGAAAATACATCATGTGCCAATGACCAAGCCTTCGGGGGGATGACATTCTACTGAAATAGGCACGTCTGAGCTAGTGTGGTGGCAAGAGCCAACATCTCCTTGTCTCACCCATTCCCTTGCCAACACCCTACACACACACACACGCACACGCACACACAAACACACACAGGAAACACGGCCTCCAACCTTCCAAAGCAATGTCCTTGCAGTGGACTCTGCTACTTACTGCCCAGCATAAACCCCTCCTTACAACAGACCCTTGGAGTTGCCTTTGCAAAATCCAGAAACTAAAAGGAAAGGTGACCATGTTTCACTTTACATAGAAATGACCACACACGAAGTCAAGAGTCTAGGGCCAGCTTCATGGGTATGTGACCAGTGTGGTCACACCAACCTGTGCTCCAAAGGGGTGATCCTGCCATGGGGGCTGAATGCTCCGTGCTCACCTGAAATCCTTCTTCATTTTACCTTGGAATCAGTGCTTTGTAAGTGAGGTCTGATGGGCAAGGGGGTGTGTGCGTGAGCAGAGGACAGACAGGCTCTTGGCTGCCTGCTCCCTTCCTGCCCCCTGCCAGGAAGTGCATGGGCTCCACTCCCCCCTGGGGTCTGGGTGTGCACATGCCCACACAGGTCACATCTCGGTACAGGGCTCCTGGTGCCTGGGAGGTTGCACACTTGCCCAGCAACTATCCCCATGCCCAAGGGAACATGATGTTAAAGAGCAAATAAAAATTTTTAACAACATCCTGATAGGACGAGAGAGACTGTGGAAGGGAGGAAGACACTTTTATCCTATTTTTTCAACAAAGAGCAGCATTTTCATTTTGCACTGGGCCCTGCAAATATTCAGCCAGCCATGCAACAGGCAAATGACAGATCTAAGGGAAATATTTCTATGACACAGATGACAACGAGCTCTTACAAATTACCAAATGAAGGGTCCCTCTCCCATTTCTCACCCCAGGCATTTGGCAGGATTGGTGCCACTCCCATCCCAAGTGATTGGTTTGGGGACAGCCACATCAGAGTGTACAAGAAGGGAGGAGATGCCTGCAGAGGCTTCTGGAAAGAGAGGTTGGCTCTGCCTCCTTGTGGCTGGTATGACCAGAGGCAGGGAGCTCTGGAGCTGTTGAGGGGATGCCGAACAGAGACGGAGATGCACATCGTGGGAGCTCGACAGACAGGAGGGAGGATGTGGTCCTTCGTGACCAGTTCTGAGGGGCTGGGCCGTGTCTCATCTGCAGCTGCCTTTTCCAGGACTGTGATGAAAGCCGACAGTCAAACTGGTGCCTTGGGAATGGTGGCCCTCAGTGGGTACCTTAAAAGATCTCCACGTAATAGCTTTGGGGACAACGTGGCTCTGGGCCACAAATAGGACTTTGAGAGGGAAGACCAACCTAGATCTGCATCCAGATTCATCACCTGCTACCTGACCCTGAACAGGTAACGTAACTTACACTCAGTGTCACGTACTCAGTGTTCCTGTCTGTAGAACAGTTTACTGCTCCCAGCTGCCTAGGGCGGTTAAGAAGGCAACGTGGGGGGCAGCGGGGGGGAGCGCATGGGAGGCTCAGTCAGTTAAGTGTCCAACTTCTGATTTCAGCTCAGGTCATGATCTCATGGTCGTGAGATCAAGCTCTGTGTCAAGCTCAGCAATGGGTGTGGAGCCTGCTTAGGATTCTCTCCCCGCCCCCGCACCGGCCCGTCCCCCAATGTTTGCATGGTCTCTCTAAAAAACAAAAAGAAGAAGAGGTAAACTTGAGAAAAAATTCTCAAGGGCCTGGCAATGCTGGTATTCAATTAATGTTCAGCCCTTGCCTCCTAGGGTTTCCTCTAGGGCCAGCCTTGGGGCACGGCTGCAGGACACAGGGCTTCCTTGTACCTTGGTCTTCCATCTCTAAAATGGGAGAAGCAAGGACACCAGTTTAAAGGCAAACCCGGACAGAGAGAAACCGCAGTATCCCTCTCATTGTCCACTTGGAAAACAGAACTCTAAGGCAATAGCATCACCACAACACAAGGCGCAGCCAGGGGTGTGCCGAGGTGCCCAGGCCCATCTGAGCAGCATCACAACAGACACAGGGCAGTGCGAGCCCAGCTTCATGTCACCCACTACAAGTTGTGCGTGTGCGTGCGTGTGTGCATGTGTGCGTGTGTGTGTGTGAGAGTGTGTGTGAAGTCCTGCCAAGAACAGCTCTGCAGTCACATTTATGTATGGCTCCCAAGCCATCGTGAGATGCTGAGCAGAGACTCCGCGTTGAATCTCGGCTCCACCTGTGTCATAGTGAGTTTGAAATCAAAACTTCCTCCCTCAATGCTGCAAGACGGCAACGTTAAGTAACCCACCCTTCTGCTACCTACGCTAGGACAATCAATGCCTCTAGGTCTCTGGTGATGGTCTCATTGAACATGATCTCAAATGTAAATATTATGTTTTTCTACCTTCCTAAATGCCAACTGGTTCTTCTTTGAATATAACGGTTCAACAAACACAAAGTGTCCTGACCACTGTTATGCATTCAGACCCAGAGCCACGGTGTGGTGTTCTCGGACATTCTACCGATCTTTGGGAGGCAGGAGAGGGTGGAGGTGACAGATCAGAATGTGGGATTAAAACCTTGATCCTGCCAGCTGCAAGCTGTATGAACTTGAGCACGACCGTTCCTTGCTGGGCCCTGACATCCTCAACTAGTAACACTGGGACAATCGCGGTCCCCATGATATGGCATTCCTGTAAGAAATAACAGATGCGACCCGGGTAAGGTGCTTAGTGCGCTGCCTGGCACACAGGACAAACGCAAGGACCAGTAGTTACTACTGAACACCACTGCACAGTCTTTCTTGATGGATGAAGAGAATTCTCTTACTCCACACAATGACAGTTTCAAGTAAAATTACACACTCTTCTCCACGTCTGGAAGCAGCTTCTCGCTGCACCCCAGCCCCGCCTGGAGTCCAAGGCTCTCAAATCTATGACCTATGACCCAGCCCATGTAAGACAACAGCCAAACAGAAACACGTACAGAGACACCCACAGAAACCACACTTTCACAGGACATCACTGTGGGAAGTGCTGCTGTGGGTCCCACTGGCCTCTCCCCGTTGCCACTGAAGTCATTCCCCACAGGACAAGTGGGAAAGCAACAGTCCATGTCCCCTACATGCATGTTGGCAGATTCCATTTTCTGGAACAGAGCTGCTGAATGAATGTTGAATGAATGACACACCTCAAAGTCTTTACACGATATCAAACCTGAGAAACTGTTGCTTTTAAAGGACTTGGAAAGCTGATCATTTAAAGAAGAGGGGCCCACACAAACGCCCACAGGGCCCGGGCAGGTAAACTGTGAGAGTCTTCGCCTGCTAGGCAGGGACAGTTCTCCTGGAAAAGGAGTGGCTGCTACCCAGCCTCAGGCAAGCACAGACCCAGTGCTGATGAATCTTTCCTTTTTTTTTTTTTTCCCCCAAGACAAACTGGAAATCAAAGATTTTATGGGGGAATGTCTTGGTTGTTGAACACCGTCCATAAAATCAATTTAAAAATTTATCAGTCAAATAAAACTGATCTGGCGGCCAGGTGCAAACGACTTCGCCAGGTTTGAATCTCTGATTGAAGGGAGTCCCGCAAATGAGTTCATCTTGAAGGGGAAAAACCCTTTGTCATCAGAGTAAGGGCTTCTTTAGCCAACTGCTTCACCCATCAAGATGAAATAGATCATTCATGCAGTGTATGACACAGGGCCCAGCACACGGTGACGTTCATCTCCCTCCCAGTCCTGCTTGTCCCTGAAGTGGGACTCCCTACGGAAGACAATGGAACCTGCTAGAAGAAGAGCCCCAGACTTCAGTCTCCCAATGTCTCTCCATCAAAAGGCCCGTCAACAAGCACATACAACTGTAGATGCCCCAAGGGAAGAGGATTCATCTGCACTGTGCTTCATTTTAAAACATCCCACCCACAATATCTCCAGATTCAGGTGATCAATCAGTATTTATCATCTCCGCACAGTGGTCTTCAGCCACAACTTGAACTTCTGCAAGGGATGGTTTTGGAAGGGACACTGCCTTTGAAATGTGATTTTGTCCTCATTTCCTTTTAGTGGAAAGGGATGATCCTTTGTTTTCATCTTTTGTAAAAGGCTATCCAAAAAACGGACCTCTCAAATGTTGAGCAAATGGACCCACCAGCTCCCGAAGGAAACCAGCATTCCCAGGAAGCTGCATGAGGTGCAGTGAAATGACAGAAGCATGGGACACAGGATGGCTGGGTGCATCCAGGTCAGCAGCTGCTGTCACGGTGCTGCGAACGAATGAATGAACAAAGCCTGAATTCAGTGCTTCATCATCTCACATCACTGGCCAAGTAACGTCCTCTCTCTGAGCCTCAGGTGTCTTGTCTCTCAAACAGGAAAAACGCTGCCACCGTACTGAGTTGTTGTAACATGAGGTGACTCTACGGCACGGGTGTGACAGATTCGTGCTCCTCCTGTTCACTCCCGTGTGAACCGCCAGCAGCATACGTGCATAAGCACACACTAACAACGGGACCAGGGCTGTTGGGGGTCTCAGAGATGGTCCGGGAAAGCAGCTCCATCGGGTGCTGCTGGAGCTGAAGCTTGAAGGACCAGAGCAGATACGGTGAGGAGGAAGGAAGATGATGGAAGCCAGTGGAAAAATCACAGGAAAGCAGACAGGACTGTGAGGGCTGAGGAAGAGTCTGCAGGAAGACTCGCGGCAATGGGGAAGTGACACAGGTCAGGCTGGGTGAGTAATGCCAAGGCAGGTGTCCATCCAGGGGCTGCCGATGCAGATGAACCCGGAAGCCGGGCCTCAAGATGAGGTTCTGGTGAGCCACAAGCATCTGCTGACGGATCCTGGGGGAGCCCACAGCCATCTCACCAAGCACCAGGTCTTTCTGAAGCTTTTAGACCATGGCCTTAAATATGATCAGGAGAGGAGACCACTGGAAGGCATCACTCCAACAGGCAAAAGGGATACACAGAGAGTAACACACATTTTTAAAGCATCACCAAAAAAGCTGCTTTAACCAGACATTCCTCACAAGCATGGCTACTAATGAGCTACCTCGGCTACAAGCAAAAGTTAAATTTTGCTCAGGATCCAAGGAAAATAATGGCACTTCATCCAGGAAAAACCAGATGCTACTGTTCAGCAATGAGGTCGAGACACACGCGCACACATGTACGCAAGCACACATGTGCACACACACCTTGTTCTGAGCCAGACTGAAAGTTCATCTTCCTTGACCACCATTTTTTTTCTGAGGTGAACAGTAATAATGTTGACAGCAGCAGTAACAGCAGCAAAAGTAACTAACGTTTATGCTATAAATTATTTACATCCTGCAATAGGGCTTCTGTTGTTCCCATTTCACAGATAGGGAAACTGAGGCTAGAGGAAGCTAAGGAACATGCCCAGAAGGACATAGCATATCGGATACCATACTCCAGGCTTCCGGCCCATATATGGAAGAGATGCTCCTTCAAATGCTTTTCAGAACAAGACAGAGGATGAATGAATGAATCAAGTTTTGGGCAGCCTCCAGTCCATTTTTGGCACAGCAAGGCTAAAGCAATTTGTGCCCAAGGAGATGGACCTGGAGCACATAGAGAAGGTGCCAGTCTTTCTTCAGTCCTGTTATCTCCATCTCCATGTAGAAGGTCCTGAGAATCAAGCACAGCCAAGTCCAGCCTCCTGGGAAGGTAGCCCCAAGCAGCTGAGGCCACGATGCTCTCTGTCTGGAGAAGGGCTGGGCAGGCCCGGGCATGTGAGCCCTACCCCCACGCAGCTCACAGGAGCCCAGGATCCATGGTGGTGAGGCTGTGGGGTGGAGCCACGGCCCTCTGCCAAGAACAGAGGCAGCTGTGGACCAAGGAGGAGCTGTAGTTGGCTTCACAGCCTGAAAACAGTAAGAAACGGACTTGCTGTCAGCTTGCGGAGGGCGGCTAAGGAATGCTCCAGTAGCATGTCGGTGAAAAGAGGTGGCAAGCATGGAGCAGACAGCCGTGCTCTGTATCCAGGACATGGCCCCAGGAATCTTATGAAGCAGATGCAGGGAGTCCTTTTGAACATGAGTCTGCCCCAAAATGTATCACTGGGCTGTCTGAGGGAGCAATTAGGACCCATGGCTAAAAGTACCTGATATGACTTACTGAGAGCCACGGTGTTGACAGCTATGGAACGTGCCACAGGTGCAGGTGCTGAGAGCCGAAACTTAGGCCGTCGGGCAGAACCAGGGCTCTGGGCTGTGGCTGCCTGGACCAACTACCTGCTGGCAGTTCCCCTTAGGCCACGACTTAAGTTCCCCAGGACTCAGTTTCTCGCTCTGTAACACGGTGATGACAGGGCCCACTTAGCTGACAGAGCTGTCAGAGGATTCAATGGTCCGCTTCTGGCAGAAAGCCTGGCTCAAAGATGGCCTGCAGGAGCGTGAGTCACGATCGTCTGTCACCACCAAGCCCCTTCCAGAGGTGGGGTAAGTGAGGCTCGGGGAGTTAGTCACTTGCTCAAGGCCAAGAGGGGGCCACCGTTTCCCAAGCACCATCTCTGTACCAGGTCACACCACCGTGATGTCTGCGTTACTGTCCCCATTCTACACAGACTGGGGTCTGGGACTGAGTGACACAGTCACAAGAGAGTAGAAGACCGGACCAAAGTTCACCTCCACTTCTTCCAAACAAAATCTACCTGCTGCTGACTGTATCATGCCCTCTCTGACCATGAAGGACCCCCAAAATGAGAAACGCCACGTAGGGCCAACTACACTTCACAGGCCAAATCCAGCCTGTGGCCGGTTTCTCTACACAAAGTTTTATTGGAACATGGCCACAGCCATTCTTGCAGAAGGTTTCAGCTGCTTCTGCGTCGCAATGACTGAGACTGGCCAGGACTGCACCGGGGCCAGCACAGCAGGGGAGAACAGGAACTCGGCCACGCCTGCCCTGAGCCCAGCCTGGGTTCTGCCACTCCGCTGAGTGGCCGGAGGTAAATGACTCATTATCTCCTCGTTCTGCACTCTTCGCATGCGCAGCAGGGATAAGACTGGCCAAGGGGGTCACGACTCAGCACCACTGATATTTGGGGCTGTGCACAGCAGGATGTCAGCAGCATCCCAGCCCCCACTCGGGTAGCCAGTAGCATCCCCCCCAAGTTATGACAACCAAAAATGTGTCCCAACATTGCCCAATGTCCCCTGGGAGTAACCCAAGCCCCACCCCCTCCACCACCACATGGAGAATCCCCAGGCTGGCGTGTCGCCATTTTGTGGATGAGCTAGAGCCCCCCGCATGGGCCCCGACCCTGGAGGCCTTCATCCACAGTAGCACGTAACTGGGAAAGTTCACGGCATCTGAGGACAAGAAGCCAGTGCCGCTGGAGGCATTCACTGGTGGCACTTTTATCCCTTTTCATTAGGTGACAGAGCAGACATATAGTCTCACCATTTTGTTGGTGCTTCACAGCGAACTGTGTTCAGGTCCGAAGGGTGAGGTGGGCCAGCCGGCAAACCGGACCACACGCTGAGATCTGTCTGTGGGAAAAGGCGCCGTCCTACAAAGCAGCCTACAGATCCGACTCAGGACAACACCCGGCACACAGTCCATTTCCAAACTGCAGCCCCGCGGCCCACACAGACACACACAGGACTACAAACATCTCCACCCCTTTGGGAAGACAGTCCTCTGTTGAAGGGGAAGAAGGACAAAGGAAAAACATGAGCTAAGTCATTCAATGTCGGCTGAATGGGGAAGGGCCACTTCACATGTGTACAAACATCTCTATTCCACCTCTCGAGGGACATAAAGCAGGACTCGGTACCAGCGAACCGTGAACTCGAGAAGGCCAGCACACGACCGGGAAATGTGCTCTGCGTTTGGCAAGAGCAGACACTAACATAATACACGTCGCTGTTTACTGCACAGGCCTATACGTGGTACATATCACTCTCAGGTCATTGATGCCACTGAAATAATCACAACAGCCACTGGCAGAGCGAGGCCCAATTGAGGATCCCAATTATCTTCATGTGACAACTCTGTTCAGTGCGTTTGATTCATTTGCCAGGCACTCGGCAAGGGGCTGAGACAACAAAATCCACGGAGCCAGAGTTCCCTGCTCTTAAGGGTTGGGAGAGGACGTCAGCTGCTGGGGCAGCCGGGCATCTCCTTCCCATCTACTCTAACAGCACAACGACTTTGGGGAAACCATTATTTGTCCATCTCTGATGTGTACGACACCAGGGGCTGATGCCTGCACCAGGCTCTCACCAGGCAATGAAGCCCCCTCCCCCTGCCACCAAGTAGCCACTGAGACCCCACCCCAGGCCTTCAGCTGGAGTTGCTGAGCTGCCGGGATGGAAGCCTGCTGAGAAGGAAGCCAGGGAAGGGGAGCCCGACTGGGGAAGCAGGCAGGTGGCATCCTCACCCGTCCCCTCAGCGCCCATATCCAGCCACCACCCTTCCAAGAGTCTGTTTCGTGGCCAATCAACCGGGCTGAAAGGATGCCCAAATCACTTGAAGATGGGTCTCTGGCAATCTTAACGAAAAGAAGCCCAACGGGTGAGACGCGACCGTAAAGAGTAAGATAAGCAGAGTCGGCTGAGCTGTTTCAGAAAGGGACTCTGAGTCAGAGGATGCCCAAGGGAAAGGATCGACAAGCCTTCTCAAGAGAGGCTTGAGCGTGGCAAGACAAAGGAGGATGACTGATGGATGAGTCAGAGAGCTGGTTCCTCTGGGGACAGACAGCCACACCTCCCAGGCACCAGGCAATCAGTCACGCCTCACAAAGCCTTGCTGTGTGCAGGCTCCTCCTCCGCCAGGAGGGCAGCGCTTCGGGGCCAGGCTCACAGCCATGCATGCCTCTGTTTTCTGAGAGCGGTGGCCAGCACAGAAGAGAAGGTCACAGGGGATGTGAGGCAGCCAAAACCTTGCTACTCCACTTCTCAAAGAACTTTCTTTACATTTGCTAAGATACTTGGAACCATCACTGAGTCTGTTCTAGGATTAGCTGCTTTAACAAACACTTCTTACCTGAAAGACCAAGGTCACACCAACAGACCAGAAACGTCTGTGGTTGAAAGAACCAGTAATAGTAGTGAAACAATAAAAGCAGTAGTTATAACAAAATAGCTAACGTTTATGGAGGTGTTCTCTGTGGGAGGCACGGAGGTACACACTTCCCATAGAGATTTTCGTTCCGTCTCCCCAGTACTGTAAAGTAGGTGGGGAATGGGAGGCTCAGCTCAGCCAAAGGGTGGCCTACCCCACAGCATGCAGCAGCCACAGCCCAGCTGCTCTGACCCCAGGACGCTCGCTGCTCATGCCGCGATGTGACACGATCTGAAGAAGGTCCCTGGGTGGTGCTGTGCTCCACAGAGAGGTGCTGCGGCAATCAGGAGGATGATACCGTGACCCAGGCTGGTGGCATGAAGGGCACTGTCTACCTGGCATTCAGTGAGTGTTGCTCAGACCTAATCCCAAGCAGTCACCTCACTGGAACAAGCCCAGCACATGGCCCAGCTGAGAACCTTTCCTCCCCGTCCTCCCTGCACATGACTGGGCCTGCATTCTCAGATTTCTGCACACTTTCTCTCCCCTACTCTGTTTTTATGCACTTAGAGATTCCACCTGTTGTGGGCTAAATCGTGTGTGCCCCCAGCTCAATCGTTATGTCAAAATCCTAAGCCCCACAGCTGTGGAATGTGAGCATGTTTGCAGACACTGCTTTAAAGAGGTGATTACGGTAAAAAGAGATCACCAGTCCAGGCCCTAAGCCACTGGGACTGGTGTCCTTACGTGAGACGAGGACACACACACGCACAGAGGGATGAACATGAGGAGAAGGTGACCATCTAAAAGCCAAGGGACGAGACCTCAGAGAAAACCAGCTTGGCTGGCACCTTGATCTCGGACTTCCCAGCCTCCAGAATTGGTAGGAAATGAATGCCTATTGTTTAAACCCCCCAGTCTGTGGTACTTTGTCATGGCGGCCTGAGCAGATGAATCTTTCATCCCATCGCCTCAGCTGGAGGAGCTCCCATCCGGGTGTGAAGGCTGAGGCCGCTCAGAAGCATGGAAAGACCCCACCGTCTTTGAAAACAGCTGCTAGAGGAAGGGGCTCTTCTGTGATCAACGTCAACCAAGGGAAATCACGACCACTACAGGAGGCTGGAAATTCTGCTCCTGGGAGCTGTCGTGCCTGCTAGGGATGGGCCTACAGGACCAGCCCTCCACTTCTCTAACGCAGCAACCCAGAGCTCCGTCAGCGCAGCAGGGAGCTGCAAGGTTTCCCTCAACCATCAGCTGCCGCTGCCACCCCCAGTCCAGCATTTCCTCAATCTCCCTGACAACGGCTCACAGTGACAAACGCACTGGACTCCACCTAAATGGGCCTGCCTCCCCCCAGACCCCTGCCAGCAGGCACAATCGCCCACACACGGCTCCCCGCATGGCTTCAGGCCTCCATGCCTCTTTCACTGTCCCCCACAACCCTAGGTACTAGTAGAACCCCATTTTCCTCCAAGAAACCAAAAGCACTTCTCCAGGGTCACGGACTCGGGAGTGACCTCTAGGACCCAGGCCACCAGAGTCCAGACTCTCTGGTTGGGGTTGGCAAATGAAATCCACCCCACTCCCTTCATTTATGCATGGAGTTTGACTGAAATACAGCCCTGCCCGTTTGTTTCTGTGTGGTCTACGACCGCGTCCACACAGCGAGGGGCACACGCAGAGACCTTTTGTCCATAAAGCTGAACTTCCACTATCTGGCCCTTTTCGGAAAGTCCACTGACCTCATTCTAGGCAACCAACTCCACACCCTGCCTGCCCAATTCAACCCTTCCAGGACTCTCCCCAATCCTGACTGCCCCTCACACCCAGACAGAGAAAAGGGGGGGGGAAAAGACAAAAATTCTATTTAAATACAATCCTACTGATGAAATAAAGAGCAAACCAATTTCTCTGTGGATTCTTTTGTTCTCAGAAATTGCCAAGACGTCAGCCTCGCACAAGATAATAAATAAGAACCAGCAAAGTGCCTCCCAAATATTTAATTAAAGCATTTTATCTGCTTCACCACCTGGGAACAATGGGCCACAGGTTGGAAGATCAAGTCTAAACCTTAATGTTGAATTCTTGGTTTTATAAAGTGCTTGTCACAACCTTAATATTACTTAAATGTAGTTTTTTTCCCTGTTATTATTAATTAGGTTTTCCCTAACAGTCAGTATCACAATTACCCTTCAAAGAAGAGCTGCCAAAATGCATTTAACTAATTTTTGCAAAGCAAACCTTTTCCGAATCACCTCACGTTGGCTCTCAAATCCCTCCTGTTGGCACAGAGTCCCCCCGTCAGATTGAAATCTGCTATGAAACTCAGCAAACACGCGCCCTGCGGCCTCCCAACAGTGCGGCTCCGTCTTGCAAACACCTTTCAGAGGGGCAGATGGGAATGGCTATGCTCAAAATGTAAGCATTTCAGAGTCTCACACCCCTCTTCCCACCAGGGTTGGGACAAACCGCCGGTGCAGGGCAAAGTCTGGCAGGGGACACGCAGTTAAAACTGTGGAGTCCTTGCATGTTTTCCATACCTCTTGAAAGACAGTCATTCTGCAACGTGCTGTCATCTGCCTACCGTTACAGGGATCGTATAAAGGGCGGGGCGGGGGGGGGGCGGGTCTGNGGGGGGGCGGTTCTGGGTGAAGTCACTCTGAGCTTGGGTCCTGATTGTGACTCTGCTGCTGCTATTTCTGGTGTTCTAATTTCCTTCATTATAGTTCATTACCTGACGGAGTGACTGGGGCTAGGTTCCTTGAAGGGGTGTCTAGGTTCCTTGAAGGGGTGGGGGTGGTCGTTTCCCGAATAGATGGACTGCTAAGTCAGAAGGACCGTCTGCCAGCTCTGAGCTGTGTTCATGGCAGCAGTTACTATCAAAGGGGCCAGGAGATGGGCAAGGAGCCAAGATTTGAGCCTCAAGGTCAAAGATGTGGGGGCAAGGAGGGGGACGGATCCCAGATGGGCAGATGGGCCCAGGCCAGAGACTGCAAGCTTCAAGAAAGAGAATATGAGCCAGGGGCCAGCACTGAAATGCCGAAAGCATCCCCACAGAGCAAGAATCAGCTGGAGCTGAGGGAGGACCACCTTCCTAGGACACTCCTACCTCCCCGTCCTCCGTCCCTCCTGAATGCTGCCAGCCTGGACCCTCGGCATTACTGGGGCCTGCTTTCCCAGCACCCTGCAACCAGCTGGTGAGGGACTGCTTTGTTTCCTGAGGCTTCAAGGATGTCATTCTCAAGTCAACTAAGGACACCCCCAAGAGCCCATGGAATGCTGGTTTCCCCTGAGAAAGTTATACTAACATGGGGAAAAAAAAAACAGATACACCTGTGATGACTTGAGTTGGGGTCACTGAAGACCAGTGTGATCTGAGGTCCAATGGGGAAACTGAGGAAGTTCATGTGATTCTTCCATGGGGTTAGTTTGCTCAAAAAGCACTTAAAATCCAACTCTATTTTAGTATTTTTAACCCAAAATCACTCTTAAAATGCATGGGACAGCTCAAATAATTCAAACCAATAATATTAAAAGCTTACATTTATCAACTGCGTACTACATGAAAGAGATTTCAAACTAGGATTCCACTTAATCCAACAACCCTTTGAGGGACACTCATGTTACAGACAGACAAACTGAGGCACAGTGGGGAAGTGAGACCGTACTCACACTCACGTCCATCCCTCTCCAGAGCTCTTAACCTCCCCACACTCTTAACCACCCCACGGGTGTCTCTGCAGCCCAGCACAGACCTCGGCACAGGGGATCGTGAGCTGTGCTGCCTGGACACCAGAGGCCCACGCTGAGTCCCAGAGACAAGGCTCTTCTCTTCTATGTGCCCAGTCTCTCTGAGGACTCAGGACCACAATCTTGGTTCAGTGCTCATCTCCCTTTTCACCTTGGGGCAGCCAACAGCTTCTGGTTGGAAACTAACCATTGTTTCGTATTCATCATGGTGCTTGTGCTGGTATTTTCTCCCAGTGGCAAAAGACACTGTTTTTCTTTATAAATAAATTGACTCTAGGTAAAAAAAAAAAAAAGGAGCCAATTTAAGGAAAATATTCAGTCAGTGCTGGTGGGCAGACACAGCAAAAGTCCTGACAGGAGCATGGGAATGACTCAAGGGAACGGCGTTGACACACAGGGGCCCGCGAACAACTCAGCCCTGGTCACTGCATCACGACGGGATCCCACAGAGAGGGTGCTCCCCACAGTCCTCTGGGGCACCGAAAAGTAGCAGAGCTCCACTTGAGAGTTAGTCTTATTCACCAAGTTTCTGGTTTTTGCTTGTATGTTATAAATAATCTAACTAGGTAGATTGCAAATGGACATGTACACCGCGGATTCTTGTTCTCAAGTGGGATTTGCGATCAAGGAAGACTGTTTACCTCAGAACAAGACTCCCTGCATTTTCCCATGGTGCAGGACCCCAGTGGACCTGTAGTGGTCACTTGGTAGCCTCCCCAACATCCATTCCTTGCCCTTCCTTGGAACGGCCTCTCATTTCCAGTAGGGACTGTAATTCCAGGCTAGTGGGGTGCAATGTAGGATGAGGTCAAGCCAATGAGGGAAGTCTCCCTCACTGCCACTGCCAGCATGACTGGCCTTAGAGGTTCTATCTCAGGTCCTCTCCTGGGAATGCAAGGACAGATACTTATCCTCTATGTCTGCTCCACCAGAAAATATGCTCTGCCCATCTGCTTTATTCACTGGTCAACCAAATATTTCACTGAATACAAGAATGGTTTTCCCACCAATGAGTCAGCCCGGAGCCGCTGTGTTGACCCAGGGTCATACCCACTGTGCTGGGGCAGGTACTGACCAAAGGTATCCGCTCCTGGAGAGCAGGGGAGGCCAGTGGAGAGAGAGGCCTGGAGCTGGCAGGAAGGGGCACCTTCAGACTACACTTTGAGTTCTCCTATGTGAGAGGTTAAAGAAACCCACCACCTATAAGCTAATTATGGCTGAACCCTAGCAGTCCTTTCTGTCCAGGAAATTTCCAAGAGAAAGACGGTTCTCCCTGACTTCATGCCTCCACCATTCACAAAGCAAGTGAGGACGCTGATCTCTCATCTTTCTTGCGGAGATAAGAGCAGAGCCTTCGTATGGTTTCTGCCAATATTATTTCCTCTTCTCCCATGGCATCTGTTTCATCTATAAAATGGGTACCCAATCACTACTTCTCTTGGTTCCCGGTATGGGTAAAAAAGCAGCATCACAGACGAACTGTTGCCCTGATTCTCAAAACCAATGACAGCTAAAACATTGCTGTTACTGTTATGAGAGTCCCTCTAAAGCGGTGGGAGGGGATCCCTAAACTTTTAAACCCTGTGACTTTTGAAATGCCCTGGGAAAAAGTGCACATGCTGAGAAATTAGATTCTCACCATTGGATCGTCTCTCACTAATAAGTAACAGGGACAGAGTTCCACAGCTCTGCCTTCCCAGCTCAATCCTCTCCGCACTGGAAGGAGCTCTTCCCTCTCAACATAGAGTCTCCATCCAAGTCACACGTCATCTCCCACATGAGGCAGAAAGAAAGCAGATGCTCTCGGCCTGCTGGCTCCCATGCCCCCCGAGCAGAGGATGCAGCCATCACTGGGCGAATCACAGTGCCCCTGGGGTCTCTGTCACCCAGAGAAAACCAAGAGGAGCAACATCCAAGGACCCCAGGGCAGAAAAAGCAGTGTGAGCCAAGGCTGCTGCCGACGGTCGGACTAGGGTCTACCTGGCTGCCAATTCCGGCAAGAGCATGACGCTTGCCAAGTGTGTGCACGTTCCAAGCGAGATGTGAATTCCTATTCTGGCTCTGCCACGTGGGACTAGCTTCCTGCCACACTCAGAGGGCACGCTCTGGGAAAGAGGCTCCCGTTCTCAGAGTCCCAGTGACTCATTTGTGAAATGGGTGGACAATGTGCCCATTGCAGGACTGCTGAGAGCCAAGGGTACAAACAGCCAGCACAGAGCCTCACAAGCCAGAACTCCATACAGAGTATGGCCGTACTGGGGAGCCCTACCGCTGAGCGGCTGTTGTTACTGCCTAAACCAAGTGTGGATCCCCCCACAGCAGCTAGAAATAAAAGGTGCTGACAAATCCGAGCAGGTCTTGGGCCAAATGCCTCATACGCAGTATCTCATTTCCACGTGGGGGAAGCTGTCAGTCTCCCCGACTAGAATGTAAACTCCATTCTCTTCTTGCAGAGAACCTGTGCCTAATTTACCCCCTTGGGTCCCAGCATGGAGAGGGATGTGTTGTGACCATCGCCATCTTGCAGGTAACGCAGTTGAGGCTTTGACAGTTTAAGGAACATGTCCAGGGTTGCCCAGTTAACAATGCATGTTTGATTCATTTCATATTCACGCCACATTTATCGTCTAATGTATGCAAGTCACCATACATACAATGATGCACAATACACACTTAGTCCCCTGCCTTTACAGACCACGTCAGGTATTAAACGTACAGGGAGTTGCTTACAAGGCAAGGCAGTTGGCAGATCATAAAGCAGACTGTGGACATTTAAGCCCCATGATTTGTTCTCTGTGGCTTTACAAGCAGCGTGCTCCTATCTTTGGGGGGATAAGAGGCCGGCTGTTACTGCAGATAGGACCCCAGAAAAGCCACCAGGTTCTCAGAGGTCCTAGGCTCTGCAGCCCAGCTGCCCAAACTCCCCATCTCTGGGTGAGCCACAAAGCCCATCCCAAGGGACAGAACAAGAAAAGATGGGTTATTTGTGAGAGTTTTGGAATAGAACCAACACAGATACCAAGAGAAAGGATGAGGGGATGGTAGTGAAGGGGCCCCATGAGCTCAGGTGGCAGGACCCCGAGATGGGAAAATAGGGGGAGCCCCATGTACTAAGAGCCTGTGGTGATGCCGCTACGGCCCAGTAGCCTGGAGAAATTAGCAGTCCCCAGCAGAGGCTCCTGCCTGCAAATGGCCTGCACATGGAGCACTGGGAGCAGCCGTCTCCGTGTGCTGCCGACGGGAAGACTGCCTACCAATGCCCTCTCTAGGGCAGTCCTGGACTCCTACAGCACAGCCAGGCTGCAAAGACAAACTTCTGCAGGGAAAAGGAACAAAAATGACTGACTGGATTTCCTCCAACTGGACAGGTAGGAAGCAAGCTGGACAAGAGGCCAAGTCCAATTTCTTTAGTTAAAAAAAAAAAAAAAAAAAAAAAAAAGAATTCAAATAATGAAATGTGTCCTTTCTAACTCCCAGGGACATGGGCTTTGCCCTCGCTGCCACTGCTGAGTCTGTTTTCAATCCAACAGCCAGAAGGAGCCTTTTAAAACCTGCCTCTGCTCCGAACACTCCAGTGAGTTCCCACATGGCCTCGAAGACCTCACTTTCTGCCGTGTTCCCAGCTCACCGGGCACCAGGCCTGCCCTCACCTCTCTTCCCCATGAGGGCTTTAAGAACCAAGAGGGAAAAGCATACAGAGCAACGGGGAGAGGGCAGGCATGGGACGCAGAGAAGGAGATGCACCTACTCTGAGTCCACAGGGAGCCGGACCT
Organism: Ailuropoda melanoleuca; assembly: GCF_002007445.2. Classification (NCBI taxonomy): domain Eukaryota; kingdom Metazoa; phylum Chordata; class Mammalia; order Carnivora; family Ursidae; genus Ailuropoda; species Ailuropoda melanoleuca. The sequence continues at coordinate 28,853,530 of NC_048227.1, forward strand.
TCAGGTGTGGAACGGGGACGCAGCAGTAAGGAGCCTTGGGGTGTAGACAGAGTACCCCAAGGTAGGCAGGGATGGCCCCTGAGGTGACAGAGAATACCACCTGGATAATGGTAAAAGGGGCCGCAAGCCCATGAAGCTCACCCAAATCCTTCCATCTTTGAGGCTACTGCCAGTGCCTCCAACTTACCAAGCTTGTTCCTGCCTGTCTGCCTGGGACACTCTACTCCTGGACCTTTGCACTTGAAGCCTCACCTCCTCAGAGCCTCCAGACCATCCTCCCTCCACCCCCACCTCCTAGCAGTCACCTGATCACATTACCCCGTTGTCTTCAGAGGCAGGAACAAGCTTGGTAAATAAGTAGATAAATAAAGCTTGGCTTTTACTTTTGTGCATTTGTTGGCTGTCGGTCTCCCCATGAGAATGTCAACTCCGTTCCAGCAGAGAACTTGTGCTTAATTTATCAGCCCCTAAGGTCCCCAGCACCTTGCTCAGAACATGTGCTCAAAAACTTCTTATTGGTTTCTGTAGTGCTGACAGTCCTCTAGGGCAGGGTCAGCCAACTACAGATGGTGGGCCAAATCCAGCTCTCCGTCTGTTTCTGCAAAGTTTTCCTGGAACTGCAGTAAGTCTCCCACGGCTGCCATAAGAAAGTACTACTGGCTGGGTGGCTTACACAACACAAATGGACTGCTCCTAGCTCCGGAGGCTAGAAGCCCGAGATGGATGTATGAGCAGGGTTGGTTTGGTTTCCCTTTGGACTCAGATGGCCACCTTCTTGCTGGATCCTCATGGCCTTTCCTCTGGGAGCACAAAGCCCTGATGGCTCTTTCTGTATCCAAATATCCCCTATGGTCACCAGTCCTACTGAAATCTTACGGCCCCACTCTTATGACCTCATTTAACCTTAATTACCTCCTAGGAGGCCCTAGCTCCACATTCAGTCACACTGGGGGTTGGGGATTCAATGTAAGAAAGGGATTGGGGGGGGAGTTACACAACTGAGACAATTAAGTCCATACAGCACATAGCCACACGTGTGTTTACACAGTCTCTGTGTGCTTTTGTGCTACAACAGAGCTGAGTGGCTGCCACACAGAGCATCGGGTAGGCAAAGCATGAAAAATCTACTAGCCAGGCTTTCAGAGAAGTTTGTGGAGTTCTGGTCCAGAACGAAGCCCCATCACATTCAATGTGTCACAATGACCCTTTTGTTCCAGGATTCTCGATCAGAGGACACCACCTGAAACCCTGTCCATAGCATCCGAGTACTGTCACTTTGCTTCACCATCACCGGGAGCTGTGTCCCTCCCCAGTCAGCCACTAAGGCTCCTGAGATTCTGGAATATGAAACCCAGATTATAAATTCAAGCCCACAAAGTCAGAATGGAGATACACCCAGGGAATCAGGGAACTCCGTCACCTGCCACGTGCCAGCCCCACAGCAATTTGACAGGACGCCAGTTTGCTAATAACATTTTTGTAATGTAGAAACCACCCAAGGGACTTTGGTGTTCCAGGCCTTCTGGTACGAGACAGAGTGATGTCCTAATTGTCACTTTTTATCCACCAAGATCTATTAAGGGCCAAAGATATGACTGGCTTCTATTCCTCTCATGGCTTTTGTTTCCTTTCTACTCAACCACAATTTCAATTACAGTCAAGGAGCCTTGGTTTCAAAAGCTCACAGGGAAGATGCCAGAGACCTGATTTCAGTTTTTTTAAAACAAAGACTTAAATAGTGTCTCCTGGGCACCAGGGCCTGCCCTAAACTTCTTCATGTTCGTTAACTCATTTAGTGCTTGCTGTGATGGGTGCCGTTATGAGCTTCACTCTACAGGTGAGCAAAGGGCGACTCCGACAAACCAAGTAGCTCAGGGAAGCTACAGATTCAAGGAGCAAAGACTCCAACACAGTCTGTCTGACTCCAGCAACGCAACCACCACTTCCTTCCACCCTGTCAGGGGCAAGTGGCGTGGACAGGTCACACGTCTGGTCTAGAACTAATACAGCAGTGAGGTGTGAAGGACCAGGATAAGCTTAGACACCAGAGAACTGGCATGAGTCTGGGGTCTGCCACTGACGGCCTCTGAGCCTCAGCTGCTTAAGGTCGTATATACCCTAGGTCATAGGAGGCCACTGCTGTGGGATTTAGTTCATGTGGCTCCAATTTACTGAGCACCTATTATTACGCATGGACACATTCTCTCAACCCATAGTAACGGGGGACTTGGTGAGGTGGGGTGCGCAGTCCAACAGCAGAAAGGACAGAAAACCAAATGCTCACGCCAACAACCACAGATTAAGACCTGAGATAATGCACACGGGAAAGGACAGGGCACCACAAGAGCTACGCCGGGCACGGTCCCCATGTATCCTGTGGGTCATGGCAGGCTATCGGGAGATGGCCCCTGAGCCTTCAGTTCCTGTCCCCCTTGTAACGGAACCAGGTGGCTGACACCATGACACGTGTCCAGCAACCTCTGGGAGGACAAACACCGAAGAGCAGGGAAGGAAACTGCCTAGCCCAGATGTTCGGAAAACGACTCCTCCATGTCCCCAATAGCGCATTAGATAAACAGCTTGATTTCGTAACCACAGACCTTCATCCCAAAGTGCTGATTATTAATGACCAGCCCTCACAACCTTCTAAAGGAAGCCTTGTTTACTTTCTTTTTACTGCAATTTATAACTAGGTTACGGTCCTCCCAGGGCTGCCTCATCCCATTATCTCCCTCCTCCTAACCTCCTGTTATTTAATAACGGCCTTTCGTCCAGGGGATGCGCTGCTGGCTCCCCGAGATGTCTCCCTGAACTACGGCTCTTGAGGAAGGCACTCCTGCAGTGGGGCCGCTGCTCCCCCACGTGCCACGACAGCCGAGGCCATTCTAGCCTCACCGTTTCTTCCCCTAAAGCAGCTTCACTGATGGACACCTGACAACACGTTACTCGAGTGCTTAACTGGGGAGTTCTGACATATGCTGACATACGCGAAATCATCGCCACAATCCAGGTAGTGAAAGTATCCATCACCCTCAAGAGGTCCCTTGGGCAATCCCTCCCTTGCACCCCCTTGCCACGCCCTAATCACAAGCAACCACTAATCTGCCTTCTTGCTCTACGGGTTAGTTTGCCTTTTCTAGAGTTTTCTATAAATGGAATCATATAGTATATTCTCTTTTGTGGTCTGATTCTTTTTTCTCAGCATTACTGAGATTCATCATGCTGTTGTGTATACCACTGGAACACTCCCCTTTACTGTATAGGCACCACCACACCTTGTGTACCTACCTACTACTGGTGGCTATTGGGGTGTCTGTAGCTTTGGACTCTCACCAACGAAGGTGCTCGGAGCATTTGTGCACAAGCGTTTGCATAGAGACCTATTTCCTTTTCTCATGGATAAAAACCTCGGAGCAGAAAGACAAGCCCATCTTTGAAGGTGGAGCATGATCCCTTTGGTGTAGCTTTCTTTTCAGGCTCCAGTACTGGGATCAGCATTTAGCTGAGTCTCTCCAAATGCGGCACAACTATGATCCTGGACATGAGAGGGAACCTGGATCTGAGAGAGTGCAAAGGTCAATGTCTTCATTCTGTTATTAACATTTTGAGCACTTAATGTGTATCTCAGGCTGTGATAAGCACTTTCCAGTTATCATGTGGATTAATCCCCTCAAAGTCCCATGAAGAGGTGTGACTCTCATCGCCACACTGAGGACACGGAGGGGCCAGTCTGGAGTGAGCTGCCCCAGGGGACGGATGCAGCAGGTGCGCGGCAGAGGCAGGATCCGATCCCACCACCTGGCTTGTGGGGCCGCACTCGCCATCAACACACTTGCTGCCTCTCTGGGCTTGGGCTGATGTTAACGCTGTACGTCTTGCGCTCCCACTCCTGCAGTACTCCACCCTCCAGTCTACTTCTCCTGTGTCTCTACCTGCTGGAGGAAGGCGCTGGCTGTTGCACAACACCCACGGCACCCAGGGGAAGGCAACAGAACTGGCCTGGGCTTCGGCTCCTGCGTGGCTTCCAGGCAGCTCTCGCTGTCCCCACCGTACATCCCTCTCCCCTCCCTGACGGCCTGCCCTCCAGCATCAGATGGGAAGACAGTGGCCCTATGCAGGCTGCCTAACAGGCTCCCACCAGTGTGTCAGGCCAAGGTCCTGCATCAAATGCCTGAATATATATGTGGACAGAGCTCTCGGTGGTTCTGCTTCTCTGACTAAACCCTGACTCCTGCGTATTTAGCTCAAGAAGTACGAAGACAAAGCATCAACCAGCACTGAGCTGTGACTTACGCCGTGTAGTTGAAGGGAATGCACATCAATTTGAGGCCAAAGGCAGGCATGTGAGAGCCTTCAACTCCCCTACCCCTTGTGAGGGCAATCTTGCAGTTTTCTCCAAACCACACGACACCTCCAGCCCCATAAACACTGGCCAGAGAGACTGAAGTTGTGACTCTGCTCCCAGGCCCCAGTGTCTCTGCAGACAGTGGAACCTGCCCCCAGGGAGTCCTTGTGAGCGTGTGGTCATTCAGTCCACGTCTACCAAGTACTGAATACATCCTGGAACCTGGGGCGGGCTCCGGGATAGCACAGCAAACAAAGTGGTCTGTCTCCACACACACCAAGCAGACAGGCGAGCTGATGTCGACAGAGGGGACACAAGTAAATGTACGTGCCAGGTGCAGGGACGAAAAACAAGTATGTGGTGAGGGTGGAAGAGAGGTTATTTGGAGAGGAGGATCAAGAAGGACCTCCTGAGAGACAGACATCTGAACAGAGACGACACAATGCCTGCCACACTGAACCCTCCTGTAGGCTACTGTCACTCTGTCAGCTAGAAACGTGTGCAGGGGCGTGTGGATGGCTGGACTTTAGTTAGTGTGGATCTCCGCATCTCCCCTATTCTAGCGCCTGGGGGTCAGGAGGAGTCTCTCTGCTCAGGGGCTAACACACCCTTTGTTCATACCGAAGGGCCTGGGAGCTGAACCCGACTCCAGTGGCCCCTCAACCCCCCCCCACCAGCCCCCCACCCCTGTCTCGGGATACACAGAAATCACAGCAGGGCCTTTGAAAACAAGATAGCTCCCAAACACACTGGGTGGATTATCTTCTCTTAGATCAGTTTCCATTGATGCTAAGGCCCCAGAGACAGAACCTTTCCAACACAGCAAGGCCTCCTTTTAAATAGTCTGCTGTAAGCATTCACATTGCTCCCATTATCCCCAGCCAACCGTGACCTGCATTTCCCTGATTCACTCCTCTCCTCTCTACATGCAACAGGTTTAATAGGTTCCTAATGTATTCTGACATAATCGACAGCTTACATAATCACGCTTAGGATTGCCGTCCCTCGTCGGCATCTTTATTGCTTCTGCTCATTAGGTAAATAAACCCTCATGTGTCAAGACTCTCCAGCTGAGAAGCTGATGGAATGGTCTATAAGTTGTACCCATCTAGAACATCATTTATGTGTAAACAGCAATAGGGAATATTATACATGCATTGCAACAATTTGTCTTCTACCTATGAAGTCAAGGATCGTTTTCTGCTTTGCTCATTTTATCCCCGACACCCAGAACAGAGACCTGCACACCATAAGCACTAAGTATTTGTACAGTAAGTCAACAAATACAAAGCAGACTCAATAACGGTACCTAACCCAGGAGCATCTGAGATGAAGAGTATCCTCTGTGCAGTACAGGGCCCAGGAAAAGTGCTAGGTCATAGCCATTATCTAGATAATATACAACCTGAAGCCTGGACTAAACCTGGGACCAGGGGCACCTGCATGGCTCAGTTGTTTAAGTGTCTGCCTCTGGCTCAGGTCATGATCTCAGGGTCCTGGGATGGAGCCCCACATCAGGATCTCTGCTCAGGGAGGAGCCTCCTGCTCCTTCTCCCTCTGCCTACAGCTCTGCCTGCTTGTGCTCTCTCTGTCAAATACGTAAATAAAATCTATAAAAAATAAAATAAAAATAAAACAATAAACCTGGGACCACCCCAGTCCCTGTGGGGAATAATCGGTATAAGACAGAGCAGAGGCTGCAGGTCCCAAAAGCCACTACAAAAGGAGACGGGGCCAAATGCCAGCTAGTGGGACAGATGAGCCCCAGGCATCTGCCTATCAGGGGCCAGCACAGCCAGGGAGGGGTCACTTCCGCTGCCAAATGTTTAAAAAAAACAAACAAACAAACAAACAAAAAAAACAGAGCAGAGGGAGCTGGTAGGCCAAGAGTCCAGAGAGTCAAGGTCACTGGGGAAGTGAAGGATGACACAGAGAGTTCACAGCAGCACTTGGCCAACAGGTGGGGGATGTATTCCACCATCTTAGCCACCAGCACGGCCACCTCAGTGCCTGACAAGAGGCGGGGGGCAGGGACTATCGTGCAGACAGGCCTCCAGGATTCCCAGAGCCACTCCACTCTCCAACACCCTTGAGACCACTCAGCAGCCCAAGTAGCATCCAAGGATTCCACCACTGATGGCTTCTTGTCTGTTCTTGGCCTAGACGGCATCTGGCAAATGTTTACACCTACCAAGCTGCCCCACTTTGTGCCAGATACATGGGATAAAACAGATAGCGGATAAAAATGGACCCAGACCAGCCCCTCACGAGGCAGGGACTTCACGCATCCATTCCCCCATCCAACATTCAAGCAATGCGTGTGCGGGGGTAATTCCGCATGCCTGGCACTGCTCTTCACACTCTTCATGACATCACCCCATGTAGTAACAGCAAATGCATCCTTGTTGCACCCAAGAACAAACAGTTCCCAAAGTCCCAACAAAAGAACACCCTGTCCACCCCACACTGAACCCTCATAATCACTGACACACATAATCACTCCTTCTCACGACAATATGCACTTGGCATCACTACTCCATTTGATGGAGGAGAAAATTCTGACTCCAAGCAGTTATGAGTACCCAGAATTTGAATTTGTATCTTTCTATTACAGCTTAGAGAGCTCCTTTCTGCAATCCATTCTTAGAAGGACCCATTCGTCATCTATTTAAGGGTGAGGAAACAGGTGCAGAGAAGGGGCAGGGCCTGATTCCGGTCACCTGCACCCCCACCCCTGAAAGGGCCAGGGCTGAGAATCCATCCTGGGTCCCTCCGAACGTCATGCTCTCTCTAGGATACCACTCTGCTTCCTTCCCTGCCTCTCCCCCCGTGGACACAGGTGGCCCATGGGGTGTGATTCCATAATCCTTGATGCTCTCTTAAGAGAAAGCTTTGAAAGGCAGTGATTCTATTTACCCCCAACCAAGACAAACCATCAGCCTCAACTAGGGCTCCCATTCCTAGTGAGCACAACAGGACAGCTCGCCCATCAAGTCCACCCTTTGCTGTCAGACCCGTAATAACTTTCTTTGAAGAACTTCCAAAGCGCTGGGGAAGCGAAATCGAACACTCTGACACTATCCCCGAAGGCCAGGCCACTGCAGCAGGAGCTTTGCCATTAGCAGTGGGCTAACTCAAGGCAATCATCATCAAACACAGACGTTGCCTTCAATTTGAGCTGGAGGGAACATGGTGGTAAAGGCGACGAAATATGCATTCAAAGACATTCACACACTCAGCCTTTGCCAGAACAGGACAAAGATTTCAAACGCACTGTAATAATCTAATTCTCCAGCCAAAGATTTTGCTCTTTCAACAAATCACAGAATGTATTTCAAGGCCTACCATAAATCTGGACAGGATACTGGCGTGTGGGTACTCCGCTCGCCACATCAAAGGACAAGCGAGGTGACAAAATTCTAGGTGGAAACGGTATCTCTTCCTCCACAAAGCCCAGAAAGCCATAATTAGAAAACCGTAATTGTACTGGGTCAGAGGTTTCAGAGCCCAGATGGCCCCCAACGTCAAAAGCAATCTGCTTTTGCTTTTTGGGGGTGGGACTGGGGTGAGTAGGGGCCAGGTGCAAAATTTAAGGGGGTGCCAAAAAACTCACTCATCATGATAAATAAGGTTTTCATGCAATATTCTGAAGAACCAAAATTAATGCAAAAAAATCTCTATGAACAAAACAGCCAAATTATAAATAAAGACAGGATAAGTGTTACTGTTTCCTCCTCTGGCTAAGCTCAGGCTCTGACATGGCTGGGCTCTGCACCGCTCCTCTTTCTGGAGACAGTAAGACACACCCAGAAAGGGGGAGTGACTGGCCAGAGTCACGGAGCCACTGTAAGTAAAATGCCCAGGCCTCGAGGCCCTCCTCACTGTGCTATTGGGAGACCCAGCACCGGGGGCAGGGTGACCGCACCAGCCCCCCATCCTCACTCGTGCTGACGGCACAGCACTGCCGAGGACCTCGTCCGGGCACACCGCTGCTTCCTGGCAGCAGGTGCTTCTCCCAGACTGACAGAGGCGCAAGCGGGCACCTCTAAGTCCAATTCAGCAGGGGTACTTACAACTAAAGTCAGCTGCCAACATTCTGAAATTAAGCTTTCAGGAAAACACAGATGTGCTGAAGTCCTCTTAAAGAAGTGTCTTTGCAACAGCGGGCCCACCATCTCATGAGAAGCCAGGAGAGGCGAGGGCTCTGCGGCAGTTGTCAGCCCCGCCACACGTGGGTGCTCTGTAAGGCACTGGGCACGCAGCAGTGGACAGAAGAGACCATGCATCCTATCCCAGTTCATGTTCCAGTGGGAAAGCACAGTGAGCAGCGTAGGGGAGACCGAGAGCAAACCAGAAGACAACGGATATGGAAGAAAGCAAAGCAGGGTTAAGAAATAGGAATCATTGTCTGTGGGAGAGAGGGAAGCAGTTTTAAACAGGGCGGTCAGAAAGAGAAGGAAATCCTGCCACGTGTGACGACACGGGTGTACCTTGCGAGCACTATGCTAAGTGAGAGGAGTCAGACAGCAGAAGACAAATACCACACGGTCTCACTATGTGCAATCTCCAAGAGCCGGACTCCTCAAACTGAGAAGGAAATGCTGCAGGGGCTCGGGGAAACGGGGACAAGCTGATCAAAGCATACAAATTTCTAGTTGTAAAACACGTTCTAAGGCTCAATGGACAGAATCGTGACTATAATAAATGACACCGTATTAGCTACTTGAGAGTTGTTAGGGGAATAGATCTCCAAAGTTTTCTCCCCACCACACACACAAACGGTAATTATGTGAGGGGATGGAGGTGTTAACTAAACTTATTGTGGTGACCATCGTACAATATACACACGTATCAAATCATCACATCATATGCCTCTTCCACAAACCTGAGGTATGGTCAGAAAGACCTCAATAAAGCCGAGGCAACAGCATGGTGTTCCGAGAGGGGCTCTGTGAATAGTGGGCGCCTGGCTTCTTCACCTCCAAAATGGAGAATACAAAAAATACCTACCCTCATAGGGTCGCTATGGGGACTGAATGAGACAGTACGTGTGGAGTGGACAGCCTAGTGCCCGGCCCAGCAATGCTCAATGAATGCCGAAACCAGCTTCCCACGTCCCACACCAGCCCCTCCATCAGGAACCCCTCCACCACCTTCACCTCCACCACCGCCTTATCGCTGCTGGGGTAAGGATGAAAACAGAGTTAAGCCCCTGAAACCAGGTTGTTTTAGGCCTTCTTAGGTCCTTCCATACCCCAATCCACCCCCACACTCCGCCTCCCCCTGGACGTGCCACTTCCCAGCGCAGTGACTCCTTTCACTGCTCCTTCCATGCTCAGATAAGAGCAATCTGGGCCACCAAGGCATTCAACGCTTCTGACAAATACACTTACTTACGTTCTTACATAGTGCATCGAACCAAAAGGCAAGGATTTTTCCAGCACTCAGGTTGGCACTAGCTAGTATGTTTGGAGAACTGAACCCTTTCCACTGTGACCCACGTCTCTCCCCTTTTCTAATACTCATGAGCATGAAATCACATAGGAAGTATTCCTAGGGGGGCACTCAAAAGACCGATATATACACTGCACACAGAGTCTCTCTAGTTCCCACAGATTTCAAATCCCAGAAAGCTGAAATAACCAGATTTTTTTTTGTAGTGTCACACTATGATAACTGATGCTTGTAATTATGGCCTTGAGGCAAGGCAAGTTCCTTAACTGCCTTCTAAATTATCAAAGATCAAATTATGTTCAGTTGCATTTTAGCGTTAAGTGTATTTTAATTATATTCTCATTCTTGGAGAATTAGTATTCCACATGGCTGAAATAGATCATCAAGGCAGCTTTGTGAATAAAACATTCTGGATAAAACTCTGATTTCCAGAATGTTCTCACAAACCCATATTCTGCCATCTTCCTAAGTGAGAATTTATAATTCACATCTTCTTTTTTCCCCAAAAAGAATATGGTCACTTATGAACAGGTACATTATGGAATCGTAATTTTACATTAAGTGAGGAGATAAAGGAGGCAGGAAAACAGATGAAGCCAAATAGTAAGGTTAGAATCGAAAACATGCCTCAACACTTTGGTTTTAGCTAGGGATGAGCCCACATTTGCCTCTGAGCTTCCTAACAGCCAAGGCAAAGAAGGAAACGTCATTAGTGACATACTCCTCGTACCTCTTATCTAAGAGCAATTTCTCTCACATAGAAATTACATACAAAGTGAACAACCCATGACATCCTTACCTACGTGCTGCAGAAAAAAATGGTGGTGATTTTCAGCAGGCTGTATTCTCCAACCACACCAAGAGATCAAAATTTGAGTGCCACTGAAAACAGGTGCGGGACGCTGAGCCAGGGGAAGAGTAGGGACAGCAGGTAGTTAGGGTCCATCTGCTGGGAAGTCTGTGCAGCAACTGAAAAAGGAAGCCCTAACTCCACTCCAGCCAAGTGCCGCTGTGTGGGGATATGGGCCCAGAGCTTCTAGAGAACCCAATTTTTCAATTATGGAATATTTCAAGCATACAAGAACACATAGGTCTAGGAAATAAGAACTGTAATAAAGCAAACACTTGTGTATCAACTCCTTGCTTGTATCACTTAAGATACAGAACCTTCTAGTACTTCTGAAACCCTCTCCCCTGTTACACTGCCCTGATCTTTAACTGTGTCCTCCCTTTGGTTTTTGGTATAGTTTACCCCAAGTGTGATTTCCTCACCTATCTCCTGTTTCATTCAACACTTTTCTGATCTTTATAGAAACATGTTTTGCAGCAACTTCCCTTCTTCAGGTCACGTAATATTCACGAGACCCACCTTCATGATTTTCACAGCTATATTCATCCATTTTCATTGCTATACTGATTTCTAGGCTACATTTCACTTCTTTTTAATCTATTCTCTTGTCAATGGCCATTTGAGTTGTGTTGAATGACTTGCCACTACAAGCAATACAATGGACATGGCTCTATGGGTCTTTCCTGATGCATGTGGGCAAGTGCTTCTTTCCGGTGGGGCTAAAATCTAGGTTTTAGTAATGGCCAAACTAATTCCAATCAAAAAAGAACATTATGTAGACTGACTCTCTACGGGCTGGACACTGCCTATCAGCTGCTGGCCTGAAACATTCAACTCAGGCCGACAGCTCCATGGTGAACTGTGAGATAATTCTCTAAGCAGTAAAGCAATTCAGACCCCATTTGCTCCTGCCCATGATCTAGCTTCATTCAAGGACGAGAGGGTCTCACGTGGATAGACCATATGACCCTCGGGCAGGTGTTGTGAATACCACTTCTTAAAAATGATCTTTTGAAGAGTTTTGGACAGCAGAAGTTTGACCTTATACTCATTCCTACAAACCCAGAGGGAAGACATATGTGCTACTGACCAAGGACAGATCCCAACACCCTTTCAAAGCCAAATGAGCTGGAGAGCAATCTGACAGCCTGTTAGGAGGTCACATTATGCACTCAGAAATGGCAGTATTAATACACCAACTACTGACAATGCCTCCAGAGAGAGGATCTGATTTCAATGATAAAAGTTATACAACTCTGCAGAGAGCAAGATTCCAAGTTTGAAAAATTCAATACATTCCAGTCAAAAATAAATACATTACATGACAGAGAATATCTCTACTTACAGATCTATGCGTGGAAATAAAGTGTTGTCATAACAAATCCCCAAGTGTCTACAGTGACTATCTCTAGGACGAACTGCAGGTGAATTTTCTTTTTTAAAGTTTTACTCATCTGTATTTTTCCCCCCAGTGGTCACATTACTTCTCTTCCTAGTGACATGAGAATGTGACTAATCAAATGACCCTTCATTCGCGATGGCTTTTCCCCTCAACAGCCCAAAATGGATCCTCTCCAACTAGAAATGCTTTTCAAAACAATGGTGAGAGGGCTTTCAAAATATATTCACCCTGAGGATGTGTCTCCAAGAGAGACCATCAAAAGGTACTACTGCACCTGCCAGAAAGCTCCTGTAGGCCGCAGAGCAGACAACACAATCAACACCAATGGAAAACTACAGTGTCCGTGCACAGGATACACAAGAGTAGTAGGTCTCTGAACTGCACGATTTTTATTTTTTCATAGTTCTCATAAAGTTCTACTAGAACATAGATGAGCATCCCTTTATTCTTCTGTCCAGCAGCAATAATCGTCCCCTCCCTTCAAGCACCTAGGAGCATTAAATATGCCAAATGCCAGACCCATGATGCCAATTCTAACACGTGAGCTCCACATCGCCACCAGGGCTGCCATCATGAAGGAGCAGAACCGTCTCAATCAGGGACGGGCACATTGCCACCTGACTTCATAAGTACAGTTTCACCAGTAGAGCCACACCCACTTGCTTCCACAGCACACTGTGCAGGGCTGCTCTGGGGCACCACCATGCAGGGCTGAGAAGCTGCAGGAGAGCCTATGTGGCCTGCAATGCCTGAACTACTTTGTATTTGACCACTTACCGAAAAAGGGTACAGACCCATGATCTAGAAATTGTCCAGTGCTACACACACACACACAGTTACAATTCTGATGTGTCAAAGAAATTGTGGGGAACTTACATTCCTTTCCCTACATCCAGAAAGGCTATTGGCACAAAGTTTCAGATGCAAAATGGCATTTTAACAGCTGACAGCCAATTTAATCCACTCAATTTTATCACTTTTCATCCAAATTGACCACTACCTTGCTTTAAAATATATGCAGTTGAAGCAATTCAAACCTCAAACACCAGGAAGGCAGTTGTTATGTTATTTACAGAGAAGCCAGTTATCTTGCTCTCCTCCTGAGCGGCAGCAAATGGATGGAGGAATTTTCCATTAATTTTAAAAGCTTTTCCTACCAAAGTCAGAGAAGATCTCTCAAAAAAACAAAAAGGTAATGTTTTAGCATTTAAATCCAGTTTTCCTCGCAAAGGGAAAATAATTTCTACATTATTACATAGTAGGAACTGGGTCGTTCCCACCAAACACATTCCATTTAGAGGAGGAGAACTTAATTTTAAAGGCTGCTTTTCAGAAGTATTCATCTCAGGCACCTGGAAATCAAAGAGCTGTTGCACAGAAGTTGTTCCGTGTAGAAGAAAAGTTTAAGTTTCTCTAGGACTGATCTCCCTTCTCTAGACTGTTAAAAATGCATTTTTTTAAACCACCTGAGAAGGTGGGGGGCAAAAAATTCAACAAAACCCAATTTCAATGTCCTTTGCTCAAGTATCCTTGTTTGCGCAAAGCAGGCCATGGAGATGTGCACATGGTCCAGGGAAGTAAGTGAAGGCTCTGTGAAGGGGAAAAAAAGACTTTTAAAAAGGACTTGTCACTGTGCAAAAAGGGCTAACAGTCTGCCCGGGCGAAGCAGAGTTGGCGGCCCTGGAAACAGAGCCTGGGGCTCACACGGAGGAAGACAGTAGCAGGGAGCACTCAGCTCCTGGCTGCGCCCACACCAGAGCTAACATTTACCTTCGTCAACGGGAGCTGCAGAGAAAGCAGGGTGCCTGCGGAAAAAATCAGCCACCAGACAAGTTGTGAGACAGAGCTGCTGGGTGAAAAGCAGAACTCAGCAAGCGCCGGGCAGCTTGGCAAGCGGATGCGCTCAGGTTGGTAGGAAGAGGGGGAATGGCCGGGGATTTGGGCAGCCTGTCCCGGAACAAGCCTGGTGAGGGATCTGAAAAACGCAGGCTCTGGGGAAGCTCAAACAGAGGACAGTGTGGGAAGAGAAGCAGGAGGCGGGCCTTCCTGCCCTGTGGCCATCGTGGGTCTCCCCGAAGGGAGGAACCGGGGACCCCAGCACTCTTCATCCTGGTCACATCAATGCCCAGACAGGAGAGGTAGAGAACTGAGGAGGTGGAACTGGGGAGACGTCTTCTCCCGGGGGCTCCGCCTGCCAGAGAGGCGCAGAGCAGTTCCCACGGTGGATCTAGCGACCCTCAGCTATGAGACAGCGAGCCGGGAGGGAGGGGAGAGCCAGCCTGGAGAGCAGCCATGACGGGGTCTCATCCCCTAGAAGAGGACAGGGCAGGGGGGAAGGACCAGCTCTCGGGGAGCAGAATGATGCTTACTGCTGTGCGGTGGCTGTAGCAGGAGCCCAAAGCCATCCAGATTCCTGCACAGAGGGGAGCACTGCGGACGTCCCTGGCCTGGGAGGAGGGGTGCATCCTCAGAAGCCAGCAAGGGCTCACTGTCCTTGAGTAAGCACACCAGGCCCTTCTCAGCCCATCTGCAGAGACAGGCCCAAGAGAAGACTAGACTCACAGCTACTCCCTGACAGGTGGGGCTCAAGGCTGTTCAACTTGGGAGGGACACTGTCGGTCCCCCTGCAGGTAAATGAGACGAGTCTCCTTCTCAACACCCGTGGCGAACAGGAACAGCAGGAAACAATGCCTATGATCTTCATTCAATGTGTAAACTATACATCAGACGTGGTGATTCCCAAGCCATAGATGAGGACAGCCGAGGCTCCCAGAGGCTAGGTAAGAGGGCCAAGGCTCACACCTAAGGCCATGTTGGAACCCTCACACTCTGGCCAACCCAGGGACAGACCACCTCCACCATCACCTGATCACCTGTAGTTTAGATTCAAGAAGGATTCTTTCCGGCGGGTATTGGTTATGAGCTCCGGGTCTGGAATTTAAGTCCCAACTCTGCCACCAAGTATCCATGTGACCTTAAACATGAGTCATTTCACCACACCTCGGTTTCCTGCTCTAGAAAATGCGGGTAAGAGTAATACCACCACAGCAAGTGACTCTAAGGGTCAACTGAGATAAAGTGCTCAGAAAAACACCCAGCACAGCATAAACACTGAACACATATAAGCTAGCCAGCATGACAAAGATCTTAACAATTATGAAGGAAGACAGCTGCCCAGAAGAACAGAAAGGCTCAAAATTAATGGATAAAAGGGATTCTTTGTGCTTTTCATTTTTTTTAATCCACTCAACTATGCCCCCAAAGTGGATTAAATAAAAATGTTCAACTCGTTCATTCTACAGAGCTATTGGGTCAAAGCAAGTTATTAGCTGAGCTACATAATTCATTTGATTAATTTGCACTGTCATGAGCAAGAAGCAGCCAGCAAACCTCAAAGCCGCTCCCAATCCAATTTCGGGTCTATTTCAAGTTTTAGAAAGGTATTCCACTAGAAGACAGTCATAAAACGTGTCAGGAAACAGATGGTAAGCTAAACCTCCAACGAGGGCCATCAAACCCCAGGGATACCTTCGTACAGAAACGCACTGTCTGAACGGTGAGGTGAGGGGGATCGCACCCCTAGCTGGCCTTGGAACAGAGTTAAAATGTCAGTTCTGCCACTTCCCACGTGGTGTGACTCAGGACGGTCTGCTCAAACTTTCTGAGCCTGTTTCCTGACCTGCTGCTTACTGATTAAATGAGAGGATGCATGTGATGTCCCAGTCCAGTTTTTGGCACATAACTGGTGTTTATTAGGTGGTATCAATTGTATTAACTTGTATTTAACCTTTCGTTCATTTACTCCTCCATTTCTAGGTGAGGGAGGCATTTTGGGGAAAATTTCTGCTCATTCCGCATGGGAAAGTTACTCAGATGAACGTTAGCAGCACTTCTTACATACAAGCTAAGACGGTCAAACCTCTAGCTTTTGCAAACCTCTCACCGGAGCCACCTGGCTGTGTCAACCTCTTGGTGAAAGAGAACAGGCAACTGATACAAAGTTCTAGCTCCTTTAAACCAACAAGAACATCAAGCCATTAGAAGCTGAGTCCCACTTCTAAAATGACAGGGTGCCCTCAGGCAACGCTTTTCACAAAATGTTTCCCAATTGCACCCACCCAGCCAGACTGCTACAAACTGTTCAAGCTAGAAGTCTTCAGGTGTCGTCCCTTAGGACCAAATTGCAGGGCGTTTTTAAGAAACCGAAGTCTCTGGACAGCACTGACTTGACCCATAAAACTACCATCTTCCTGAACAGCTCAGAAATGATGGCTGGGCTTTACAAGGGGCTTCTACCAAAGGGTCAAGAGCAGCCAGGGGGTGGCAGGCGTGGCTGCCCATGGACACCTGTGTCAGGGGAAGCAGACCGGACAAGGCCAAGGAAAAAGAACATTATTTAATCATACCACTTTTGGAAAAAGAAACATTCATCACAGCAGCTGAAGGGAAGAAGACTCTAACAGGCACAAACAATGGATAGTGCTAATAAACTGACGACGCTCTGCTTCTGCCCCCCTCACCTGCTACTCGGTGTCCTCCTCACAACCTGGTCAGACCTCCGCACCTGCTGTTCAGATTGCCCTGGGCTGCCCTTCCTGTCTCTCACTCTCTGGCAAATTCCTGCTCTGCTTTTAAAACCCAGCTTAGGAATGAAGAGCTGTGGAGGGTCTTCTCTAGAAGATGCCAAACCACATCCCCCCTATTACTGGATCTCACAGCTAAGCCTCTCTTCTCTTTATTACTTCTTTTGATTCACTGACCCCTTAGCTGCTAGAAATTACTGTTTTACTCCCCTAGTAGGCTGTGAGCCCCTTAGAGCAAGGATGACGGTTTCTTCATCAACGTGTCAACTCGTGTGGCGCTCAGTCCTTCATTCTTTCATATATACATTCAAACCTTCACTGAGCACTGACGTGGGTGCTGGCAACCACCTCTCTCGCACCCATGTCCTGTCTAGCAAAGGTCTCAGTTTTCATCCCCCCACCCCCCGCCTTCATTCTGCATGTGTGAACAGGGCCCCTCCCTCAGCCTAGCACATGAATGAGACCCTGTGGTTGGCTGAAAAAGGAGACTGGGATTGAAGCCAGCTCTATCAGAGTCAGCTCAAGGCTCTTGCCAGGAATGGACACAGAGTCTTGCTTTGTCCCCTGAATGTGAACCTAGCAAAAGAACATTTATCCAGAGGTTATCACAGCCTCGTGTGACTAGGGTGAATGAGCAGGGGTGGCGGGGACACTGGAGATGATGTCAACCCAGAAATGATAGAGGCAGAAGCCAGACAGGAGCCTGATAACACAGCTCACAGCCCACAATTCAACCACACCTAAAGCCAGACTGTCCCTTGGATCAAGGAATTCTCTTCCCAGGGACAGTCAGGTTAGGCGGTGCTCTGAGGCACTAACACGCAAACCCTGACAGCTCAGGGGCTGAACAGATCTCGGTCTGCTCCTGCTCTCACCAGCCTGCAGTGGCCCCAGCAGGACACAGGGCAGCACCCTGCAAGCAAGGAGTCAGGGACCCCGGCTGGTGTCATCCTGTGGCTAGACCACACGGAATATACTGCTTCCAAGTTCACCATGGCAGGAGAAACGAGAAGAAAATTCACACCACCTCTTCTCAGATGACACTCATCATTTTTGCTGACAGCCCAACAGCCAGCAGCAGTCACAGGGTCCCGATCTGACCCTAAGGGAGATGGGGAAATGCCCCAGTCCTCTTGGTCCTGGAAAAGAGCCATGAGACAAGCCTGATAAATGCACAGCACAGTCCCCCCCGCCTACAGCCAAAACACTCCTCTGTGCACTCACCGGCCAGGTGGCAGGGATCACGGCACACACAGGGACTACAACGGTGAACAAGGCCACATACAAGAACAAGGGGGAATGAGGCCAACAAAGACACGGACAGGACAGGCAGCACACAAGACAGAACTGATAGAGCTAGAGAGGGGACACGGGCTGCAACAAGACACCTGGGGACCTGAACGTGGCCTTCAGCAGGTCAGCGGGGAGACCAGGGAAAGCTTGTGGGAGGAGCTCTCAAGGATCAGAGGCAGCAGCTGGGGAAAAAGGGGAGGGAAAAAGGATAAAGAACAGGGATCCACGTAAAGACCAGCCGATGGGCAGGCCTGGAGAGAATA
Organism: Ailuropoda melanoleuca; assembly: GCF_002007445.2. Lineage (NCBI taxonomy): Eukaryota > Metazoa > Chordata > Mammalia > Carnivora > Ursidae > Ailuropoda > Ailuropoda melanoleuca. Next base: position 28,871,720 of record NC_048227.1, read on the forward strand.
TGTGCATCTGGGAACGGAAACAAACTCGGAGGGGAGACCTGTGTCTGAAGAGGGAGGCAAAGAGCTAGAACATGCAGTGTCTTATATTAACATACAATAATGTGTCAAGTTCCCATGAATCTAAGCACAAAGGTGAATGGGCCTTCAGCTGTTTTTCACCATGCCCTCTGCGAGATTAAAGTCAACACTTTCCTCCTCCCAGTCTCAGCCCTCGACCCCCATGCCCTCCCCTGAGTGCTAGAGCTCCATCTGCTACTGACAACTCCTACTGTTACCAGTGAGATGACACTCCTGTGCCTTCACCTGGCATATTCTCAACACTGAGCCCAACCCCAATGGGACAGCGCCTCTTGTACCCACTGCAATAGAGACAATTCTTCCTGAGGACCCAGAAGTAGCTTCAAGAAGCCACTTTCCACTTTTGAAGAGGAAAGCAAATATAAAACAGGCCCAAAATAGCATGGGTCTGAAAAGCTAAAAACCAGCCACCCTAATTACAACTATTTTTATCTACTGCCCAGAAAGGACTAGTGGATCATTTTCCTTGGTGTTTAAGGAAGTTCATCTGTTCCTTGTCAAGTCTTCCAGGCTCCCAGATCAGAGACACAAGCGGAAACGAGACTTTAAAAGAAGTGGAAGACAAATGGAACACACAGGATAGAGACACTGAGCCAACAGCAGGGCCCGGAGCGCCACCAACCGAGGGTGGCCAACTCCGCGACGAAATGGAAAACAGAGATCCAAAGGTCTACGGCAGTAATTTAGCAGACGGGCACCGACAGACACTAACAAGTCCGAAGTAGGCACATGCAGCAGAGGGGCACAAGTGTGTCGCCTGCAGCAGACACATTCCGCCTAGAGCGATGTGTGACCCAAAGGCCGGGGAGGCAGAGGGAAGACAGAAGACCTGCTGAGTGAGAAGGGGTGCTGAGAAAAGTGAACTTCTCCCCTGTTGCTCCAGGGGGACAAGCCATGCCCAGAGAAGCAGACCGGAGCCGTATGATGGGTACCAAACACTCGGGTCTGTTTACGTCACTAAGGCTTACATCAGGCTCTGTGTGTGTCAGAATTTATCTCTATTACCCCTCCTTATCCCTTCCCTAAGTCCCCCGGGGTCTGACAAGCTAATGGCTGGCATGCTTGTCACTGCTTCATCACCCTGGTTCCCGCTCAGAGCTAAGTGAGAGCCTGCCACCCAGGAAGGCCTGGTTCTGGTTTCTGGCCAGGCCGCAGGGAGGGTCGCGGCGAGCACGTTGGCATGGGAGTCAGATGGCCAGGGTTGCATGCTAGCTCTACACACGCAAGCCCTGTGACCTCGGAGAGGGGTCTTCTCTCTAAGCCTCCAGTTTCCTCATGTGCAAGGATTCAGCAAGCCTGAGACGATCCATCAGCACACAGCCTAGGAAAAACAGTAGGCCCTCCATGGACGCTAACTGCTGTCAGCATCGTGACCCGTTTGCTGGGTGCTCTTGTGTACATAAATGTCACCAAGAGCCCAACAGATCACAGAGGGTACCAGCTTGATGCTGGAACTTACTTCCCATTTATAGTAACCTGTCATCATAATGAGAACCAATGTTGTTAATATGCCATTTATTTCACCCAGGAGCAGAAATTCTGGGAATAACTACACTCATATGGTAAACGATAAACATCCTATAATTTGGAAAATCAAGGTACATTATAAACCCTCAAAGAATGCTGATGGGAGAAATTCTCTAGTCTCTGCAACTAATAAATTACAAGTATAGATGGAAAGGAGCCAGGAAAAATACAGGTGGGAAACCTGTAGATTGAGATTGACTTCAGGGGTCTACAGACCAATCACAATGTGTGGATGGACCCCATTTGGACCTCTCTCAAACATCTGTCTGGACTGGAAATTTGAACACTCAGCAGAAACTTGATGATATTAAGGAATTATTGCTGGCTTGTAGGTACGCTAGCGATAATATAGGGTGTTTTCCTTTTAAGAAATAAAGGACTCTTATGTTTTATTTGAGATACTTCCCAAAATACTTTGGGATGAAATCAGGTCATGCTTTGGTTTGGCTTCCGATACTATGAGAAGCTGAGAAAGTAAAAAGATGTAAGGATGAAGCAAGACTGGCCATGAGTTCACGAAAGCTGAATTTGGGTGATGGGTTCACGGAAGCTCATATGTTGTTCTGTCTACTCTTACATATATTTCAAGTGTCCACAGTAAAATCATCCTTTAAAAAAATCCCAGATGGAGCCACCCGTGGGAGACAGCCTGCCTCTCCTGAGACCACCACGAGGGAAGGAGTTCACTCATCAACAGCAGCGCACTGGAGGCCTGGAAACCATGGCACCAGAGAAAACTTGCGAGCTGTGGTCACTCCACCTCGTCTCCAAACTCCTCAACCCCCAAGGGCCAGTGCAGCTGTGCTGGTGACACAGCTACGGTTCAAACCAACTGGAATCAGGATATGAGCCAAGCCAAGGGCAAAAGAGAGACGACCTGGGTTGGGCCACCAGGCATGACCTAGAGGCTAAGGTTCCTTCTCCCCCAAGGAGGGGGATCTCTAAGCAAGGGGCCCCTTGATGGGGCCCTGTTCGAAGAAGTCCCTTTAGCTGATAGTTCCATCTAAGATTCACTGGGACCAGCAGAGGCCTCCTTTATAAGATTTTTTAATAGTAGGTGTGCGGGTTTGTTTTTGTTTTTTTTTTGTTAAGAGCTCTTATCTTTTATATTCTGAAATACATAGGAATGAAACTGAGTTTGTTTCAAATACCATGAACGACTAGGGACTAGACTGGGATCAAGATGAAGCAAGAATGGTCAACGGTTACATCTCACGGTGGAAGCCAGGTAAGGAGGACAGAGGCTCAGGAGACTGGTCTGGCTCTGTACCTGTTTTGACTTTTCCAGAATAAAAAGTTTTAAAGAAGTCCTTGGAGGTTTAGTCTTGTCAGTCGTTCATGCTTCAGTGAGGGTGACGCCCACCCCAACCCCTCACTGGTTTTCGCTCGTACCTAAACAAGCACTTCAACCGCTTTGCTTCAGGAGAAAATGTCTTTCCCTCTCCCAGGGAGGTGAGAGCCTGGTCTCCATCCCTCAGCACCTTGTGACTAAAATAATAACAACAAAGTCACACCACACTTTTCATTCTGATCATCAGTTTAAAGTAGATCTCAGCTCAGAGTTCTTTATCCTGAGTTCTTACATGGAATCCAGTACTTTACTTAAAAACTCATCTTTCTTTCGTATAAACATGACTCTCAGATACATCATGAGTGCTGGATGCCACTGGTGCCAATTTAGGAAGCAAGCGCTGGGGGTATTACTGTTCCCAAGGTCCTGGCTGCCTCAGGAACTTTTACATTTTATTGAAATGATGATCACATTCACAGTTATCTACAGCATGTGGTTATGAATGTGTTTTTTACCAGCTTGAGCTTACTTTTCCATTAATAGTAACCTGCCATTATAATGAGAATAAATGTTGCTAATATCCATTTATTTCACCCAGGAGCAAAAATTCAGGGACTAACTACACTCATACAGTAAATGATAAGTATCCTGTAATTTGAAAAATCTATCAACAGCTAGCTGGGTCCTGACACATGGGAGGAAGTAAAGATCTGTTTGCAGAGGATGGATGGGCAGTACTGAAGCCCGGACCCACAGGCGACGCAACAGCGGGGACGGGCGGCTGTCAGTCAGAACTTGGGTACAAAGAGGGTAGGTCTAATGGAGCCCTGGTAGCAAAGGGTGGGAGGGGAAGTGACGTCATCTCCTAATCATATTCTCTGTCTCTCTCCCTCCCCCCCACCTCTCTCTCTCTCTCTCTCTCTCTCTCTCTCACACACACACACACACACACACGACCCTTGGACAACATGGAGGTTTGGGGTACAACCTCCGCACCGTCCAAATTCCACATGTGACTTTTGACACCCCCAAAATTTAGCTAACAGCCTACTGTTGACCAAAGCCTCATCAAGAACAGCATCACTAATGCATAATGTGTACGTTATACGTATTGTATAATCTAAAGAGAAGAAAATGTTGAGGAGAAGATACCTTCACGGACTATACTGTATTTATCAAAAGAACCCCCAGGTAAGTGGCCCACACAGTTCAAACCCACGTTGTTCAAGGGTCAGCTGCATATATAAAGCATCCTAGGAGCTAGGGCACTTTGGAGGTTAGTAAGAGAAACAGATTATAACCTCACAAAAAAATAATTACGGTCAACAGAGAAGTGGGAGAAAGTGGCTCAGCTCTGGCAAGTTCGACAGGAGGCACCAGAGTAAGCAGGAGGCTGCTACTGAATGAGCAGCCCCCCACGTCCTGGTGCTGGTCCCACAGGACTAACAGCCCCGCTGCCTCAGCTCAGGCACACTCCTGCCCCTGGGCCAAAGAAGGGCAGGGAACTTGGATTTACTGCCCCCCCAAGAGAACAAGCAGTGGTGAGGTCGTTCAAAGAAAAAAACGAACAAACAAACAAACAAAAAAAAAAAACAAAGGGAGGAAAGAAGGCACTAAGATACCAGCTGTCTGCTACAGGCACTGAACTAGACTCTTTATATTCCATCCTCAAAGTAACCCAGCCAGCATGTATGCTCGCTGCATTTTACTGATGGAGAAGCGGAGGCTTAGACAGGATAGGAGCGCCCCAGGAGCACGGGGCAGGAATTGACAAATCTGTACTCCGGCTGTCGGATGGGGGACAGGTGTGCTCCGCAGGCCACGAGGCTGTAGAAGGCGGGGCTGCAGAGATGTAGGCTCAAGTCCAAATGCCACCAGCATTTTACATTTTTCTTGACAACAACAGCTGGAGAAGCATGAGAAAATCTCTACAGAAGTGTCCAAACCAAAGGAATTGTACTTAAAAGAGGTAAAGAAGACTCTTAGATCTTCCTTGGACATATCCACTATCTTCTATCTTCAAAACCCTTGGTGACAACAAATCCATTCCCCCTCATGTCTATATCTTCAAGACAGATGGGAAGTTTACAGAAGAAATTCCAAGCCTCATTACTAACAGTCCTAAAAAAAAAATGGGAGGAACATTCTAGAAGCTCCCAAGAAGTGCTCTGCAGACTGGTCAGTAAGGACATGGCTCTAGGACCCCATGAGGCCTAACTCTACATCTGGCGTCAACCCTGCTCTCTGAAGATCCTAACAGACGTGTCTGCCTCACCCCTGGGCTGGGAGCTTCCCAAACACAGGCACTGCTACTCACCTTTGTGACCTAGGACCAGCCTGGGGGCAATGAAGAGATAACACTACCCACTGATGAAACATCAATGACATTGCCATCAAAAAAGAAGGAAAAGTCCATCTAAGGAAGTAAATGCCCCTTCAGGACCATCTCTGCTTCAACTGACATCTTCCATGAATCACCTCCTAGAACCATCAACTCTACTGCTCCTGGGGGTGGGAAAACCGTGAAAGAAGGAGGAAGGAAGACGAAGCCTGGCCACTTAGAAGGTCCTCAACAAACACAGGCTAAAATTGTTGGAACTGTCCCTCTGTCCCTCGAGGCGCTCTCTAGACTCTCCAGGCTAAAACTTCTCCTGAAACTGAGTGTTCGAAGAGTCTGCCTCCTGTAAAGAACCCACGTGAAGTCTCACTAGCCCTCTATCCTGAGCTACAGTGGTGCCTCGTACTACGCACGCTCAATCTGGGACTTCCCAAGTCGCATCTATCACTTTATTTATAAACACTACACTGAACAGCTGAATCCTCACAGTAGACTGTCATTCTGTTCAATATTTATGGAGCTCCTACTGGATGCTGGGAATCATGTTAGGCAATTAATACACAATTAAAAAGGTATCATCTACAGCTCCCTGGAGGGGCTCCCATCCTGGCGTTCTATTACATATGCTTCAGAAGCAGGTAATTCCTACCCAGAGGCACTCACTCCCTTCTGCTGTAACTAAAAGTGTGGGGTGTGCCCCTCCCAGCGCTGCTGCAAACTACTAGTGCCAAACCCTCCCTCTGCTCTACTGCTCGTTTTCCTCCTTCCACCCATTCTCTCCACCATGACCAGGGACGGTCCCTTTTCCTCTGCCAGGTTCGCCTTTGGTTTCCCCCATGAGCGTAGCTTCCAGAACAGGCAGAAAGAATACAGGCTTGTGCTCTGGACAGCCTGCATGATTCGAATCCAGACGTGCTTCCTACCAAGCCGAGCAATGCTGGGCACCTTGCTCAATTTCTCAAAGCTCCATCTGGGACCGGCATCCTCCTTGAGAAAGTCGGCTGAGGATCACGTGAGTTCATCTACACCAAAGCCTTAGCGCAGTGCTTGGAAGTAAGCGTGCACCTGACAGCTAGCTACCCGTATCACAGCAGCTGTTGGGTAATTCGTGCTTCTATATTCGTGTTTCCCCCCTGCCAGAGGAACCTACACCTGCCAGCGTTTTGCTTTCCTTCTCATTTTCACAAGTTAGCCATGGACACAGAGGGTGTCCAGAACAATCTCTCCACCTCCCATCGCCGGTCCCCAAAGCTCTCCAGCCACTAAAAGATGGCTGACAATGTTGACCTTGGGTACTGAGCTGTCGGGGGTGCCAGGTGTCAGGTCACTGAGCACTTGTGTAGTGTGCAGCTCATGTGGGTGCAGAGGGACAAGGTGGTTTCTAGGGCTCTGAGACACATCTAGAAAAACAATGTTCAGGAACTCCTTTTTCACTGGGATGAATCACAAAAGAGTAATTCGACTGCTGCGGTTCTTTGAAGAGTCCTATTACATAAAATGAAATGCCTCTTCTTCTCTGCCCTTTTGAAATGGAAGGAAGTGCATCAACTCTTCCCCCACATGCTTTCATTACTCCACTCACCATACGTTTAGAACCCCTCAGTTAAAAACCAACCATTAACAAAATGACCGATGAGCGTCACAAATGTTGTAAAGCGCTTGATTACTGCTAACCTAAAGGGTTCAGCAAAGGTCTTGGTATAATGAGATGCTAATAATACTTACAGAGGAAAGATGACTGGCCACTCACTCTGCCATCAGAAAATAATGAAAAATCAGCAGGGGCCATAAATGTCTATCAAGAACATCTCAGCTTCAAGCTCACATGTCTCTCAGCTCAACAACAGCCACCCACTCTACTGCTGGGTAAGGGGGTCACGGAGGACCAGGCAGGAAGTTAAGGCTGACAAGAGAAATCTTTACACCCCAAGCACCACTCCCTCTGATGTGACAGCTAACAAGAACAACAATGCAAGTGAATCAGACAGTAACTTCACATCACACCGTCATCTTCCCTGCACATTGCTCAAGTCTGTCAGTGAGACGGTGAGACTCTGTCACCATCAAACCAGGGGGGTGGCACGGCCACGACACGGCCTCCCAAGCAATGTCATCTGGCCCATCGATTTCAGCAGCCACAGTGCCACCACTCTCCCCACCTGCTCTGTTCCAGACCTAGAGGTCTCCTTTCTGGTCCTCAAGCCTGCCAACTCTTTCCCTGTGCAGGACCTTTGTCCTTTCCATTCCCTATGCAGAAAGCAGGAACTCAAAAATCACCCATCTCCTAACCAACCAATGAACTATGGTGCTTTGCTCAGTGGGTCAAGTGGCCAGTCACGGTTTTTTCAAGCCCTCCAGAGCTGGAGTTACTGATGAGCAGGTCAGCTTTCCAGCTGGTGGAACCTACATGTTGATTGCTGCCCCCACCCACCCCCGCCCAGTGCTCAGCATGCTCACAGGAGCGCCGGGACATGAGCACCAGTCTCTAATACATGTGCAGGTCTGACGAAGTCCTTACAACTCACCTTGCCCTGGGTTTCCTGAAGGAACACAGGCTACCAACCTACTTTCACTCTGCTAAGAACCCTGCCACCCTTCCTTGCTCATCAGCTCTTCATTCATTCAACAAACCAGAGACATCCCTGTCCTAGGAGAACTTAAAAATGCTTGCATTCAAGGGTTATTTAGCATTTACCATTTGCCAAGAAATGGTAGCTGAGTATACACAGCTGAAAAAGACATGGTCTCTACCCTCCTGGGATTTGAGGTCCCTGGAGAGACAACCACACAGGCTGACACAACCCTGAGGGTACCCGGCCCATTCCCCTCTCTACCCAGGCTGAGAATGGAATGATAGCCCAGCACCTGGCACCACCACCAGCCACCTCTGGTCAATGACCTCACTGAATGAGGCTGTGAGGATGGGCACTGGGATGAGGATAGGCCCTGAGGGGACAGTCTCCCCCCAACCCCCAGGCTCTCCCATCCTGGTTTGTTACTCTTCCCTTATCAGCCTATTATGCTAAGACCCCAGCTCAACCCCCTTTGAGCTCCCTTGAGTTAGAATTCAAATTGTTTCTCACCTCCCTTCTTTAGAGGTCATTAGGAATCAGGTGAAACAGACCGCAAGATGGTCAGCCTGAACCAAGAACAAGCGTAGGGGGGTCCTCCTCAAAGGGTCCCACCTCTAAAACCTACCCCAAGGTCAGGCATGTCTCCATGGCAATGGCAGGTGTTTTTCTCATTCCAAAAATAAAATGTACTGTAGAGTATTCACGAAGCACTGCAAGTATAGTCGTACACTTCTATGCAAGTGTGTAAACAAACACGATTTGTAATAAATACCACCATGTGACCACAACATATATACACACCTACAAATATACATATTTTATCTATTAGTTGCCTATTTGAAAACTTAGCCTTCCAGCTTTACCACTCAGTACGGTGGCAGTTAATGATTTCTGATTAAAAACAACAACAACACTTTATCCTATCAAAGAAGTGCATTCTTCTTTCTCCAGAATGTTTTTATCATGGAGTTGTCAAATCACTATGTTGTGTACTTAAAACTAATGTAACACTGTGCGTCAACTCGACTTCAAAAAAAAAAGTCTTTTTGTTAGATATGGATGATGAATGTTATCAAACGACTCTTGGGTACCAAGCAAGATCTGTATCTGGTGTTTAGCCTTTCATCTATCACGGTGAGTGGACTTGATGATTTCCTAACATTAAGTCATCCCTGAAATCCTAAATTAATCCCAATTTCACATGGACTGGTCCTTTCATACACGACTAGATTTCATTAGGTAATACCTTTCTATAATTTTTATGCATTTATGCACTAGTGAGACTGGCAAAAGGCTGTTTATACATACCTTGAAAGGCTTCCTAGAAACTGCTGTGAAACCATCCAGGTTTGCTACCTCTTAGGGCACCTCCTTTCTTTTTACTACTTTCTTCCAGCTTTTGGATGCCCTCCAGGTAAGTAGGCTGCATCGTCAATTGATTTTGATAATAAAGATTATCCTAGGAAATAGTCCGTGTCATCCACGTGTGCACATTTATAAACATCAAAGTCGTTTGTGAAGCTCTCCTGCTTTTAGTCTCCAAATCCAAGACGACATTTGTTTTCCTGTTTTTAACATGACATATTTGTGTTTTCCCTATTTCCTTGCCATGGCACCAAACGTATCTCATTTGGTATTTCTGAAGATCCGGCTCTTAGCTTTGTTCATCAAGTACAATGCTCTTACCATTTTGTGTTTTGTCTTGTTGGGAGTGCGAGGGGTGTAGTGTCTGATTAAGCCACTAACATCTGCATAACATCTGTCCGTGCAATGTCCCCGAAGCACCTGAGCAAACGCACAGAGGCCACCAGACCTACCTCGATGAGCTTTCTTTCATAGGAGCTCGCCAGCTCCTCGGCCACTTCACCCGGCTTCTGCTCCGTGACTGTAACTTCTCCATCAACGTTCCAAAGATTTGGTACAACTTTAGGGAAAGAAAGAAACCCCGTAAATGTTTCAGCAGTAATCGAAAGTTATTCTCCCAGTTAAAAAAATTTTCTTTCTTCTCGCTGCATGGCTTCTCCATAGAGAAAACTCTTTAAGGAGGGGGTGTTGGCCCAGGGATCACGATTACTAATTACTTCAACACTGCAACTTTTTCACACAAGTGCAATGAAGTGAATAATAAGCTGTATTTAAAAATGGAAGAATAGGCACAGAGACAGATGCATGTGAGTCTGGGGAATAACCCTGCTCCTAGTTCCCATTCCAGGGTAAAACAGACAACATGCTGACAAAAGAGCCTACGCTTCCATCTTTTACAGTGGTCCAATTTCTTCTTCTCTAACACGAAAGTTCCCCCATGCAGCATCGTCTGCCTACCGCTCGACGTCAATGGCAGAGGGGGTCAGAGGGCAGGCAGAGCCGCTAAGAAGTGCCATTTATAAACCATACATAGAGCGGAAGCTACACAGCTTCAGGAAAAACTCTAAAATCGATGCATAATGACTATGCAAGGACATCCTAACAAGAGACTGGCTCCCAGATCAATGCAAGAATTATCAGCACGGCAAACACCAGTGGGTGTTGTTCCTCCTTTCAGGGACACATCCATAAAAGCTCACTTTGTGGGGAAGAGCAGGAAGTTAAGACCGGGAATGAGCAAGCAATTTCCAAGAAAATCAGGGGAACATGGGCAGGAAGGAAGGAAGTCCCCCCATGGCATGTATGAGGAATACTGACTAGCCCCAAGTTCGAAAGCAAGCATCAACTAAGCAGATTTCGTTCCCTGTGTGTTCTGGGAGAGCAGAGTCCCGGATGCCCCTCAGAACGTGAGCAGATGGTAACAAAGGCCAGCCCTCCAGCAACTGGGATTTGAGAGCCTGGGGAGAATGGGCAAGTGGGCAAAGGATGAGAAAAAATGGGGGTCCTGTGCCTGCACTGCCTGCAGCCCTGCCGTCAGCCCCCTCCCTAAGCCTCCATCAGGCCACAACGAGCTTGAGTCCCAGAAGCAGCAAGGCCCTGAACGATGACACCCAACATGCTGGAATGAACCGAGGATGCTCGCATCCCAGCAGTCACTATGCCTCCAGCCACTGCTGCGGACAGTGACCCAGTAACCCTCTGCAATCTGAAATAGGTATTAAGAGAAAATGACAAGGGCTTCCAGTTAAAGCTGACAGATTGAATACATTAATTTACATTCACATCCTCTCAGGGTCCCATTAAAATACCCATTTTTAAAATTCTAGTGGCATCACACCTTTGAGAAAAACAAGAATGGGACAGGAAACCAGATGACAAAATTCTAGAAGCTGAGAAGCACGCAGATCACTGGAAAGGAGCGAGTCAGGCCTGAGAAAGCTTCCTTGTTGGCTGCAATGGGGCCACAGAAACATTCAACCTGATTAATGTAGGACAACTTGTAAGCAGCTGGTAAACTGCTAATATGAGACACTTCTAGAAGTGGGGGTAAACATGGGGCTGAAAGTGAAGAGATACAAAGTCTGTTTAACAATCAATCTGCAGGGGCACCTGGGTGGCTCAGTCATTAAACGTCTGCCTTCGGTTCAGGGCGTGAGCCCAGGGTCCTGGGATCGAGCCCTGCATCAGACTCCCTGCTCGGTGGGAAGCCTGCTTCTCCCTCTCACACTCCCCTTGCTTGTGTTCCCTCTCTCACTGTCTTTGTCAAATAAATAAATAAGTAAAATCTTTAAAAAAAAAAAAAAGGCAATCTGCAGGAAACTAGGGGTTTCTTCTCCAGAGAAGGTAAACTGTAGCTCTGGACAGAGCTGAAGATCGGGGTACCCTATGGGAAATAGAGAAAAGAACACTGCTGACCTTCTTCCACTCTTCGCCCATTCCCAGAGCAGCCAGCAGCCAACGTATACCTATCTCTAAGCAGGGAGAAAAAAACATCGTCCTGGGAATCTAAGAGGCTGAAGAGAAAGACCTAAAGGGACCCATGTGAGGGGCTCTCTAGTGAAATGGCAAAGCCAGCTCGCCCCATCAGGAGATAAGCACAGTGTGACATTAGCTTTTTAGTGTCCCACTCCTACCTCTGAGTGGCCAGCTGGAAAGCACCTCACGCCTGACACAAGCTCTTAAGATGGAAAACAGGGACCAGAATCAACAAACAGAGGAAAAGAACTTGTAAGGAAAAGACCCAAGTTAGGGAAAAAGTATACTCGGAAAGCAAACTATCAACAATATTCCCAGAGACAGAAGAAGATGGTATAGTGAAAACAGGAACGGGGAGGCATTTAAGAAGAAAAAGCAACATATACCGGCGGGGGGGAGCTCTTTTGCAAAGCAAAAAAAAAAAAAAAGGAACACTGGGTACAAAGGAGAGAAGGTAAGAAAGCTTCTAGAAAACAGAGCCAAAGGATAACAAAAGTGAAAACAAAAAACAAAATGGAGAGTTACCGTTTGAGCACAACCCAAGGTGGGGGGGAGGGTGGAGAAGATACCAGACAAGGAAATCCAAGACTTAATTCAAGGGGCGCCTGGGTGGCACAGCGGTTAAGCGTCTGCCTTCGGCTCAGGGCGTGATCCCGGCATTGTGGGATCGAGCCCCACGTCAGGCTCCTCTGCTATGAGCCTGCTTCTTCCTCTCCCACTCCCCCTGCTTGTGTTCCCTCTCTCGCTGGCTGTCTCTGTTCTCTGTCAAATAAATAAATAAAATCTTTAAAAAAAAAAAAAAAAGACTTAATTCAAGACAAGGCCCCAGAACCAAGAGACAGGTGCGTGGAGACAGGACAGGCTCGCTGAGCACATGGTGCAGTGGGGGGGCCACACTCAGGCACCTCGCAGGGGGAACTGCTAAACACGAGTGACAAGGGGAACAGGGCACTGATTTTCCAAGTGGAGGGAGAACTTTCACAAAGGATGGACAACAACCCACACGGCCTTCACAGATGACTAATGGATAAACACACTGTGGTCTGCCCCTACAATGGAACAGCATTCAGCCGGAAAAGGAAAGAAGCAGGGACCCCAACGCATCTGAGCCCTGAAAGCATCCTGCAAAGAGAAAGACGCCACAACAGACACGAAAGCCCATAGACAGCAGCACCGCAGTTATACGCAGTGTCAAGAACACGAATTGGTTTTCAGGGACCAGGAGGCAGGAGGGATGGGGTGCTAATGGGTACAGGGCTCCTCTTTGGGATGATAAAACACTCTGGATTCAGAGAGAGACGATGGTGGCACAACCTTGCAAAGATCATGCACTTCGTAAGGGCAAACTGTACGGCACGTGAATTGTCTCTGAATAAAGGAGCAGCAGTGGGAACAGTGAACTGGAGGGAATAGGCCCACGGGGCAGCCAGGCTTCCCCCGGCCATAGCGGGTCCCAGGACCGCAGGATAGACAGTCTCAGGATCAAACGGACAGGTGCCTGGTTTTTAACACACAGATACTTCCGTGAGAGCACACTTGCACTGGGTTAATAATGAGTTCACACAACACCAACCAAATTTTTTTCCCAAATATTAACTCAAAAGAAATTCTAAAGTTGTGTGAAAATAATGATCACAGACCTCACAGCTCAGCTAGATAGCATTTTCAGAGTCCTAATAATGTATTCATGGCCCAGGAACCAAACCAAAAAGATGGTGTGTCTATGGTAGGGGGTGGAGGGAGAGGGTAGCTAAGAGGGTGGAGGGATGGAGAACACGTCCAGCCGAGCAATCCACAAGCAGCAGCAGACACTGCTGTTCAGAGACACCAAGGTAACTCCCAGAACAATCCGTTGCAAGGCTTGCAGCAGCTACTTGTGGGGAGCAGAAAATGGCGGAGACTATGGTGGCTAGACGCGCCCGGTCTTCCACGGCAAGGCTACGTGCAAACGCTGGATGTCAACAACAAAACACCGAATTTGATTTGAAGTATGAAAACAGAATCTGAGAGGAGGCGGCACTTAGACAAGTTCAACTAGAAAGGAGCCATGCCCACCAAGGCAGGGCAGACACCCCCAGCACGGAGCCGGATGTGGCTAATTAGCGAAGCCCGACGCTAGCACACATCTCAGGTATGACGGGTGTGTGAACAGCACAGCCTGCTGGTGCTCTCCAAACAACCTGATCTCGGCCTCAAAGAGGCTGCCTCCCTCCACAAGGAGACCGTGCTGATCACACGGCCACCCCGCCCGCTCGATGTCTGCACAGCTCTTCAGAAATCCAGCCACTGGCCTCTCCTCCTCAGACGCCAGGCCCTCTGTACATCTAAGAGCAAGCCACAATCTTCCGCACTCAAGGAGGCAGACGCAGGAGTAAGCTTTTTAACCTTCAAGACGAGGGAATGGATCTTGGACCATTATGAATTTATAAGAGGTGTCTTAGAAACTAACCAGCTGACCTTCCCCTGCAACTATCTGACCTCCTGTTGCCCTGGTTCAGTTCCCACAGCTTTAACAAGTGGGTCAGCACCTTCTATTCCATGTACAAAATAATAAATAACGAATCCCAGCTATACCATGCTTTTCTCCCTGGCAGGCAGCCTCTAAGATGGGTCCCAGGATCCCCCCATCCTGGTACTCACCCTGTTCCACCGTATGCACCCGGGTATGGGCTGGACTCACGCACCGTGAATGAGCACCATGTGGCAGAAGGGAGGGCACGTCACTTCTGAGATGAAGTCCTACAAGACTGTGGCTTCTGTCTTGGGCGCACACACCCACTGAGGAAAGCCAGTTGCCATCTTGGCAGCTGCCTTATGAAGCGACCCATGAGGCCTCCACCCACAGCCTGGGGTCTGCCAGCAGCCACACGAGCGGACATGGACCCTCCTCCCGGTAAGCCTCGAGATGACAACGCAGCTCTGTCGGAGACCCTGCACCAGAACACGCAGCTGAGCCACACCGGCAATACTGGTCTGCACACACTGAAGTCAACGTTTGCTGGTTTAAGAGGCTGAATTTTGGGGTCGTTTGTTACACAGCAATAGACTAACACTACGGTACCTTTAATCATTCAACAGGTACTCCCTCAGAGAACGCTCTGGGTAGGACCCTGAGTTAGGTCCAGGAGTCGTAAGGACGAGGGTACAGTGCTACACGGATGACGTTTATATAAAGGACAACGTACAAGTAGACTTGGCCGGTCTCTCTCTACAGTGTAAGGGTTATTAGGAAAAGTGAAGGGAGCCACTGAATCGGTCAGACGCTTCCCACCTCCCCACTGGCAAGGCAAACGTGTGCTGAGGCACGAGAGGCCAGTCATCCCTTTGGTTTAAATTTTACAAGCACCATATCTCATTTGTTTATTTTCAAGCCAGAAAGACTTCATCTGCCTTGGGAGCAGTGAACATTTGGATGTCCAAGGAAGGCAGCACCATCAAAGGCCGAGTATCATCAAGTCGTTTGAGAGCCAGAAACAGCAGGTTACACCGCCATTCCGAACCTCCTGCACATCCCCCAATAAACCCATCAATGTGGCGAGGATCAATGTGATTGAACTTGGAAAGTCCATTCTACACAACCAACTGAATTGGATCCAACTGAAGGTTGCTGATGGGGGTTTTTAAATATGCACATCTCCTGTGAGTGATCTGTTAGTCTGCAATGGAGAGAACGCCCACCGAATAGCCCAAGAGGAAAACATGGTTCTGTATTCCTACCAACTACAGCTGCTCCTGAATTCAAGAACCCAAGGCTTGAAAACCGGTTAGCAATGCAGCCTTCAGCCTGCCGTTACCAGTTTCATCATTAACATTTCCAGTCCATCATCTGAGTTACCAGACAGTGTTCAGACCTCCATAGCCTGCCCTGGTCAAGGACGACATGCCGAGGTCAGCTGCCAGGACCCAACAAGACAGAAACTTCCATCTGTGGGGTTGAGCATTTCCATTTTGAGTAAGAAACTTAAACTGTACTGAAAAAGGCAAAACAAAGTGATAGGCCCAAACGCAAAAGGAAGAACCGTATTTAACCTGCTAACCAAAACGTGAGAGCTGCAACCACAGACGGCGTGTGCACACGACAACGCAACAGGAACGGGGCTTCCTGTGACGCAGCACTTGAGAATTCAGAACGCATCCTCAAGTGCACCATCTCACTGCAGCCCCCACCCACAACTCCGTCTGGCTGTCTCAAGCCTTGGCCCAAGGGGAAGAGGCCTACGTCCTTTGGGTAGCCAAGGATGTCCACTAGCCCAGGCAACCTGCTTAAGAGCCACATTATTCAGAGGAAAATCTATACTTTGTTTACTTGCATATAGTCTGAGTGGTCAGCAATTTTCTCCTATATTTCCATGACGGCCTTATTATAGAACTTAAACTCCAAATGGAAAAACTTGGCCCGACCAGTAAGCCTTCTCTTTTTAAATCCAAATAGACACTGTGTGTGGCAGAGGCACAGAGACGCTTACTTTCAATCAGAACTATTTTTCATGTTCCAGAAAAGCTGTGGGCTTGTTAGCACTGTTAGCAGGTCATTTAAACTTAGCGAACATGACACAGTTTTCACCTCCTTGCAGCCTGCCATTACGGTTTGGAGGTGTCTGTGATAAGTCATCTGAAAGCAGCAGACACTGTGCTCATCTCACTAGCAGGCACCGGAGAACACATGGGGTTTTCTGCCTAAATTAGTTTAAGCAAAACTTCAAAGACCATGGAGAGCAGCATGGCAAACAGTATGATAAGGTTACTGTTTTGCTTTCAATTTCAACAAGCTTAGCATGACCCCAGATGCAAACAGTGTGAGACACTGGTGGCAAAAGAGGATAAAGAACCACTTTAAATTCAGCGATGGCTCCCCTGAATGTCCTGATGGACACAAGGCAGTGTGCCAGGTCCTGGAATAGCAGCCCTGGTTTGGTGGGATGGGAAATGTGGGACACCCGAAGGTTCTAAAGAAGAAAGGTCCCTCCTGGGCGAAGTGACGACAATCCCTACAAGACAGCAGGTATCCGCAGTTGTTCCAGCAAAGGAAACAGTCTTCATAATAATAGCATCCACCGCTTTCCATGTGCTGGCTGAGGCAAGCGGAGAGCATGCTCAAGAAAGCCGTGTGGGCTCTGCAATCCGACCAAGTGCCAAGTCTAGCTGCACCGCTCCCCAGTGAGCGACCTTGAGCAAGTCTTCTACTTACTCACGCGACAACCAGCTACTGAAGATCTGTTCTACACCAGGCACGAGGCATCAGATACAGAGGTAGGTACTAAGGGGAAACCGTGAATGCCAACATGAAGCTTACCCTTGACTGGGGCCTCAGAAAATAAAGAACCAACTATTTAATGTACGAGGTTGTGAGAAGTGCCAATGGGGGTGGGGAAAGCATGAGCACTCAAGATGCTGGGTGCTAATTAAGTCCGGTGCAAGGAAAGGGTCACTTCGGAGATGCCATCTGAGCCGAGACCAGAATACAGTGGAGGTGTGAGCCACGCAAGGCCTGGGGACTGCATTCCTGGAAAGAGCAAGTACAAAGGCCCTGGGGTGCTCCAGAAACAGCAAGGATGCCAACATGGCTGAAGGATAATGGCTTCGACAGAGAACAGGAAGTGAGGCCACAGAGAAGGTGGCAGGGGGTGACAGGCTAGGATATTTTATTCTGAGCAAAACAGGAAGCCCCTGAAAGGTTCAGAGCAAAAGGCAGGATGACCAGACCTTTTTTTAAAGATCATTCTACTAGCCATATGAAGTACCCGGGGAAGCGGGGAAGCTGAGAGAGCAGGTGTGGCAGCTGGGGGCAGGCGGCACAGCTCGGGTCTCCCTTCAAGGAAGAACTTATCATTCTTTGCAAGCAGCGCAGTTAGCGGACAACCTCCAACTACAGCAAGCCCCGTATGTATTAAGTAAGATGCTAATATATCTGATGTGGGATTAGGATAAAGACAGGAGTCACGCTAACGCCAACATTTTTGGCCTCAGGAACCTCAAAGAACAGAGCTATCATTTTATTGAGCTAGGCAAGGAGTGGGTGTGACAGGGAAGAGTGACTGACACCAGGAGTCTGGTTTTCAGACGATTAAGGTTTGACACAACCATCTGAGAAAAAGCAGCAGGAACACGGTAGCTTGTGAGTCTGGAGTTCAGGGAGAGCGGAGGTTGGGGATATCAAGTTAGAAGTCAATGGGGTAGAGATAATAAAACCACAGGACTGGATGAGATCACTCACCCTTTGTAAGCTGAGTCTCCTCCTGCTGGAAAATAGTACTAGGCCAACCCCAGAGCGCCGTGGGATGAGCCACCCGATGCAGGCAAACACACAGCCTGGCATGGCTGGGAGTAAGGTGCTCAGGCGGTTGGCACTCATCAGCAACCGTGATGCTTACCTGCCAGGCACACGACTGAAGCTTCACTACAGTATTTCCTATCCTCACAATAAACGTGTGAGGGAGAGATTAACAACCCCCAAACTTGACTTTCCAGGGAGTTTCATGACTTGCTCAAGGTCAGACAGCTATCAAGGGACGGAATCCGCAAAACTTCAACCTGTGTCCCTCCCCCATCGGCAGCTGAGTAAGGGAGAATCCCTCACTCTCTCGCTCAGACCTTGGTCCAGCAGGTGTTCATGAGGCACAAAAGCTAAGGAGAAGTCAGGCAGGAGTGTGATGGGGGCACAGTGCTTCTCTCCCGGCCCCAGGGCTGCAACACAGAACACAGGGACACTGCCACCGGCCCCCGCACAGCTCCAGCTTCACCAAACCAGGTGCCGCCCAGGCAGCAAGCTTCTGGAATCTCTCTGGAGAGCTTCCATGGAGGGCCTGCTCCATTCAGCACTCAACATGTTAACAGTTGTGCAGGGAGGGGGCAAGAGATGAACCATGGCTGCCGTTCAGCTACTTTCAATCTTGGGGAAGAAAGTCCCCCAAAGCTAAAAACTCCTTATCCGACATAGAATCTCTCAGGAGACGCCAGGCTTCAGCACTTGGGGAAGAAGGCGGCATCAGACACTGAAAAGGAATGGCTGCTTCCTACGAGGGCAGAGCAGGCTCTACCATCGGACGCGGGCGCAGGCTCCAGCACGCAACACCTACGGGCAGCCATGAAGAGCCGAAAGGGCTCCTGTTGACTGAGCCCTAACACACCCCACCTCCCAGAGGAGGGGGATCCTCTCACTTCAGGCTTAAGATACCACTGCACAAAGTTTTCATTTCAGAGATGGGAAAATAGAGTTCTGGGTGGGCTGTTTATTTGTTTGTTTGTTTGTCCTTCTCTAAACGCGGTAAATGATGGACCCAGTTATACAGAGCCCAGTCTGCCTAGTTTCAAGATCCCCCACTGTTCCCCACTCACCACAGTCTCCCTGCCATCAGAGGTACTCAGCAAGGTGGTACCAATTTCCACGGATGTCAGAATTTCAAGACCATGTGCCAAAACTCCAAAGGAGACCTACTTTCCTACATGCAAACACACACCCCCTGACATTTTTGGTTGCCTCATGTTATAAGAATACTATAAATCTCCAGCTCTCCAGAAGGTTGAAACCCAATTTTTCAAAAACCTGACATAAATCTACCCACCTCACAGAGGATTCTCGAGTTTAAAAACAAAAACAAAAAACAAGCACAGGGGGCTTATGTGGTGATATTCAAACAAAGAGAATGTTACCCAAGAATGCTCTAATATGGGATATCAAAAGAATGATCAAAAGATCAAAAGAGATCAACGAGATCAAAAGAATGCACAGTCCTCTGTGTCCCTCAATTTAAGGACCAGGAATCAAGAGACTGAGAGGTACGGATATTGTTTCTCGTAACAGACGAGGAACTAGGTGCGAATGGAAGTGTGGGCAGACACACAGGGCATCCCTAGGTTCAAATGTTGGCTCTGCCACCACGTAGAGCGAGGCCTTAGACTTCCTACTTCATTTCTACGAGTGTCCATCTCCTCCTCTGTAAGATGGAGAGCGTACCTCTCGCAAGTATTCAACAAGAGAAGACTCTGAAGTATTCTATAACCTCCTCCCAAGCATTAAAAGTAGGAAAACTTTTTAAGACGAATGTGCACCAAGAACCTTCCTTTTTTTTTTTTTTCCAAGACAGAAAAGTCTCTTCATTAGAAGCTCCCATCTTGCACGGGTCTTTCCAGAGAAAGATGCTCACCTGTTCAGATGCTGCGGCTCTCTTCTGAGACATCATCTAAATATGTCACACACGCACAGGGACAGCTGGGAATGACGGCCGCATACACCAGAACTGTCTTCACACCCTTCGCCAAGCACATCTTCACCTGCTCATGTGATGGAGCCCAGCAGAGGCTCTGAGAGAAACTTGAGAGTTCCATTTTTCCCCTTAAGTGAAGAAAAGCAGTTTGACAGTGAAAACCGCTTCTTCTCCTGGAATGAAACACGCAGCCAAGCATGCCAGACACCATGATTTCTTGCCCTGATCTAAGTGGTGCGTGTGTTTGCTCAACAGAACTTTGGGGCCAGACCGTACTCTGTGGAGGTTCACCAAGGGTCAGCTCGTCAACGAGACACGGTGACATGGATGGCTCCAGAGGATTTTACACTGCTCATTTCAAAACACAAATATGTTGAGGTTCAAGCACTAATTTAGTCACAGAAATGTGTATGGTTCTATTTGGTAGAAAGGAGGGCAGAAGGAACAGTGAGGAAGGACAGCAGCTAGGTGAGTACCCGGTTGCCGGAGCAAGGAAAAAGGGCACACCCAAGCTGTCAACCTTGGAAACCTGGGCTGTAGGAGTAGAGAGCAATCAGTATTTTCATTCTAAGCCTTTAAACCATTTTATGTCAAACAATCACATGTAACTTCTGCAATTTGTTCTTCAAACAGCACAGCAACATACATCAGAGCCAGAAATGCGTTACCTGTAAACCCTGGATTTATGGAAATCAAAACCTTCCTTGGGTCATCACTGTACAACCCGCTCTTCAGAAGAGACTCCTGGAATTCCAGAAGCCTGTGTGGACGATTTCTCTGAACTGCCTCACTTCTAGGAGTTGGTGTCATACCTAACCCATTCCATATCATGCAGTTAGAAATGGAAACATGTCAATATAGTAAGAGAGACATCACAGAGCAAAAGGCACAGGAGCTGCGGTCAGATGCCCCTCGTTTCCAACCCCAGCTTGGCCACATTCTGCAAAGTGCTCGGCTGACCGAAGCCCAGTCTTCTGGCCGGTAAAGAGGGCAATCATCACACCCACATTGCAGGGTGCTAGGGGAGGGTCCAAGGCAGCAGGTGAAGCAACCAGCAGGGGCCTGCTGCCGAAAGCAGGCTCTAAACGTGGCAAGGGTGTGTGACCTTGTCTGTCTACCTAGACTACAAGTTCCTTCAAGGTTCCATCTTGTTTCTCTCAACTCACAGAATGTTCAAAATCAGATGGGACACAAGTCAGATTCTCAGTATTTCCTGCCTGGCTGACCAACACCTTTTCTTGAGTCTGAATGTACCAACTTTACCAAGATTTTCAGTGAACCAACATTGGCCACTCTTACAGGAGAAGCCTTCTAACTGACAAGGCACGTTTAGCATGGCTCTCAAATCTTTTTTGTTTCCTCTCCATTTCTTCAGTAAGTTTATTTTCTCAAATTACAAAAGTAACACATGTTCACTGCACGAAAAAAAATATCCATTTTTGTGTTTTCATGCCCTTGTATACACTAGACTTCAGCCAATTAAGGAACAGGGACATGGTATAAATCCCAAGCCAGCCAACAGGTCATAGGATAACCCACGTATTTCTAGACAGTTTCCATTCTCTCAAAGGACTGCAGACACCCACTCCCACTTGGCCCACACAACTACTCGTGGATAGGCAACTATCCAAGAAGAGAAGACACAACAGTAATTTCACAGCCGTTAACAGTCAGGGTGCTTACTGAGCGCCCAGCACTATCGTAAGTGCTTTACAAGCACCAACCTACTTCAACCTCCTTTCCCATTTGCAAGTGAGGGAAGCAGTCTTAACCTCTGCATTACACCACTCCACAGGAATCCAACCCCATCAGTCTGGCCTGGTGGAGACTGACGGGATTCCCGCTTCCAGAGGGAAGGCCTGAGCAAGCTTCAAATTGAGGGTGCTGCTCCCAAATGGAGGACGGTGTTCCCCTCGTGCCAGGGCACCATACCAGAAAAGGCTCTCAGAATCCAGAAGGCTTTACATTCTAGACACGACCACTTATTTCCTATTTCCCATTTCGTTATAAATTCAAAAGTAATACATGAGCACAAGTGTGTTGTTTAAAAAAATTCAACCCAAGAGAATCCATATGTTTTTTGCAGCATTATTCACAATAGCCAAAACACAGAAGCAACCCAAGTGTCCATCAGTGAATGAATGGATGAGCAAAATACGGTCCACACATCCAATGGAATACTTTTCAGCCTTTAGAAAGGAGGTTAATCATAACCTCGTACAGCACGGATGAACCTGGGGGACATTAGGCTCAGTGAAATAAGCCAATCACAGTCACAAAAAGACAAATACTGTGGGAGTCTATTTACATGAGGTACCTAGAGTAGTCAGACTCGTCGAGACAGAAAGTGAAAAGGTCCTCTCCAGGGACTGGAGGAGGGGCGGGGAGTTGCCGTTCAATAGGCATAGCCAGGATGAAACAGTCTGGAGATGCACGGTGGGGAAGGGGGCACAACGGGAAGTATTTAATACCACCCAACTGTACATTTCAAAACACTTTAAGGTCTATTTTGTTATATATATTTTACCACAATTAAAAATAAAAAAAAATTAAGGAATTAAATATTGATACATGCCACCACATGGATAAGCCTTGGAAACATTACACTAAGTGAAAAAACCAGATGCCAGAGGCCACGTACAGCATGGTTCTGTTTACAGGTACCCCCACTTTCCCCAAGTTTGCATTATGCTACCTTGCTTCCACAAAAGACTTACATCACTACCTGTTTTTGCTAACCAAAAGAAATCCATAGGTCCTCCCTTTTACAAAAAGAAAAGGAACCCTTTTCTAATGCAGGTCTGCTGTGAATGCCAAGAAGAAGGACGCAAACTTGTAGAAAGCAGGGAAGCTCTTCACCTGACACCACTTCAGCTAACAGGGTTTCACGGGAACATCCTGCTTTCCAAAAGCAGGGGGTGCTTACTGAGTGCCCGGTACTCTTGTAAGCACTTTACAAGGGTGGGGGGAGAGATATGAAATGTCCAGAATTGGCAAATCCATAGAGAACCAGAAAGTAGTTTCCTAGCTGTCATGGGTGGGAAGTGACCGCTAATGCATTCAGGATGTCTTTTTGGGGTAATGACAATTTCTGGGGTTACAGAGAAGTGATGATCGCACATGTTGGTGAACACGCTGGAAGTATGTTGTGCACGTAAGACAGGCAAATTGTATGTGACATGAATTCTATGTCAATAAAAAAAATCCAAATGTCTAAGTATAGAGCACAGCGAGTGTCATGCACCCCTCACTGCATCCTCACTGTCACCGCCGCCCCCTCCCCAAAGCCCGTGCCCTCCCTGCTGTTCCTGGACTACACACATAGATACACACACACATACACACTCTTGCAGGTTTGGGTTTTTATCACCTGAATGGCACTCGATGCAGAGCCACCCGTCACTCACAGCCACACCCACTCACATGGGTGCCCACACCCCATGAGCCCAGGCAGACCGGCTTCCTTCCTCATCATGGAGCCACCAGAGGGCAAAACCACCATCCCTTCCACTAGGCTCTGGAAAGGATTCCAGATCCGGTAAGGCCACAGTCCACAGCCTGGTGCCTGTGTTTGTACACGTGTATAGATTTTTTTTTTGAACTCCTGGGAACGGAGCTGCTGGGTGGAAGGGTATGCAGAGCCTACACTGTCATACCTATAACAAAGACTTCCTGCCCCCCACCCCCGCCGCCGCCAAGATTCCCCATAGTGTTCTGTGACTTTGAACTGCCACCTCACTGCCATGGGCCCCAGGGTCCTCGCGGATGAAACTGAGCAGAGGACTTCGTGTCAGTTTCAGCTCTAACATTCCCTTCGTGGCCTGCAAGATCCAGACGACACAGGACAGGAAACAAGCAGATGGCAAACCTGCGCTCATAGCACAGCCACTGGGGCCGGGCACCGGACTGAAAAAGGCCAAGGCAGGCCAGCAGGAGGACTTAGATGCCAGGCAGCTGAAACGGACACACTCAGTGAGACAGAACCTCAAGCCACCAGGCTGGCAAGCTGCGGGGCAGGGCCCCACACCCCCAAGGTGAGGGACCTACGGCTGGGCTCTGAAAAGTGACCCATCCAGCCCACAGGTAATGCCAGCAGGCACCTCAAGCAGTGTACAAGGACGCTCACCACACCTGAGGCCGGAAGTACAAAGCCGGTCAACAAAACCCAGTATTAACAAAAGATTTAAGGAAGAGAATTTTGTCAAGGGGAGGTTTTTGGTTTTTTTTTTTTAAAGCTCACACAATTTATGTTGAAAGCTCAAAATCTGTCTCTGCTCCAGGCACCCACAACAGAGCAATGTCAAGGCTGAAACAGGGATGCCCAGAACACAAGCATGAAAGAAAAATCCTTATCCCTGAGACTCAAGGTCATGGCTGATGTTTTGAGAAAAGAGGCAGGGGTGGGAGTAGGGGGACATGACTGACTGGTTTAGAAAAGAATTCCTGTTGAAAACTTAGGTCCCTTATGAATTCTAAAAAATGCCATAAGGTCAAGTCACCATGAAAAGAAAAAAGGGGTCACCGAGAAGCACAGGAGGAGTCTCAGCATGGCAGCTGCCTCCAAAGGAGGACAGAAGAACAAGGAAAATGGAGGCTTGTAGGGAAGAGCAGGGGTGCAAGCAGGACAGAGGCAAACACAGCAGGGGCGGGAGGGGCTGCTACCTCTGGGAGGGAGGAGGGCGGGGTGCTCACGGACATCATAGTGACCCAACAGGCAGGTCCATCAGATTGGCGCCACTATAAGGGTGGACCATGGGCTACCCTCATCAGAATCACCTGGACAGGGATGGGATGGGAGAGAAATGCTTAAATGCAGGTTCCAATGCCCCATTCCCAGAATTCATTTAATAGGTCTGAGGGGAGGATCAGAAAGCTGCATTTTAATAAATACTCAGGTAATTTGAATGCACACACTAAGTATGAGAACCAATGCATTAAGCAATGAGAAAATGTCCTATAGACGGTAACTAGGGAACAGGAGAAGCAGCACATCCAAGTGTTCAACCCCAGGAGCCACACGCGACCCTGCAAGGGCTAGCCCAGATAACCCTGCTCCCCAGGGCTCCCCAGGGCTCCATGAAGCTCACCAGGCAGGGGGCCTTCAGTCACGGCTCTTAGCAAGGCTGCTGGGTGAGGGAAGCCAGAGACCCACCGTGGTACTCCCCACACTCAGCGTAATTCAGGCTTGTTCTAGCTGAAGGCAGGCAGAAAGAGGGAGGGTGCCACGTCCGCAAGTGACCCCACCAACCCAACCCATGCTGGGACCTCTGCTCAGATGGGGCAGAAGGACCAGGTGGCCTGGCCGTGATCACTCTGTGCTCTCAAAAGTTCCCTGGACAGCTGGAAGCTGTGTGTGCTTCCTTCCCACGTGAGAAACAGACTTTGACATATTTGGGACGACATGATAATATATGACAAACCAGGAGGCTATTTCAAACGGCCCACAGAGATGTTCTGCAACGCTGACAACTTCTCAGGAAATCTTCATTATATCTAAGAACCCAAAGCAAGGAAGATCTGAGGGAAGCAGAGGACAGAAGGGAGAGAAGGAGGAATCTGGGGAAGGGCCTGGAATATGCCAAGCCAGAGGGCTGAATCCACCTCTCTGTAGCGATGGGATGTTTCTGGTCTGCTTACGGTTATCTCTTTGTACCTGACTATTATAGTCAGATAATGACATAAGAGTCAAAGTCCTCCCCTTACCAAGAGTCAAGGAAATTTCCCAAGGGAGGCTGTAAGTCCCCTAGGGTGTCTGACTGTGTATTAGATAAAAAAAATAACCACTCTCTCCACACTTGGCACCTCTGAGGAGATGTCGGATGCGTGAACTAACTCCCAAACTACTACAAGTCCCATGTGACATGGGCAGATAAAAAGCAGTTCTTCCTCTCAGGTAGTAAGGTGGAAAGGCAGATAAACTGTGTAATAATAAGAAATATAAAAACACACACACACACACACACACAGAGGTCTTGGACCCCAGTTCCTGACACAGAGCTCCCCAGTCCCTTGGAATTTCCTAAGACAAATATCTTTTGTTTTCATGAGGTGACTTTTGGTGGGCTACAGGATGGGGGCAGGCCACCAAAAGGACGAAGCTACGATTAGAAACCTTCAGTCCTACCCCCAATCCTTGGTGGAAGGGAGAAGGGTTGGAGATAGAGTTCATGATCCACTGTGCCTACGTGATCAACTATCCATTAAAATCCCTAACCTACAGGGTTCAGAGAGCTTCAGGGATGGTGAACATAACCACATACCAGCAAGGGGGTGCACCCCCACTTCACAGGGACAGAAGCTCTTGTGCTCAGGACCCGAGCAAACCTCACTTTGTGGACCGCTTCATCTGGCTGTTCACTATAGTCTCTGTAATATTTTTCATAATAAAACCAGTAAACGTAAATGTTCCCTGAGTCCTGTGAGCCATTCCAGCAAATTACTAAACCCGAGGAAGGGGTGGTAGGAACTCCAATTCATAGCCGGCTGGTTAGAAGCACAGGTGGAGACCTACAGCTTGAGACTGCGTCTGAAATGGAGGCAGTCTGCGGGGGCCGTGCCCGTAGGCTGTGGTGTCTGCACTAACTCCAGTTTATCAGAACTGAATTGCACTGTAGGACACCCCGGCAGTGTCCCCAAATGCGGGGACTGGTTGGTACGGTGAAAATCCCAACACATTTGGCGTCAGAAGTATTGTGAGTCGAGTAGAAGTGTTCTGAGTCGAGTAGAAGAAAGCATTTTTTTCTTTTAGAGACACAACTCATTCTCCAAAAGCATTCTAGAATTCTAATGCTGCAACCTCTTGTTTTCACACGTACATACACACTGAGTGGTGGCCACGGGTCAGATGCTCTCAATCTCATGGGGAGCAGGACATGCCAGGCTCCTGCCTTCCGAGAACTTACATGTCGTTTGTGGCAAACGAGCAAATAAAGGAGATAATTTCTGAGGGTAACAACTGCCATGCAAAATCTAATAATCCGGAGGAAGTGCCTTGGGGAAAGAGCTCTTTAGGCAAGAGGAGATTAGGCCTCTCTGAGGAGACAAGATCAGTTAGGAGCTACTATCGGGGAGAAGATTCCGGCAAAGGAACGGTGAATGTTGTGGCATGGGATGCAGGGGGCTTCTCCAAGGACAGAAAGAAGGCCGGTGTAGTTGAAGCATGAACAACGAGGAGCACAGTGACAGGCACAGAAGGCAGGTGTCAGCTGGATCCCACAGGGCCCTCTGGGGCCATGAGAAGAATTTTCCATCTTCTTCTCGTGAGCAGGCAAAGCCAGTAAAGGATTTGCAAGCAGGGAAGTCATATAATGCGATTTGTTTGCTTATTTTTAAGTCCCTCTGGTTGCCATATGAATTATGGATGGCAAAAGAACACAGGTGGAAGAGAGGAGACCCGTCAGGAGCTACTACGGCATTCCAGGAGGGGATGGAGGTGGCCTGAGCCAGGCGCATGGCATCGAGATCAGAAAGCACTGGTTATCTCTGGCATGCATTTTGGAGTAGACAAGACCTCCTTACGGAAATGGGAGGTGAAGCATGCAGAGGATTTAAGGCTAACTCTCAAGATCTCTCATCTGAACAACCAGCTGGTAGCACTCATGGAGACAAGCGTGGGAGGCAGACTGGCTCCCCACAGTGACCACACTTGAGTCCCCGGCAGCTGTGAACGCAATGCCCAGCACAGCACCACAGACCTTGAAGTGGGGAGATCATCTTGGATGACCTGAGTGGGCCCTCTCTAATCACAGAGACCCTTAGAAGAGGAGAGCTTTCTCCGGCTGGAAGACAGAGGAGATGCAGCAGAGGGAGAAGTCAGATTCTAAGCATGACAAGCAGTTGGTGGGCCTGCTGGCCCAGAGATGCAGCGGCATGTGCAGGGCCTGGAAGAGGGCTGCAGAGCTAGGGGTGCCCCCAGTGACAGCCAGCAAAGCAGTGGGGACCTCAATCCTACAATCACTTGGAAATGATTGCCACAACATCTAAACAAGCAAGGAAATAGGTTCTCCCCTAGAGCTTCCAGAGAAGACTACAATCCTGCCAAAATCTCAACTTCAGTCCAGAAAGACCGTGTCAAATTTCTGATCTCCAGAAGTGTAATACATTTGCATGGTTCTAAATCACTAATGTCCTGACCATTTGTTACCGCGGCAAGAAGAAACCAATACAACAGGGAAGGCAGAGGAGGGATTGAAGGCCGGGCAGGAAAAGCAAGTGCTCTGGCTCAGTCATCAGAAACCCAGCAGAGCAAGCCAGATGGGTGGTCATGCACACAGGGAGAGGTCAAGGGTCACACCTGTCCCGTCCACCATCTACTCCAGGAGATGTAAAGCCCACGTACTCAGGAAGTGGGTCTTGCTCCCCACTCTAAGACAGCAGCACAGCAGATGGAGTGAATAAACAGTGAGGCCAATGTTGATTGTTCCATTTAAAAAGAAAAAAAACTCTCAGGATGCCTGGGTGACTCCATCCCTTGTGCGTCCGACTCTTGATCTCAGCTGAGGTCTTAAACTCAGGGTTGTGAGTTCGAACCCTGCATTGCGCTCCATGCTGGGTATGGAGCCTACTAAAAAAAATTCTCATTCCACACCCCTGCCCTCATTGCCACAACTCCTTGCTTTCATCTGTGGCCAACCTCCTCCGGAGAGCTGACCACACTAGCTGTTCCCAGTTCCTCTCTTTAATGCTCTCTCACCAGGCTTTCCCCCATCTGCTCTGCTGACCTGCTCTTGTCACTGTCACCATTGGCTGTTGCTAAATTATTCCAAAGGCCACTAGATTATTCTAGTCTGCTAGATTATTCCCATCTCGTTTGACCCATCAGCAGCATCTGACGCTTGTTCACAGTTTCCAACTTCAAGCATGTTCTTCATTAGGCTTCCATGAACACCCACTCTCAGTGTCTCCTTTCCTCCCCAGGCACTCCCTTCTCCATCACCTCTGCTGGTACCTCCTTCTTCTTCCTATAAACTCCAAACGTGGGAGGCCCCAGGGCTCAGTCCTGGCCCATCTACACTCACATCCCCAGGCATCTCCAATCTCAGGGCTTTAAGTATCTTAATTTGTCCGCACCTTCCATGTCTGTATTTCCAGCCCAGGATAGATAGGTCTCCTTCCTGTCCCCTCTAGCATGTCCTGCTGTCTCCAACTCAGCACATCTGCACCAGCACTCCTGTTTGGCCCCCACAAAGCCTGGTCTGCCCAAATCATCCCCATCCTGGTGAACGGCAATGGCATCCTTCTGGTCGCTCAGGCCAAATTCCTTGCAGCCATCCTCTGCTTTTCTCACTCACACATTACAGCCCAAGTTCCAAGAAATCCTGTTAGCTCCACTGTCAATACCCAGCCACTTCTCACCACTTTGACCATCCACCGAGCTCTCGGCCGTCACCTCCCACCTGGATTCCTGTGATAACCTCCTTGCTCTCCCCTTACTACCACCCCTGCCCCCCTGCACTCTGGTCTCCAGAGACAGCAGCCAAAGCGACCCTCAAAAACCTAAGTCAGGTGACACTCCTCTCTTGAAATCCTCCAAGTGGCTCCCCATTCCACACAGAAAAAAACATAACCTCCTCACAGCAGCTCCTAAGGCCCTGCAGGATCTGACCCACCGGAAGCTTTTGTGACTTCACCTCCTCCTAGTCACCCCCTGTTGTCCCTGGGACATGCCAGGCACACCCGCACCCTAGGCCGTTACCAGGCCCCCCACTCTGCCTCAAACGTTTCCCCTACCTGATGGCCACTGCCCCCTCCTTCAAGCCAGGGCTCTAATACCACCTTCTCCATGAAGCTCGTCCTCTCCCACACTGCCAGCCCCCCTTAGCCTGCTCTATTATTACTTTTCTTCCAAGCAATTATCAACTTCTGACAGACCTTTTTTATCCTCTTTGTTGATGACTGGGTGTCTTCCCCCAACTAGAAGGTTAACTCCATGAGGGCAGGGTGTGTTTCTGTTTTGTTCACTGACAGCCCAAATTCCAAGAGGAGTGGACTATAATAACTAGCTAATGAATGTTTACTTTAAAAAAGGAATAAATGAATGAAAGATAAATGAAAGAATAAACGAATACTTCTAAGTAAACACACAGTCACCAAAGGCTTATGGCCCAAATGACTGTGTCCCGCCATCTCTGTCTCACTCATCTCACGACTTGCTCAGCACGTGGCAGGGTTAGAGGGCACCAGCTGAATGAACACATGACCATTTCTTTGGGATCACCAGACCCAGAGAAAGGACCCAGAGACCCCAATACCACCAGCTTTCCATCTGGGTCTGAAAATTCCTCAAACCCAACACACAAACCCTCCGTCCCCGTCATCTCCAGCTGGCAGTCCAGATCCGAGAAAGACGGCTGGGGATGAAGGGGTAAGATTTGTTATGCTGGTACTCAAGTGCACCTGACAAGCAATCAGACAGCTGGAAGAGGCAGCTGCTCCCCCGCTGCGGGCACCACGCCACTTGGAGAAGCAGCTGGTGGTCCAAAGACTCTGCGTGGCTGGGCGCCCAGAGCCCCTCAAGTGGCTGCTACCTCTTCGAGGTGTGAGCCAGGGAAGCACAGTGCTTTCCCAGAGATGCAGAAGGACCGAGGCACGGCTGTCAGCACCCGAAGGTGGCACTGAGGCAGGTGTGGGAGGTCGCCCCCTAAGGACAGGCGTGACAAACAGCACTAGTGGAAACAGAGGCAAGCCCCTGTTCACAGACAGTCGGTAAGCACAAATCATAGTGTGATTACGTTACCTGATTTAATGCTCTCATTACTCCTATCAAGTACATACACTCCCCCATTCTGGAGACTGGAAGACAGAAGTCCCAAGAAGTCAAGAAGGCAGCCGGTGGGGAAGAGGGCCATGTATGGCTGACGCATCCAGAGGACACAGGATAAGGTCGCCAAGTCGGAACCCCATTCCAGACTTTCTTGGAAGCTCCCAGTTTTCTAGCTTACGGCCGGGAAGTTCAAAAGTTTTGGGACCTGGTAGGAGTAGGGGTGTCAAAGTTTCCTTTACATCTGTCACTTTGAGGTTTCAGGATGGGGCTTGTGGACAGTTTTCTGTGTCATTGAACTCTCTTTCGGAAATCCTTATGGAACATTTGTAACAACAAGCAAGGGCTATGGGAGTGCCGCAATTGTCTTTCAAATTATTTACTTAATGGCTTCTGCGTCATCAAGTTTAGGCATGAAAAACCCTAAAAAGCAGTCTACTAGGGATCTGTAATATCAACGGCCATGAAAACAACTATATTTATTAAGTCCTTACTGCCGTTCTAAGTCCTTGCCATACGTTATCCCATTTAAATCTGAGCAAAGCTCCATGAGGCAGGAACTATTATTGCCCCCACTTCACAGATGGGCAAGGGCCTGGAGGTCAGAAGAGGGACTCGGGGGCTTTCAGGAGGAACAGCGGGCAAGCCCCCACTGTGCCATTTTCCCCAGCAGTTCCCCAGCTCAGCTGTCCACGTGCCAAGCCAAGAGTGACCCTGAGTGCTCATGGCAGAGAACCTCCCACCATGTCACTGGATGCAGACTAGACTCCCAGATGTCACCACTTCCAGGAAACCTACCCTGAACCACCCAAAACAGCCCTTTCCCTACCCTCTCCATCTCCCATGCTCTACAACTGGGTCAACTGCAACCCAATGATTCAACTGTCTGCACATGGATCTGCTTTTATCACAACAAGTAAGGATCTACAGAATGGAAACAAATAACACTCTGTTTCCAAAATACAGCCTAAGGATGTGTATCAGGCCCTTTGGTGTTCGCTTAAGAGCCTGCGCCCAGTAGATCAAGCACGTGGGCAGTGCATTAGATCACCAGAAGGCAGAGATACAGAACGATCTCCCAGCCACCTGATCCCATCCACCTGTACTTTAGGCTAGCTCTTACCAACTGACATCTACTTCCACTCCTTCTGGAAACCCTCTTCTCTCTGCCAGGCCCTGCTAGCCTGAGGACCAACTGACCACCTGCAGCTTCTCTCCTGGGGCTCCCACCAACATCTCTTCTTCTGACGCCTCAAACCCCATGGACTGAGAAGAAGTAACAAAGCACAGGTGTATGTCGGGGGCAGGACCAACGGCCCCTCCTGCCCCGATTCTCTCAGTCCTCTGTCTACCCCATGTCCCCCCTCCTGTCTCCGCACCTCTACACATACCCTTCCACCTACCTCAACCTTTTGTCCACCAACCTTTACCCTATCTTTCAAGAATTCTTTTATGTGATTCCCCGCAGGAAGCCTTCCCTGCCCATCCCCGCCACCGCCCAGGTGAGGGTCCCCCACTCTGGGTTCCCCAAGCTCTGGAGCTCTCAAATCCGGCTCACCTCACACTTTGAGGGGGCTTCTTGACCTCGTCTGCACTCCCATGCTCATGCAAGGTCCACAAGGATCTCCTGCATCCCAGAGCTCAGGCACTGAGCTGGTAACCAGCAGGTGCTTAATAAACTTTTGATAAATAAAAAGAAGAGTGAGTGAAGTCAAGAAATGGGAGCACAGAGCAGTCCAGCAGGCAGATGGGTGCTGGGCACCCACTGGCTTATCTAGTGTTTACTACAGCTCAGGAGCTGTGGTCAGAACTTACACAGATTATTCAAACTCAGTAACAACCCTGTGAAGAAGCCTCCACCCCATTTTATAAATAAGAAAAACAGGCACGGAAAAATCAGGTGACTTACCAAAAGTCCTGCCACTGGACAGTAAATACAGACGCAAACCCAGCAGGTTGGTTCTAACTCTGTCCCTTTAACTACACATTACACAGTGTCAGACTGTGTGGCGAGAACCCACACAAACCACCCCTCCCGACATCCCCGCACTTGTGCAGTCACTTTCCATGCAGACTCAGACTTGGCCATGAGACTTGCTCCTGCCAATGGGGCATTAGCAGGTGTGAGACAAGGAGAGGCCTGACAGCCTTGCAAACAGACTTGTCTTTTGGGAATGCTCCCCTAGAAGTCTGAGATGACCAGGTATGCCTAAGCCCAAGCGAGGCAGGTGGAGACTTCACATGAAGGAGGACAAGGGACTTGGCCACCAGCCAGAATGCTAGTGACAACCCAGCAGCCTTAGCTGAATTGGCCCAGACCCCACCTCCTCACCCCCCACCCAAGTCCTCTGAGGCCCCTGAGCTGAGGCCTCAGGCGACAGGCAGCAGACATGAGTCTTCCCGGCTGTGCCCCACCTAAATCTTGGCCTCGCAGCAGTGTGAGCAAATAAAACAGTGGTTGTTTAAAGCCACTAACTTTTGGGGTGATTTGTTAAGCAAAAATAGGTAACAGAAACATTGCCTTACTTTCACAGACAGGATCATGCAGCGATCACACAGTACCCAGTGGGGTGCTTCTCAAGTGCTTACTCACTCAGCAATATTCACAGAGCACACTGTGCGCCAGTCACTGTCTGGGCCCAGGACCCGGAAGAGAAGAAAAGAGAGAAGGCCCCACTCCCCGGAGAGCTTACATTCTAGTCGGGGAGTCAGACAAGCCAACAAATAAATTAGTTTTTATGTCAAGCAGTGCCAAGAGCTACACAGAAAAGTGAAGCTATGTCAGGGTGCTTAGACAAACAGAACAGCCTCTTGGTAAAGCGATACTTAAGTGAAGAGCCGGAAAAAAAGGGGAGAAGGGTACGTAGAACATGCCAGGCCAAAGGGCCAGCAAGATCAAGTGTCTTGAGCCTGAAACACGGCAGAGGGGAAGGAGAGGGGCTGTCTGGGGCAGGACAGTGGAAGAGAGGAAGACGAGGGAAGGGCCAGACCATGTGGGGCTGTGAGCGCCATGCCCAGGACCTAATTGTGTCCTAAATATGAAGGGAAGCCCAAGAGGCCAGAGGGGACAGGACCCAACCTCTCCTCTCAAAGGCTCCCCCTGGTGGCAGCGAAGATGCGACCAGAGGGAAGGGGTAGCCAGAGTGGAAGCAGGCCCCCAGCAAAAGCTGCTGTGAGGAGCCGAGCAGGCTCAGAGCTGCTGGTCTCGCCCTTGTCTACCTTCCTTGGAGATGAAAATTAGATTGTCACTCTTCCACAGCCACGAGGCTGAACAGGAAACGCATGTGGCTGCCGTCACAGGTGGTGTTCTTTTTTAGACACGCTCTAATGGCACCTCCTGAGCTCACAACCTAAGGAACCCCGACTACAGAAAAGCAAACCTAGTCTGGAGACCACTTGGAAGGGAGACTTTTTCAGCCTTAATTGGGCCTGAAAATAAACTAAACAATATTGCAACGCTCTGCTGGGTAAAGCTACTACAGAACTCGGGCCCTGCTGTGCGTTTTGTAAATGGAATGCGGAACTGACGGCTCTCCAGGAGGAAATGCTGCACCTGGGTCAATCACGGCCCACTGGTTCCTTCCTCATTACAAATCACTGCGCATTTCAGTCACTCATTTACTCGCGTCATGTGGAAGAGGAGCTGCTCGAAGTTGGAAAATATTTATTTTTACCCATAGAATCATTTCCAGGGAAAAGCAGAAGGAAATGGACTGCGCAGGCCCTGGGGAATTGAAGCAAAGGCAGAGAGACTAAAGGAAGAATATAGTCTGATAAGAAAGAGCTCTGTCTAGGGGCCCCTGGGTGGCACAGCAGTTGAGCGTCTGCCTTCGGCTCAGGGCATGATCCCGGCATTATGGGATCGAGCCCCACATCAGGCTCCTCCGCTATGAGCCTGCTTTTTCCTCTCCCATTCCCCCTGCTTGTGTTCCTTCTCTTGCTGGCTGTCTCTAACTCTGTCGAATAAATAAATAAAATCTTAAAAAAAAAAAAAAAGAAAGAAAGTAAGAGCTCTGTCTAAAAATGCGAGGCATGGACTCCTGGTCCTGTCCGTTTCTGCTCCCAAATCATTTGATATTCCTTGAATTCCCCTCATCCCCACCCCAAGTGCCAACCACGGTAGCTGGCATGGGGTGAGCTGGGCCAATAGCTCACCCCACATAGGCCTTTGCCCTGCTCAATTCTCTCCCCACAGTGGGGAAGGTGTGACAAATTCAAAATGCAGACCTGGTCCCTATTTAGGACTCTTCAAAGACACTCCATTTTTCTTAAAATAAAGATCAAACCCTTTCCTGGGACCTAGGAGGGAGGCTCTGGGTGCACTGGGCCCCACCCCATTCCCCTACTCTGGGCTCCAACCACACCGGCCGCTTCTCAGTGCTTCTGACACCTGTCCCCCTCCTGCCTCGGGCTTTCTCCACCGAGGAGGCAACTAGATAAAGCTGGTGTGGGAAGGGGAAGGCCTTCCTCTTCTTCAGGCCTGAGCTCCAACAGCTCTTCCTCACAGGAGCCAGGCCAGACATACCCCCCAACCCCCAGACCCAAGATGATCCTTTGCAGCTGTGGACTTTGACAGTGACTGCCATGGGCTGGGGTCATCTTTCGCAGAAGACAATTTCACAAATTGGCCCTTCTGTGCTGGTGATACTGAAAAGATACCCTTTGACCCCAAGACTCAATCATGAATGATCAAGCTTAGCACTGTTTTTGATCCAGACTCCTCCCAGCTGTGACCCAGCCAAACAGAGGTGGGATTAGCTGTAATTGTGATTAGTTCTGTCCCCACCAGCACCCTGTCCCTTCCTCAGACCATCCAAAGTCCTATGTCAGAACTTCAGCAAGCTACCTCTTCTTAGAGACATCAAGAGATAAGCCCTTCTCTGAAATAAGGGTACCACCTTATTTTAACATCTAACTTATTTCAGTATTAACCTCCATCAGTCCAAATTGCCAATTCCAAGGAAAAGGATGACAAGGTCAACACATATAGTTACCCTCTGGGTCACCATTACAGCTTTACAAGGAAAGTAAGAACAAAAATAAAAACACAACAGCTACCGTTTATGGAAAGCTTACTATACACCAGGCACAGTGTTCACTCCCTTTTGTGAGCTCACCTAAGTTTGCACAAAACCTCTACAAAGTGAACGTTGTTAATAATATCCCTATTTTACAGATGAGAAAGGTGAACATTAAGAAAATTACTAATCCAAGGTCAGAGTGCTGTGAAGTCCAGACAGGTAACCCCTCCCCCATCCATCAAGACCACCAGCTCCTGCAGCAGAAACTCTGGGTGCCCCCCCAACCCCAACTGACTCACCTCTCCAGAACACACCATCAACCACAAAATCAGCCTGCCCCAGAGCAGCCAACTCATTCTTTCAAAAAAAAAAAAAAAAAGGGGGGGGGAACAGATGCTCCTCCTGCAGGAAACAGCTTTTATTGCAGAATTCGTTGACCAGGGTCCGAGTCACCATTAATCAGGGGCAGGGAGGACAGAACAGTGATGTCAGCTAAATGGCAACCACTGGTTTCAGTTTGAGGGCGGGGGTGGGGGAAGGTAAAATATTTTTAAGCACTGTATTTTTTAAACGTTTAAGATAAATCTTCCTTCAAATTTAACTAGGAAAAGTCACCATCTCCTATGCTAGAAGTTAAGTTGTCACTGTCATTCAAAATTCAAGCAAATGGGAAAAATTAAAACAAAGTAATCATCATAGTAGCCATACTTGTTGGGCAGATTCTAGGGAGGTGGGGGCTACCGTACTCAGTGCTTGACACCCACTGTCACAGCCTATCACAGGGAAGGAAGGGAAGAGCTCCTCTTATTACACCATTTGACAGACAGGGAAACCGAGGCTGGGCCACGTCACATCCCAGTCAAGGGCATGCAGCTAATAAGCAGCAGAGCCAGGATTAGGCCTTGGACTAACAGATTCCAAAACCCAAGCCTTCAACCACCACATACATGATCCACAAAAAAGCAAAACATTTTTCAATTTAAGTTTACTGTTTAGGAGCAATTTTTATTGAGGGGAAAACAACAACAACGTTCTGTATCGTTAGAAGAAAAACATGCCCTTTCAGACTTGTTTTTAAAGCAGTGCTGTTACCACTTAGGTGGGTCCTCACCTAGGCCACACCAAACAAACGTTATAATTAGATCTGCTAATAAATTGCCACAACAAATCTGGAAGAAGAAACGTGACTGTTCTTTTGAGAACACAAAACTGTCATTTCAAATTAAGTAACAGTAACAAATGGTGAGACACGGGGCTCGGGAGCTAGGCACATCCGTGCTTCAACATTAACCAGCCATCCTCCGTGTTAACCCGTCACTCCCGCCAGCTGCAGCCCATTCTCAGAGATGGGGAACGGTTCCTCAAAAATGGTAAACTATCTTCCATTTAGATTATATGGTCCCCATCCGCACTGAGAAGAGGACTTTGATTCTAGGAAGCATAAGAAACTCTGTTTAGCATGCATGATTTATGTGAAAACATGAAGGAAAAAAACAATCTTCTTCCATTCTCAAAATTCTAGACCCACTTTA
Source organism: Ailuropoda melanoleuca (assembly GCF_002007445.2). Classification (NCBI taxonomy): domain Eukaryota; kingdom Metazoa; phylum Chordata; class Mammalia; order Carnivora; family Ursidae; genus Ailuropoda; species Ailuropoda melanoleuca. Next base: position 28,908,883 of record NC_048227.1, read on the forward strand.
TCACCCTGAGGGAGCAAGACTAACCACCAGCATCACGGTCAAGTTACCCAATGACCTCACATCCCGTGAAACCCTTGGCCCAATGTGCTCTATTGTACCCATAAATAAACTCATCACAAGGCATCAGATGATACTACCAACTGCAAAAGGAGATGCCAGGCAGATAAAAAAGACCAACAGCTAGACAGCAGAGCAGGAGAAGCTGGGGCTCGGAGGTCTGCTGGGCCAGACAGGAAACCTGCCCCCAGCACTCACTCCACAAGCTGTGTGACCCTCTGGGTCAGGGTACCAGACTTTGGTTCCCTGCAGCACGTGCTCTAGATTGGCACCAAAAGCACGCTTAGTTCGTCCGTGTTCAGCTAGGCACATGGACCAGTGTGGACGTGTGACGCCAGGCCTGCATTGAAAGACAAAGGAGTAAAACAAGCCGCCCCACAACCCCACTCCTCGAGCCTGTGCGCCAGGACACACGCAGAGCAGACGTGCAGACTGCCGCTCCCCGGGAGTGTCGGCAGCCACGTGCCTCTCGCAGTCTGAGGCTCCTACTCAACAGAGAGGCTGTGGGGTTTGACAAAGGTGTGGGTGTTTATCAACAGCCTCGCTCTTACATGCCCACCAGCCACTTGGTGCGAGATGTAACCTCACAAGCCACCCTCTGTTCCGCTGCTGTAAGCTGGAGCACCTGTGACATGCTACCTTCCCCAAGGCATTTTCCAGAATAATTCCAACTACTGGGGACTGTCACCATCCATGCTGGTGAGAGCCCAACCTCTCCAAGAGCCACAATGGGCTCTGCGACATTAGGTAATAGACGCGGATGTGCTGGCCTTACACAGAGAGAAGTCTTCACAGATACTAGCCTATCCCTCCCACAGGATGGATGCTGGGGATCCTGCCCAGATCCCATGAGGACAGAACCAAGGCCTCTGGTGTCTTCTAAATGGCTGGACCCGAAACCCAACCACACAACTATTTAACTCAATTAAATGCCCAACAGGGGTGCGGGCCAGGATAAAGGTCCAAACAGGGTATCAGCATTCCTGAACAGACAAGAGGCATCCCTTGAGCCCACTGATGACGCGATTACAGAGCTCCTTACTGAGAAGCAAGACCTGTCACAGGAACACAAAGGCCATGGAGCTATGTGTTGGGGAAACACAAGTGATGAGGAAAAAAGCATAAAAAATTAACTTTCCTTTTTGACAATGTGACAAATTTCCATTAAACCTCTTGCTTTAGCGTTTACTGACAGCCTTCCTCAAAGTGCCTGCTCTGCCTCCTCCTGAGTCACCCATAAGCTAACAGGTCCTGCTGGGATTTGGGGCTGATGAGCCGCCAGCAGCTTGCTTTGCAGCAACACAGTCAATTCTTGTCCGCTCTGCCTCAGCCATCTGTGAAATCCGCGGCTGGAGAGCTGCAAAAATGCCATGAGTGTCTTCATCTTCCGGCAGACTACCTGTGACGGGAAGCCTCTGGTACTAACGGAAGGCAGCCGAAGCAGACCTCAGTGAGTTCCTGGGATCGATGCTGTTCTTCGTGACACTTAGCAGCCTCGTGCTCCCATAGTCAGGGACAGCAGGAGAGAGAGCTTTCCAGACAGAAGACAGGAGGGCTGCAGTATCAGCGCTCACAGGATTTGGGGTCAGGACTGAGAGTAACCCCGTCTCCTGAAAAAGTCAGGGCGCTGCTAGCTCTCTCCAACAGGCCCTCGCCTGCCCTCGGCTCTCTCAAAGTACACTAGCAGTGAATCCCCCCCACTCACGAAATTACTGCACACATGCACTGCATAGCGGAAGCCTAGACTCCATTCCCTCACCTCTGGGAAAGAGCACCCAACTTTTGTTCGGGAAGCTGGTTCTCCCCACCCTTCACTCACCACTGACTCCACCCAAGGGCTGACCCTAGCTCTGCTCCAGGGCTGGCATGTGACATAGGGCCAGGCCAACTAGAGCCTTGCAGTCTCCCTTGCCAGCTACTGGTTCTCAAATGGGGATGTTGGAGTAAGTACAACCCCAGGAAACATGGGCACAGTCCCCTGACACGGAAGCAGGGGCTCTCCCCACTCTCCCACAATGGACCCAAACTAAAGGACCCCAGTCCCAGAGCTGCTGCAATCATCCTACTGCCATGTGGCAGCCTGACCTGTCTGATGATGGCAAAGTTGAGAGAGTGAGAGAGAGAGAAATAAAGACAAACAAGGAGAGAAACAGAGATACAAACAGATATACAAGCACAGACAGATTAGGCCCTAATAATAACAAGTCCTTGATCAAGCATTGTCTGAAGTCAGAAAACTTTCTTTTTTACCTAAATCAATAAACTCCCTCTTAAAACAGTATTAGTTAAGGCATAAGTGTTACTAAACAAAACAGAACTAATTGCTTAATTAGCAAGTGGGTGGGGGAGAGACTGGGGACAAAGTCAGAACCTCTCTCTACATCTTACACTAACAAACTCCAAAGGTATTAAAAAGACTTAAAAATTTAAAGTCAAAGAAGAAAACACTAGTTCTCAGGAGCTCTAATAACTTTCCAAACCAATGGACAAATGAATGAAGTCAACCGATTTGATTAGGTAAAAATTAAAAAATGCTATAGGTCAAAAAACATTACACTGAAAAATGAAGGGAAAACAAGTATTTGCCACAAAAACGGCCCAAGTGTTACAATTCTTATGTACAACTAAATCAAAAATAGGAAAGCCTAAAAATCTTAATTTAAAAAAAAAAAAACAGGGGTGCCTGGGTGGCTCAGTCATTAAGCGTCTGCCTTCGGCTCAGGGCGTGATCCCAGCGTTCTGGGATCGAGCCCCACATCGGGCTCCTCTACTGGGAGCCTGCTTCTTCCTCTCCCACTTCCACCGCCTGTGTTCCCTCTCTCACTGGCTGTCTCTCTGTCAAATAAATAAATAAAATCTTTAAAAAAAAATAGCAAGATTGACAACAAATGGACTGTTCATAGCAAGAAGCAAACCATGAATGGTTAAAACCTGGGGAAAATCCCACCATTACAGAAACACAGCACTTGTCATCAAATTAGCAGACAGCAAGATGCTACCACTCAGTACCAGCGAGGGTGACGCTAAACAGGGGCACCCACAGAGCCACCATGGACGTGGTCCTGCTGGAAAGTGTGTTGGTCATCTTTGCCAAGAGCCTTAAGTGGCCTAGTGATTCTCTCTGTAGGAGCAGACTCTAGAGAAATCATTAGAATCACACACATACATGCACATAAAGATGGTCACCTCGGCAGTGGGAACAATGAAACACAGTACTCCCTGGCCGTAGCAAGGAGGGGACGCTATGTGGCCACAAAGACTGAGAAGGCAAAGTGTTTAACGACATGCAAAAATGCTCATGATGTAATCCCAAATCCCAAGTGAAATGGGAGAATGCAAAATGATATTCGCAGAATGATCCAAATTTGTTTTACACAGACATACAAAGATAAAAGACTGAAAATAAGTACTTCGAAAATCTCAACAGTGGCTACAGTGATGAGATTTTATTTTTTTCCTTTCTCCATCCTAGTGCCTGCTTTTAAAATCCATCTCTAATAAACGTACAGCTCTTTATAGTCAGAAAATCCACACACACTTCAGTAGCAATAGCCTGGGTTTAGTACGTCACCATTCAGTGGACATTTGCTAGGCACACAGCACTGAGCTAGGAGTGCTTTGCGGTAACAAACGCGAGGACTCCTGTCCTCAAGGAGTTTCCAGTCCAGTGAGCTACAGACACCCCAGGAGATGGTGAACAATGAAGAAGTCTACTAGCCAACCAAACACTAAATGCAGAGACAAAGGTCGGCTCCATCTGTTCACGCACGTGCCACACACTTCCCATGCCTGGTGGGCGTCTTGGCATATGGCATCATTCAATGAACATGACCTACTGTCAGCATGACCTCTACAGCCCGGGCAGGGCAGCCTGCCTGGCATTCACTGTGTCCTCCTTCCTTTGTGGCAGAAGCCCAGTTGTATTCAGGAAGGCCATGCTCCAGGCCAAAAGACCATGTCACGCTTCCCTCTCCTAAGACCAGACAGGAAACTGTAAACCCAAGTTGTTAGATGGGGCCTCTGAGAAAGCTCCTTAACCAAAGGACAGAGAGCAGCCATCAGCTCTGCTTATACAGACTCACATTCAAATGAAGACTTTTTAAATAAATACTCGCAGACTGAAACCGACGGCCTTTCTTTCTCCCGTCCAGTCTTTCGGTTAAACCAACAGCATGTAGTAATTGCTGGAACACAGCTGATGGACATTTATTTAATGAGATTTGTGTTGGATTGATGTGAAGAAACTAGACATATAAAATCAAAACTTGCAGTACTGGGAAATATGTATGTAAAGCAGTTCTTGGTTATGTATGCAACCAGAGGAAGCATATATTAAAAAGAGAGATCAGGTTTTAAGTCACACGTATCCCCCCCCGACGCTCCAAGAGCAGAAACAAGTCCTACAGAAATAGAAAACTGTACTTTTCCAATAACCCCTAAATTGTTATTTATTTCCAAATCTTTACCTGCTTCTCTTCAGTTCCCTAAGGCTTCTATACCCTACCAAAGAGAACTGTGATTATAAATCAGAATCTATACTCCAAACATATACATATACACCCAGATCAAATTTACAACCTAGGCTCTCATCCACCTTTTATTGTGTTTAAGTTTTTCTGTTCCAAACACTGATTAATTTTCCTTTCAATAACAGAAGCGTGGAGTGCAAATCTGTTTTACCCGGAGGTTTTTCCATTTCTTTCCCCTGTGTTATTTTGAGGCTTGCCACTCAATCAGAAAGCAAGAGCCCTGAAGAATAGCCCAACGTCGTGCAGGTGAAAACACACCAATATAGGACAGTAACTCAGGAAAATGGAAAGGCAGAAATAGTGATTTCCATAATAAAGCTCCCTACTCCAGCAGTGGTGCACAGGGAAAAATTTGCCTGCTCTGCTCCCATCCTACATGCCAAAGATGTACCCCGCAACGTGCAAGTGCTCCACTGCGGTTTCCTAACCAAATTTCAAATTAAGTACTATAGGCCTCGGGGATAGGCTTGCACACGGCACGCTGTGGACCTGAGCACTGTGCCAGCCGGTTCTGGAGAGACTCCTGCCAACACCCACGGGCGGAGTCGGGACAAAGAGATCAACAGTTTGTGTCTACGTTCCTCAAACTTAACACTAGAGACAACCCAAGCCAGAAAGGAAAGAAAGGGAGAGAGAGGTCAGCTTCCAACACCTGCCAAAACCATCGGATGGGGTAAACTGGAAGAAGATCAACAGTTTGTGTCTACGTTCCTCAAACTTAACACTAGAGACAACCCAAGCCAGAAAGGAAAGAAAGGGAGAGAGAGGTCTGCTTCCAACACCTGCCAAAACCATCGGATGGGGTAAACTGGAAGAAAAAACAGAAGAAAAATGAAGAAAGAGAGGGGAGAGACAGCATTCAAGGGAAATAAAGAGACCAAGCCAGAGGGACCTAAAGAGAGTGAGAGACCAAGGAGAAGGGAGAAGCCAAAGGAGGGGGGAGGGGAGAAATGAGAGACAGAGACATCCACACATATGCTTACACATGCTGGTGGGGCGGGGGTGTTGGCAGACAGCACCTGAGGAACAGAGAAGGGAGAGACACAGGCCGGGTAGGGAACCGAGAACCAGACTAAGCAGCTCAGCATCCAGTCAGGCGTTCAGAGCTGTCCTCTGGGCACCCACTACTCCGCTCAGTAGGGACACGGCAGTGCCCCCACACAGTTTCAGGCCCAGGTGCGAGAGATTTGTCAATGCAGCACAGTGGTCAGTCCAGAGGGGAAACAAACAATTCTCCACCCAGAATAATGCCAAACCGTTAGGCCAGAGCCGAAGAATATTTAATCCTAAATAGTAAATCATTCTGAGGCATGAATTGGACAGAAACACCGATTATCACAATAAACTCAATTAGTAGGACACCCAAATGCATGTGCTCCATCAACAACCTAAGAATAACTGAACTTCACCAAAATTAACAACAGCTGTGCTTCAAGGGCACCAGCAAGAAAGTGAAAAGGCAACCTAGAGAGTGGGAGGAAATATTTGCACATCACATATCGATACGGTGTTGTGTCCAGAACATACAAATAACACACAATAAAAAGGACAAGCCATCTGACACAAGGGAAAGGGTCTGAAGGGAGAGCTCCCTAAAGAAGACACCTAAATGGCCAGGGAGCACGTGAAAAAGCATCGACATCACCAATCGTCAGGAAAATGCAAAACCAAACTACAACAAGGTATCATTTCGCTTCCACCAGGACAGCTATATAATAAGTGGGACAGATGGGGGCGCCTGGGTGGCTCAGTCGTTAAGCGTCTGCCTTCAGCTCAGGGCGTGATCCCGGTGTTCTGGGATCGAGCCCCACATCAGGCTCCTCTGCTCTGAGCCTGCTTCTTCCTCTCCCACTTCCCCTGCTTGTGTTCCCTCTCTCACTGGCTGTCTCTCTCTCTGTCAAATAAATAAATAAAATCTTTAAAAAAAAAAATTACTTCAGTGGAAATGAAGTTTAAAAAAAAAGAAAAAAAGTGGGACAGATGATAACACACACTGGCAGAGACCGGGAGTAACCGGAATCTTCATTCCCTGCTGGTGGGAGGCGCCCTTCAGAAAAAATTGTGGCAGTTCCTCAAAAAGTTAGTTACATTTGACCCAGCGATGCAAGTCCTAAGTACACAGGCAAGAGAAAGGACCTGTCCACGTGACAGCGGGTACACGAACATGTGCAGCGGCATGATTCACACAGCCGGAGACGGCACCCGTGCCCCTCAACGAAGACTGAGCAACAGAATGTGGTCCGCGCATACAGTGCAGTATTACTCAGTCCTGCAAAGGAATCAAGTGCTGATATGTGCTACAGTTTCAGTGAATCTTGAAAACCATATGCTAAATGAAAAGAAGCCAGACACATATTGTACCATTCACTTCATAGGACATGGCCAGACAGGCAAATCCAGAGATACAGAAAGCAGATGTGTGGTGGCCAGGGGCCGGGGGGAGGGGAAGGAGCGGCTGCTTCCAGTGAGGAAGACAGAACTGGAACACAGAATTACATATACATATACGGCACAACTGCAACCCAGCTAAGGGTAAGCACCAACCACCCCACAGGCTGTCCCCACACCTTCCTACTGCCAGGTCCCCATACCCCTTAGGCCTTGTACCCTTGACTGGGGCCTAAAGGGTAATCAGAAAGGGGAAGGAGCTGTTGTTTTTGTATTTTATTTCCTGGAGGGGGGGGTCGTCAAGCAAAGAAAACGGTCAGTGCGAAAGCCCTAAGAGGAAAAGGGACATGCTTCTGAAAGCTGGAGGAACAGACAGGCCCAGGTGGCTAGAGCAGAGAGAGAAGGTGAATGGGTGCATGGACGCAGGGAGGGCTGCGGAGACCACAGGCCAGCCTGTGCTGGAGAGAGGGAACGTCAAGAGCAATGAGGAGCCGTGAAGGGTTTGACACAGCGACAGAATGGTCTGCTTCGATCTGCATGTTAAAAAGACCAGACCCCATGAAGTTACTGAATGATCCCAACGGGTAGTAGGTATGAAGGCACTTCATAAACCCTACGCATGTCAGCATGAGATGGAGAACCAAGGAAGGAAACGTAAGAGCAGAGTCTCTCCCAGGCGGTACAGGGCTGGAAGTGGCTCATCTCACTGGATCTTCGCAAGGACAGTTCTCAGGGAACTATTACCATGCCCACTCCGCAGAGGAGGACTGTAAAACTCACAACAGTGGCTTGCCTAAGACACACAGCTCAAAAAAGGGTATGGCCGAGTACCTGGGGGCTCAGTCAGTTGGACATTCAACTCACTGGTTTCTGATTTTTTTTTTAAGATTTTATTTATTTATTTGAGAGAGACACAGAGAAAACACACACGAGTTGTGGGGGGGGGAGGCAGAGGGAGAAGCAGATGCCCCACTGAGCTGGGAGCCCGATGCGGATCCCAGGACCTGGATATAGTGACCTGAGCTGAAGACAGATGAGCCACCCAGGTGCCCCAGGCACCCAACTCTTGATTTCAGCTCAGGTCAATTTCGGGGTCTTGACATTGAGCCCCGTGTCAGGCTCTGTGCTGAGTGTGGAGGCTGCTGCTTGGGATTCTCTCTCTCTCTCTCTCTCTCTCTCTCTCGCTCTCTCAACCTCCCCCCACCGCCCATCCCCTCCAGTTCACACACTTGCTCTCTTAAAAAAAGGGAGGGGGGATGGGTTATGGCCAGGACCCACTGGGCAGCCAGCCTGATCCTGGAGCCTCTTCCCCAGCACCTCCAGGGCTCGCACAGCAAGTGCTCACTCATCAAAGAGTGCCAGCCATCCACACTCCTCCTGCAGAGGTTGCTCACGGTCCTGTGTGGTTCCCAGGGTAATGGGTTCCACACAGTAACTGAGTATCAGCATCCTCATAGCTTCGGGAGAATGATACCCTCGTAGTCAGATTTCCTGAAGTTTCAGGTACCCACTGTGAGGCTCATTGGGAGATTCAGAACCAGAGCTGTTCTTTCCTTTACCAAAGGAGAAGTAAGCCCAGGACTCTAGTTTTTAAACCACCTCCACTACCAAAGCAATTATACCATGGGAAAGAAGGCAGGGGGATTGCAACATAGTTTTTTGACACTTTTCCCCCTTAATGACCATAAGCCCTTGTAAGTACCTTCAAACCAAGGCTTGAAGGCTTCATTCTCAAAATACGGACTGTAGGAGTGCCTACACCAAGCCAACTGCTGAACACCCAGACAGAGGAGACTTGAGAAGGGGAGGAAAATTTAGAACTATGCAACACATTTGAACTGGGAACCCACTAAAACAACGCCAACTACTATGGTGCGATAGGGTTAATGAACAGAAGAGGCATGGCTGGTTAAAAAACAGAGCCAGCATCTTTACTGATGCCGAGCCCTCATATAACCCATAGGAAAAATCCTTATACATGCCAAAGAAATGAGCTGATAACTCACCGAAAAGAAATTCAATTTATAAATATAGAAAAAAAAGTATTCCATCTCCATAGCAACTCAGGAAATACAAATCAAATACAACCAGCTAAGATTCCTGCCTAGTGGAGTTTAAATGGTAACCATTCATTAATGCTCAAGAGAATGGCCAACCAGCCCTGTTTGCTGAGGACAAATGGACACAACCCTGAGGAGCAACACAATAACTGACAGAAGTCAGAAAAAACATAACACTTCACCCCACAAATATATTTATGGCACTGCATTCTTCTAAGTAACTAGAAACATGGGAAAATTCTGTATACAAAAGACATTCCCTACAGCATTTTTTAGTAAAATAACATTTATTAAAAAAAAAAATATCTAACAACAGGAAACTGACTAAACAAACTCTGCACTATGTCCTAGATGTAACAGCATGCCGTTGTTACGACTGGAGTTACGCAGTCTTAAAAGGACTTAAAGTCTTGAGATGGACCATTACAGGGAAAAGCGAGGTACAAAAATGTATACACAGCATAAGTTCAACATTTTTTTTTAAATGTGAGCAGGGGGGAAAATCTTCTGAAGGAAACCCTGTGTTATTTTCTCTAATGAAATGGCATAGTGTGGTGGAAAGAGATCAAGCTTTGGAGCCCAAGAGAGTCAACTCTGTACCCTATTCAAGCAACCTGGTTAGAATGTCCTCCTCAGCCAGTTTAACTTTTAAATGACTTGCTATAAGGGAAAATAAATCCTTATTCAAAAAAAAAACACAAAACACAAGAAACAAACTGTTACTTACACCCAAATCATTTCTAGGGGAATGAGTAACAGTAATTCTCACTTTGGGTTTGATGTTCTATTTTTCCCCAACCTAACTCAAAGATAAACATTTGGGGCATTCAAGGATTACCGACTACTTGTTAGTCAAAACCACAAATGCTGATATTTGTCTATGTGCAGCTTTTTTTTTTCCTGCTCTATGTGAAAGGAGATTGGCATTTCCACTAATTGTTGATTGGGCACTCCCAGCATTTGGGCAAGGATGACGGACCCATTTGCAAAGCAGTCCAGTTTCCAAAACTGGGCTGTCACTCAACAATGAGGGTTAGTTGACTATGCGATCCTGCTCCCTACCGTGTTTATGAAGGAATCTTTCCTCAACACTGCTGATGGCCCGGAAGATGGGTTACTAATGAGAATGAAATTGTTTATTTGAAAAATAAAAACTATTTTTTGCAAGTGATAAATCACTGCTTGACTCTTTGCCCAAACAGAAAGCCAAAAACAACTATGTTTCTCAAGTTTTAAAGCCTGTTCCCGATCCAAAGAACAGCAGCCTCAAAGCCATCTCATGTTACTTCACAAACTTGAACAAACGAAAGCTAACTTTTAAAGTTCTTTGGTTTTGATTTTTATTTTGGACATCCTAGAACAGGGGTCTGCAAACTATGGCCCTCAGACCAAATCTGGGCTGACACTGCTTTTGGAAATCAAATTTTATTGATTTGCAACTATGACCACACATTTATAGACTGTCGAGGGCTGCTTCTGTGCTCCAACACCAGGGGTGAGTAGTTTTCATAGAGGTTCATGTAGCCAACAAAGCTGAAAATATGTACTAACTGGCCCTTTATAGAAAAAGTTTCCCGAACCCTGTCCTACAAAGAATGAAGGCAATTCATGTGACTCGCCTAACAGGTCCAAAGAGACTTAATAGGAGACAGGACTGAGCTACCTATCAAGATCTCAGCATGAGACAGGGATGGCTGCAGAAGTCAGAGGCAGCACGATGCATCCTTTCTGATTTGGCTCAGGCCACCACCCCACGGAGACTGTCGGTTCATCCCAGAAAAGCAAACCCCCCACTTCAAATGCTATGTAATTCACTCTGATGGAACACCTCTGCACAACACAGAAAGTATCTTACTTGATTAAGGAAAGGGTCATGTGAGAGTCCGAAAATACACCATTCTTCAAAGGAAATAAAAAGGGTATGGGGGCGCCTGGGTGGCACAAGTCGGTTGAGTGTCCAACTCTTGGTTTTGGCTCAGGTTGTCATCACAGGGTCATGGAACTGAGCCCTCCACTGGGCTCTGGGCTCAGTGCAGAGTCTGCTTGAGGACTCTCTCTCCCTTACCCCCTGCCCCTCCTGCTCATGCTCACTTGCACTCTCAAGTAAATGAATAAATTTTTTTTAAAAAGGGGGTATGAAGCAACTTCACAGCAGATCTATTTAAAAATGAAATATATCTGAATGCTTTCAACTAATCCTTATCTTTGGATGAGCGTTCTTTTGGGATTCTCGGTAAGGTTTGAGATTTCCCTATCTGTAAAACCTCCGCCATGCCATCAGATTATATTTACACAAATGTTCTGTGGCTTCTATGGCGGTCCTTATATAAATATACTTATGTAAATATAAAAATGTGAAAATTAAAATGTTATGCAAGTTTTTGTAAAAATAAATACATAAAAAGGGTATGAAGAAGAGAATATTTATTCGGGGCTGTTATGGTCCACTGGGAGTAGTAACTTTTAAAAGTATCCTTGTATTTAAATAAAATCGCTCTGGATCTCATTCGCTTAGATCTGCTTGACCTCAGGAAGGTCAGACCTCAGTTTCTCAGCTCTACTGTTTGCATAATGCAGAGACTGGCTTAGACGTATTCTTGGGTCCAAACCAAGCCTAAAATTTTAGGACTGTCCTCCCGCTTCGCTAACTCACTCAAGCCTATGCCCAAATTTTATTTCCTGAACACGGACTATGTGCCAGACACTGTGTGGGTGTTGGGCCAATAACACTAACAGAACTCCTGCCACCATGGAGCTTAGCCTCTAGTAGACAAACTGAAAACAAGCCGAACAACGGATAAATAAAACTCATCATGAACTATGACAAGTGCTGTGGAGGACACTCCCAGATGCTGAGACATAACAGTGACAGCTGCTTGACTAGAAGAGCCAGAGAGGGCATCTCTAGCAAGGTGACAGGCCCAAGGCCAGCCCTGCCAGATAAGGAGGGCAGCCACACGAGGCAGGGGGGAGGAGGAAGAGAGGAGTGTTCTTGACACTGCAGACACGGGAAGCACCGAAGACTCCCAGGACTTGCTGACAGCTCCCTGGTGTGGTTCACTGAGGGGGTTGACTTCCCCAAGTAGCTCAGGCTTTGAAATGAGCCTGCTGGGGCTCTGACTGGCCCAGCGGCCTCAGGCTTTCTCACATGCTCCTCAGCTTTCTCACATGGACAATGGGGAGGCTCGGGGAGACAGTGACTTCCCCACATGCCAGGCCTACCATGCAAAGAGTGGGGCATGCTCCAGAAACAGATACAAGGCCAGAGGAGCAGTACAGAGCAGGCAAGGGGCAAGAGGGGACACAAGACAGGACCAGAAGGCCTAGTCAGCCAGAGTTTTATTCTAACTGCAATGGGAAACCACTAAGGGGTTTTAAGCAGGGCCATTTGTATTTTTAAAAGACAACTCTGTGTTGTGGAGAGGAGGGAAGGGGGGAGGGCAAGAGCAGAAGCAGGGGGAGCAGGATGCGGCTGCTGTCCAGCGAGAGCTGATTGTGGACTGTGATGCAGGGGGGCTAAGGCGGCCGAACTTGATCTCACGTGCCTGCTCTGAGCACCTGGAAGTGGCTGCCTGACCACTGTGCTGAGAAGGGCTGCGAAGCGCACACAGGGGTCACTGGGAAGAAGCATCCAGTTGGAGCAGTAATGCCCACCCCAGGCAAAGTAGAAGGAGTAACAGCAACATGTGTCAGGATCTGTCCTCCATTTACAGAAACTTTGAGCAGTGCTTCTCACATTGTAACGTATGGGCAACTCACCTAGAGACCTTTAATCAAAGTGCAGATTCTGCAGGAATGGGGCTGGGGGAGGGCCTGAGCATCTGCACTTCTAACATGTTCCCAGGTCATGCCAGTACTGCTGGTCCAGAGGCCTCACTTGGAATAGCAAGGATCTAGACAGCTTACTCTTTTTCGTCCCCACAGATTTATACAGAGTGAGCCCCAGCTCCGAAGGCCTGACACAGGACACTCAAGAAGTGCTGACTGAATGGAGTTGGGGTGTGTGTGTGTGTGTGTGTGAGAGAGAGAGAGAGAGAGAGAGAGAGAGACTTTCAGCCCTCAACTGCTACAAAAAGAACTCCCCAAAATTCCAGGGATAGTGGACCCACAAAAGCATCCCCCTAGAATACAAGCAGCATTGCACATATGTAGCATGCCTCTGCGGGGCCACTGCCTCCTTACCGAGGCGAAGATCGTTTGGGTGGGGTTGGGGGAGAGGGGTCCCAAAAGAAGCAGCAATGAAAATGCAAGGCCAGAAATCTGCCTAACACGCATGATTCTAACCACAGGGTTGTTACTTGAACTCGGAGCTCCATGAATGCCAGGAGTTAACGGTAAGGCAAGAAAGAGGAGCGGCACCGCGCCCCCTGCTGGAAGGTCAGCTGCACTGCATTGTGAGAGCTCAGGCTCCTACAGAAGCCCGGAAGGGCAGCTTGTACCTCTGGTTTGGACCCCGCCACCCTCCAGCTCCATAATCCTATTATGAACATCAGCTGAGTCCAAATTTCCCTGTGGAGGACAGATCCAAATCAGCTCGGAATCAGGGGTCATAGCCAGACCCAGCTGCCTGCAGCAGAAGGAATAAGCTGGACAGTTGACTTGGTGTAAAATAAATATTCCGAAAACCTGGAGGCTCCATCCAAGGCATTCAGCTTCCCTGGAAACCAAAGCTCCTTTCTAAAATAAACAGAGCCCCTACGGCCGCATGCAGTAGCAGGCAGCCCCAAGAGCTGCCTCTCACGCATCGTGCAGCCTACACTCTTCTCTCTCTCCCTCTCTCCCTTTTAAACTCACAGAATTACAAAAGCCTTAATTTTTAAAGAGTTTACCTTAATAGTGCAATTCATTTTCGGAGGGCCATTAAAAAATCATGAGAACATTCTCCTGTTGCAGAGAGGAGATTCATGCTCCCTACCAGCGCACACCTCACTTTTGGGCCTCTGCTGGTGCCAGCACCCCGAGCTCTCAGACAATATTAATCCTGTTTATTTCGCACCTTTCTGAGCGGCTGCATATTAACATTAAACCCACACAGCACTTTTCAGGTCTCCGAACACTGAACAAGACCGGTGGTTAGATAAGGCAAGAGTGAAAAGATTAATCATTACCAGAAGTAATTGTTAGTAAGGGGTGGGACGACAAAGTCATTTGTATGCGAGGGATTTGGTATGGTGGATGAAGGTGCCTCTTGCCAGGCTGCCGGAGGAGGAGGGCTGGATGCTGGCTAGCTTCCAAGAGTAAAACACAGGGCCCGATTGCTTCATCTGTCTAACTAGTGTTAGTTAAAAGGCAGGAGGGCCTCTTCATTAGCTCCAGTGTAGTACTGTAAGCTTAACTAAAATGAGGACGGCAGGGTAGCTGTGGGGCTGGAAGCTGGAGAGTCAAGGTTTTCAACAGATCAAGGAGAGCTTGCAGAGGTCAGACCTAAGACCAGGTCTTGTTTATGGTTTTGCTGAGATCTGGGCACAACCTACATCAACTCCTCCAATCCTCCAACAGCTCCGGGGAAGAGTCTACACTTTCCACGCTGCCTTTACCCTGCATGCTGGGCCAGGCCGGGGCGGACCCAGACGCCTACCGCAACTTAAGGACACCTCCACAGCCAAGCACAAAAGAGGCCTTTTAAAGACAGGTATATTAAGACTTAGGCCATCTTTATCTCTGACCACCACCAAAGGCTGTGTGAATTAGAATAATGGGTGTTCATCAAGATTTTTCACTGAACGAAGTAAGGGTCAGGTTTACAGATTAGCGAGGAACGTCGTATGTACACTCTCTCCTCGCTTGATGAGAGTGTAACATCCAGGAGGGCTGACAGCATTCACCCTTCCAGAGGTGCCCAGGCTAGATTCTGAACTGGCCTTGTGGACAGCCCCCTATCAGAATCCCTAGTTAATTTTAACAGATCCTGCCCCCAGAATACAGTCCCAGGGCTCACTCTTTCATCGAGTACTGTGGAAGCATCTAGGAGGACACAGAGCTGAGACGCCATGAAGCTCGTCTGGGTCCGTGCATGCTTGCTACATTAAAAATACTTACGTATCTATCTTTTGGCTAGAGAAAGATCTACCAGGAAGTTGCAATAATCCTCCCACTTGGGCACAGGCAGGTTTTTCAAAATTCATGGTCCACCTCATCCCTCCGTTTTTCACCTGGAGAACTCCCACTCAAGCTTCAACCTTCAAAACAGACGGCCCTTTCTCCAAAAAACACTTCTTGTCACACCTGGCCTTTCCCCAGGGCCACCTCAGGGACGTGGCCTGCCGTACCATGACCTCCCCACTTCTTGTCTGTGAGCTCTGAGGACAGCGTCTGTGTCTGGTGTCCGCAGCCCAGCCCCCGCACGATGACAGGAGGAGCGAGGGCGAAAGGAGCAGGAAGGACGGAGAAGGAGGGAACACGGAAGGAAGGAGCAGTAGGGAGGCAGAGGCATTCCTCGCCACACCTACTCCATCTACTCCAGGCTCCAAGCCTGACGCAGATGCCCCAGTCACCTACTCCTCGAGAGGACTGGTATTTCACGGGCTGAGGAAAAAAACAAGCAACAAATCTCATCGTAACTCTCCGACAACAACAGACTGTGTGGGGATGAGAAGCCACCAAAAGCAGAGCCACTCCCCTGGGGAAGGGTGAAGAGCTCTGGCTCTCCCTCTGTCCCTCTGTCCGTCTGTCCTCTGCCGACCACAGGATCGTAACTAAGCTCCTCAGTCCCTTCAAGCGGCCGTTTCCTCAGAGGCAAAGCAGGGGAACTGTGCAAACACACTGCCAAATCCTGTGCAAGGGCTTGTGCAAGACGGCCCATCACGAGGGGCACAGCCCGCAGCCCGGGCCGAGCAGGCGCTCAGTAAAGGGAAACACAGGGCAACCGGGGAGGGAGAGGCCCCTCTCCGCCCCTGCCTCACCCTATAGCACAACCACCGTCCACAGATTTCAGACCTGTTTTCAATTCCATCAAGGGCACCCTGCTCTCGCCTGTTGTTGTCGTTGTTGTTTTTAAAACACAGCAAGAAAAATGAAAAATAAAAAAGTGAAAAGCACAGCAAGGACCTGGGGAGAGAAGGGAATGGGGTGCTGGTTAATGGGTTTAGAGTTTTGGTTTTGCAAGATGAAGAGAACTCTGGAGATTGGTTGCACGACAGCATGAATGTGTTTGACACTACCTGAGTACACACCTAACAATGGTTAAGCGGTAAATTTTGTTATACATATTTTACAGAATTAAAAATAAAAATTATAGAAGGAAATAGCAGTGACAGTACTGTTTAGAGGGCATGAACTCACTGATTTTATCCTATAGTCATAACAAGCAGTAAGGGCAGTACTATTATTATCTCGAATTTTACGTGTAGGAAAGCAGAGGTCCAGGGAGGGGAAGCGGCCTTATCAACATCACACAGCACGGAGCTGAAGGGCTGGGCTCACCTCCGCGCGGTCGGACTCCAGAAACCCTCCTCTCAGCCCTGACCCACAATGAGAAAGAGCATTGCAGAACTATTCAGGTCTCAAGGAGGCACAGCCAGAACCCCAGATATGGAAGCCCAAGACTTCAACTCGATTTCCCGCTGTGCCACTAGTTGGGAGAACCCTGCGCCGTGCGTCCATTTCCTCACACACACAGCCGGAAGAAGAACCAGGTACTCTGGTGACTTCATAAGGCTGCCAAAGGATCCATAAGGGCACAACACTCTGCAACCCATAAAGCCTCATTCCCCAATGAGCTGGCCGGTCCCACGCAGCTTCCCACCTACACTGGAAGCTCAGTGAGAAGCCGCCCCAAATGAATATCCCTTTGATGCCAACCCAGAGGCTGGAGGGTATACCCTTTTCATCAAGTGGGCTTTTTTCTGATATAAGCAATGCGTGTCTACCATGGAAACTACAGAAAGAAAGGTATGAAGAAGCAATCATTCATACCCTTCATTCCACCAGCTCCACATCTCTGAGAAATGTCCAGAGCACCAGCGTGGCTAGAGCAAAACAAGGACAGGCCAGAGTGGCAGGAGATAAATGGGGAAGGGGGAAAATATAAAACTGGGTCTACATCACATCAGAAAAAAGGCGACATGATAACGGCGAGAAGAAAAACCTTAGGCAAAAATCGGACCCACGAGGACAAGGACAGTTCAATTTTTTAAAAGAGGCCGTTTAACACCAATGTCTGTAACAAAGGTTGACAAAATACAGCCTGTAGGTGAAATCCAGCCTGCAGTCTATTTTGTTGTACACACTGCACATTTCAGGAGGAGGAAGAGCAAATAAAGTAGAGGACGAGGAGACAGACCATCCATAAGGCCTAAAAAATTTTTTCTGGGCCTTTGGCTCTGGTCTTAGATACAGCAGAAAGTGAACATCTGCCTCATGTCATCTGAAAGCAGAAAGAGCTTTGTACACATTTTGGAAGAAACCCCAACAGCAAGGAGGGGCGCTCAGGTAAAGGTGAGGAGGACACCAAGTCATCGGTGTCCTACAGTGACACACAGAAGCCGTGTCGGCACCGTGGGTGCTCAGAACGGAGCTGGGAGGCAGGATGAAGACAAAAGGGAGGTAACAGAAAAAGGAGAAATCTCGAAGTGTCTCCATGAATAAACCCAAGCTTGTCTGCAAACCTCTGGGGTGGACAGATCAGGCGTTTCTCCCCCTGCTCCCACCCCGAATCAATGGAAATTCACCAGCATTACTTAGCCTTCCTAATTTGCTGTGTGATCTTGAACCAATGAGTTAAGCTGTTTATTTTCCTTATTTGCAGAACAAAGGTGGTAACAGCATCTACCGACTAATACTGGAAGATTGAGAAAGTGGACAGTTCTTCAAACAGTGCCCAACACAGAGTAAGCACTGCTTAAATGTTTGCTTTTGTTTTTGGTTTTCTTTTAAATCGCTCTCTCTTTGCTGAACGGTCCAATTCAACGATGCGGAATCAAGGGTTCAATCCATCAGCCTTACATGAGTGTTGGATAGAGACAGTATAGTCCATGATGGGGCCCCGCTAACCATCCTCCCTCTCAGGGGTTCTGCCATACAGCCCCCCACAAGGGTTGGGACCACCCGAGGAAGAGGTAGAAAGGTGGCCTTAGCAACAGAGTCCTCAGGGAGGCAGGCAGGGCCAGGTCACGTGACGCACTGCAGTTTTACACAAACCCAACGGGCCGCACAGCGTTTTCCCTGCCCAGTGTTTCCCCCCAGGGTGGCCATGGTTAGCTCCAAGAAGCAGGTGGGCACCTATAAAAGCCATCAACGTCCCACTTGGCCATCCCCGGGACCTGAATGAGACGAGGTCCTGATTCTTCAGGCTCCATCAGCCCAGGGGCCATCCTGGGCCCCAGGTTCAAGATCGGCTGCCCCCACCCTCCCATCTCCCCCCGCCCCCAGCCCCGAGCCCGTTGTTCAGCTCTCCGTCTCAGCACCAAGCTTATTCCTCACCGCCGTCAGACTACTACAGTGTGCCTTACAGAAAATGCTGAGTGGAAGGAAGGAGGAAGGGGAGAAAAAAAAAATTCTCCTTCGTGCGATTCATATATGGGCAGGAGCTACAAACAATTCAGGGCGCTAAAATTAATTTGCTCCCTTGCTGATGAGGAAAGGGTAAGCATGGAGGCCGACTGTAATAAAAACGTAATGTGTACAGCACATATTTATTCCTTTTTAGAAAATTTGCAAAGCTGCCACCCCCCCCAGCTCCCATAAAATCTGACCATCCTACTCAGCTTCTATTCTTATCCCTTGCTCATTTGCGTAATTTTAACGCTGCAGAATATAGCTAGCCTAAGAATATTTTTTTATAATTACACCCATCACAGGACCTGTCAGTATCTAATGAAGGATAATTTCAGCTATTATAAGAAGCTTAAAAGATCATTTTCATGAATAATTCGTAATATGAATCATTAAATTCAAACAATGTCAGAAAATTCAAAAAAAAAAAAAAAGGGAAAAGAAAAATATTTTAGGTGTCTAAAAGTACCCAGCCCTCTAAAGGCAGAATCATTTGTGTCGTGCACAGAAACAACACAACACGTGGGGCACATCTTCGTCTGAGGGGAGGAAACAGGGAAATTGGTTCATGTCACTTCCCACTTTTAATTTTTCACCAGACACCCCCCCCATGCCTGACGATAAAATCCACACCTCTCAGCAAGTCAAACAGGTGCTTCTTACTCTGACCCGTGTATCTCTTACCTCTTCCTCCCTCCAGGAGAGAACACCTGTCTGAAAGTGACACAAACTGACACTGCAAGCAGAACCAAGTGGCAGAGAGACACACGCTCGTGGTGAACTGTTTGCACACTGGGATCCAGCCCTACCCGCACCGCAGATCTACTCCTACTCGATAATATACTTTGTTGCCTTCAGTTGGTTTCTATTGTTTGTCAAAGGGGAGAAATGTTCTATTACTAAAATAAGGCTGGAGGCCCCCACAGACCCTGAGAGAAGAGCGAAATCACAGTGCTCACGGCTGGTCCAGGTCAAAACTCAAGAGTACTCAGCAGGGGGCACAGGGGAAGTTGAGGCGGGGGCGGCGGATGGCGATACGTGTGTGTGAATGCTGGGGTCAGAGGGTACTCAGGATCCATGTAGGAGGGACTGGGCAAAATCCAAGGGAGGACAACTACCTGTGAGATGGCCTGGCTACCAGGAACCCACAATGCACGGCTGCAAGGCCCCTAAGTCACTTTGTTCAGGGAACCATGAAGACCAAAGGACAACTCCCATTTCCAAAGGAAAATGGTCTGTGCCCACCTTGAAACTAAGGATAAAAACAACATAAGCTAAAATATGTAAGGCTTTTCAGTAGGAGAAATAATGTTTATACCTTAAAATAAGGGAAGAAGGGAGGAATGGCCTTAATCAACACAGAAAATACTGAACGTATTAACTGGATTACTAGATTCTGGAGTATTACCCCCTTCTATAAAATGATTTTTCTCAAACTACGGGTTGCATCCCTTTAGTGGGGTGGAGAATGTAATTAATGAGTCACATCTATTTGTTAAGATGGAATAGAGTAGGGGCGCCTGGGTGGCTCAGTTGATTGTCTGCCTTTGGCTCAGGTCGTGATCCCGGGGTCCTGGGATCGAACCCGCATCAGGCTCCCTGCTCAATAGGGAGTTTGCTTCTCCCTCCCCCTCTGCCCCACCCCCTCGCTCATGCTCTCTCTCTCAAAACAAAATCTTAAAAAAAAAAATAGAATAGGATATAAAACATAAGAATGTTTTGCACATAGTAAAGGTTAAGTATTATTCTAGGAAGGTACACTCTCAATTCCTTAAGACTCAATGAAAGTGCACACTTACAAGCAGCATTCTTATCATGAGCCATAGTCAAAAAGGACTAAAAACCTCTTCTATTACTGGTTTTAAACCAAAAGGCAACTGACAAGCATAGAACTCAGGCTTACACCTAGTGACTGGACTTGTGTAAATCTTTCTCGTCAACATGAAGCCCCTGGACATAAGGACACGTATGTGGGGTTGACTTCAACACCACTTGTAGTGGCAAAAACCTGGGAACGACCTAAATGCCACCTATAGGAAAATGATTTTTAAAATTCTATCACAGCTGGGGAGCCTGGGGGGCACAGTCGGTTCTATGTCTGACTCTTGGTTTTGGCTCAGGTCGTGATCTCAGGGTCCTGGCATGGAGCCCCGTATCGGGCTCGGTGCTCAGAGCGGAGTCCATTTGAGACTCTCTCTCCCTCTTCCTCTGCCCCTTCCCATCCTGCTTCGCATGCTCGCTCTCCCTCTTTCTCAAATCTTTAAAAAACTAAAAATAAAAAAATAGAATTACATCACAGCTGCATGATGGACTCTAATAAGATATTAAGAAGACAGACTCAGGGGCGCCTGGGTGGCACAGCGGTTAAGCGTCTGCCTTCGGCTCAGGGCGTGATCCCGGCGTTATGGGATCGAGCCCCACATCAGGCTCCTCAGCCTGCTTCTTCCTCTCCCACTCCCCCTGCTTGTGTTCCCTCTCTCGCTGGCTGTCTCTATCTCTGCCGAATAAATAAAAAATCTTTAAAAAAAAAAAAAAAAAGACAGACTCAGATCTGCAGCAAGATTCATGACTATTAAGTGATATACGGTTACCTAAGAAAGGCCAAGTAGATGAAGAGTCAGCAAGCCTTTTCTTTAAAGGGACAGATAGTACCTAGTTTCAGTTTTTCAGGCCTTACTGTTCTCTGTTGTATTATTCAACAGTCTGTTTTATCGAGAAATCACACACAGACAATACATAAAAACTGGATGTGGCTGTGTTGCAATAAAACTTTATTTACACCAACAGATGGCATGCCCACGGACCATAGTGGGCCAATTTCTGATAGAGGCCGTAATCCAAATTCTTGTGGGGTGGGGGAGAGATACATATTTGTCAGATCTGTGTAAGATCTGATGATGTATATCAATTAATTCTGGCTGTTTAAAATGGGTAGCATTGGGTGACATTAACTTCATACATCTCTGTATTACTGGGTTTCTTACAAAAAGCATATATTACTCCATTTTAAGATTCCAACAAAATATTCAATTATGAAAAAAATACAAGGTATGTAGTGATTGATTTCACTAAAATCAATTCTCTAATACATTTAACCGTTTTTTATTATTACAAATAACAGAAAGAATTCTGTTATTCATATCTAATTGGATGCCAAGTGTCCTACAAAGAACTCTCCAGTTACAAATTGCCTTAAAAAAAAAAAAAAAGTGGAAAGAGTAATACCAAGTCATGGGAAACCAAGCAGATTAATTTTCTTCTCCCCTCCCAATGGGAGACCAAAGCCTATCGAAAGGGTAGTTTCAGACTTACGCCTGTGAAACTGTTCACTGTACCAGGACATCACATTCACATCTTACAGGTGGAGTGGCTGAGTGGACGCCATCCCAAAAGGACACCAGTTGAGCATTAAGTCAGAATTCGCACCCGAGTCTCATTTCTACTTTAATCCAATTTTCACAGCACAGATCAGTAGCTTATCAACAGGCCAGTTATCCAAGGTCAATCCAATCTTGCACGTTACAAGGGCACCCTAGATTCACAGCACAAATAAGCATGGGACACCAAGAAATTGGCACCTTATTGGGTAAACGTCANATTGGGTAAATGTTCAAGAGGAGGAGGACTCCTGTTTCTCCTGTTACCACTCCAAAAGGGGCAGTTTCTCAAGCGTTTGGCAGAAATCATCTTTCACATTTTACTTTTCCCATTTCTCTCCTGAAACTGCCCCGGTTACTGCCGCTTCTGGCAAGGCCAGCACCACAACCTCCCTCATGGGAAAGCGGAGTAGCTGCTAGTTCAGAAGCATGGCAGAAACGGCTTGTGTCCCCTAAAAGCCATTCTTCCTTCTTTAGCAAGAAAACACCAACGTTTTTCGCCGGGCACCTGACCATCAGGACAGAAAACAAAGAGACTATTTCCCAGCGTCCCCTGCAGCTCCGTGTGGCCCCATGAACAGGTCATAGGCAAAATGCAGAAGAAAAGATTTGTGAACTTGATGACTCAACAATACAGATTACCCAAAATGAAACACCATGACAGAAAAATCAAGGCCAAGTAACCTGCCCACGGTCACACTGGTGGCAAAGGGCAAAGCTAGGACTTTCTGGGCCAAACCCATGGTCTCACCTTCACGTTCTAACACTTTCCAGAACAGGCTGCCTTCGCGAACGCTGTCCCAATCTACTCTGGAAACGAGGTGAGAAAGAAGAAAAGACAGCAAGCAGCCAGCCCGCATCCCATCAAATCCCGTTCCCTGGCACCCGGCACTCACATGACTGGTCACTGACAGATACTTGATGTAATTCACAGTCGTTCTGTACCATTGCCTGACTTTACTATTAAATTATTTATCGTGTGTGGGGTTTTTTTATGCCATCAGTTTTTCTCTAAGCCCACAAGGTTCATGTGTCATATGGGGTCAGAGATCACTAAACTCTTCAGGTGGGGGAGGGTTTCGCCCATGAGAGGTCACACGGCAAAGTGCTGTCCCTACCCAGACGGATACATTCCAGATTATTTGTCACGCCTGATGGTTTGTGATTTTTCTTTTTTGTTCCCTGTCTGCTTATCTGTTCTTCTTACATTCTCTACAATGAATATGCTTTCTTCTTTAACAAGAAAACACAAATTGCTGTTCAACCATAAAGTTGCTGAAAAACAATTTTTAGGCAAGCTACCAGTTCAGCAGACTACTTTTGGCCCATGGGTGTACGTGTGCTTACTGTCTATTCCAAATCCTTCATTTTACTCCTCAGAAGGAAGCCAAAAGCACAGAAGCAAGGCCTCAAACTGTGTAGGCACCGTTCCTGGCTGCCCAGCAGTGGGACCCCTGCACTCTGCTAATGGCAAGATAATGAGAGAAACCAGATGCGAACGAAGGCACAAGTAATTAAAGACAGAGCGGAGTTTGGCCTAATTGGCTCCACCTGGGGGGAGGAAGGTGTGTTTTTGGAGGGATTGGGTTCCAGGAAAAAGGAGATTATGAGTCAGAGAGAAATGGAAGGGTAATGGGGAGAGTGGCAAAGTGAGAAGTTTCAGGTACAGCACATACCCAGGATGCCTCCCAATTACTCTGGCTCCATGTCCATATTCCGTCCTGATCTGCCCACTGGCTGGGCTGGCTGGAAGAAATTTGGGTGCTCCCTCTCCTGGAGCCCACCCAGTCACCCCAGTGTGTGGGCTCCAGAGGGGTATACACCGTACATCATTCACTTCTGTGTCAGGACACCAACGATCTGTCCCAGCATCTACCTGCCATGCACCTTGAGCAAAGCACCTGACCGTGCTGACGACAGTAGCAACAATCAAATACTTACACAGGGAACGGCAGGAGCTTTCCTCCCGTGTGGCCCCACTGCATGTTCTGACCTTTTAAAGTTTCATCTTCCTCCACCCGCACAGCGGGGACAGTCATGGTACTGGCATCATAGGAAGGTTGCCTATCAAGCGGTTACAGCAGGGCCTGCCATAGAATGCCTGACCCACACTGGCTGTTATTACGGGGGTTTGACTACATTCATTCCGTCGCTCGTTCATCAACCAGCTGCTCCCCACCAACCAGGGCTCAGGCGTCTGTTCCCGAATCTGGCTGCACAAAAGCATCAAAACCAAGTCCGTCCCTACTCGGGAGGAGTACACAACCTGGTATACGTGTTTATTGATTTTGTCACTAAAGAAAGTAAGGAATAAAAATTTTAAAGTACAAAATAGGCAGCAATACTACAGAGCTGGAGGGAATGACAGTGGGGCAGTGATGCCTGTGAATAGGGGTGTGCTGGGCAGCAGGGAGAGTCTAGACAGAGTGAAGAGAAGGCACACAGGTGAGAAGGCATTCCACGGAGGAGGTGGGGGGAGGGAGTCTCTTTCTACAGAAACGCAGGTGAAATTGAGGCCGTAAACCAGTGAAATAACCCCAGATCAAGAGGTCAGCTTCACCTCTTTACAGGATGTCTATTTTTCTATTCGGTCCAAGAAAAAAAACATTAAGACAAGTCACTCTCATCTGAGGTACAAGGCATCATTACCCACCCCAGCAAAGCACAATGACCAGATGCCTGATGAAAGCTGTAATTAGAAACTGTAACGCAGCTTTCAGAACCAAAGTGGCATTTAACAAAACAAGCCACCTGTCAGCTTCCTGGAAGGAGAGGACGTGGACAGCAAACAAGACGCTGACTGACAAACTGCACGACAACAACCCCAACACTAAGGCGGCCCTAAAAAGGGACAGCGACAATGATAAATACATGTCTGGCCAGCCTGGGCCTCCGCCTCTGCGGAGGGAGCTGAGCCCTGAGAGTTCTCCTGCCCTGTTTCTGGGCCTTCATTTCCCACCAAACAATAAAAAAGAAATGAACAAAAATCATGAATCGATACTTGGTATTTCCAGGCAATTGCTCTTGCAATGATTTAGGAGGGGAAAGCATCCTGAAGAGGATAAAATCAAGTTGAGCAAATAAAACGTTATCCTTTATGACAGTCCCCTGAGAGACATGAGCACTTCCAGAAACCGGGACCAGATCGTCTTGCAGTAATGACCCCTGTACCTTTGATGAAGCTTTTCTCAACAGTGACGGCACTGAGGGCTGGTTTGGGGGGTGGGAGGAGCTTTGGCAACCCCCTCCCCCAACTTCTGCCACAGAGTTTCCATCAGCCTTACCTTCCCCAAACCACCTGGGGCAGGGACTGCCGAATGTCTAGTCAACATCCATGACCCTTCTTTATGTGCCAATTAAGCCATCACATTTCCCAGCCTTCCTTGCAATTACAGGAGGCCCAAGAGCTCTGAGTAGAAGTTATGGAGGAGGGATATCCTGAGAAGCTCCTTAAATCAAGATTATCCTTCAAGTTTTAAAACCTTATAGAATTCAGCTGTGCAATCCACACTCTGTCCTTCCCCACTTCCTACTTCTACCTGCCTGCAATACAGATGTAATGGCTGGAACACCAGCCACCATATGGGTACCATGAGGTAATCAAGAAGATAAAGAGCCATGTACTGAAGATGGCTGAGCACAAAGAAAAAGCAGCCTGAGTTCCTGATGATCATAAAAGCATCAAACTAGCCCTAGATGAGACCCTGTATTTCCAGAGTTGTGCTAGATAAGAGAAAAATCTTGTGGAAGTCACTGTTGTTTGGGTTTGGTTTTGTTTCTATGCAGCCAAACCTAGTCCACCTGACACGCCAGCCCAAATGAACCTACAAATTCAACAAAAACAGAGCATGTGCTATGCGGATGCAGTGTCAAGACAACGCCTCTAAACCCTACCCAACAAAACCACCAAACTTCTCCTAAACAAAAATCCTAAGATGCTCCATTTCCCACGTCAC
Source organism: Ailuropoda melanoleuca (assembly GCF_002007445.2). Taxonomy (NCBI): domain Eukaryota; kingdom Metazoa; phylum Chordata; class Mammalia; order Carnivora; family Ursidae; genus Ailuropoda; species Ailuropoda melanoleuca. The sequence continues at coordinate 28,934,742 of NC_048227.1, forward strand.
TCCAGCTGCACAGCCATCTGGGTTTTTCTCCCCAACATCCTCTCTTTACCAGTACCCATCCTCATTTCAGGGGTGTTGCCCCCCTCCCATTGTCAATCCAGTGTGTTGGGTGGAGCTGCTCCCACCTCATCCCCTTCCAGCACCGGGCATGTGAGGAGCCAAGTTCTAACCCTCTTCTGAAATCCTCAGGATTAGCCTAAGTGAGGCAGGCCACCCAAGCTGGGCCACCAGTGTTCATCTGGAAACATACGGATGTCATCATCAGTAAGGACATCCTAAATGACACTTGTAACTTAACTATTTTTATTGATCTGAAATAAATATGGAAAATTATCTGTTTAATCTGGGTGGTGAGTACATCAGGAGTTGGCACCTTATTCCCCAAACTTTTCTAGTAAGTTGTCTTTTTTTAAAAAAAAAAAATCGGTTTGGGCCCCTGTCCCAGGAATGGCTCCCAGGGTGCTGTGTACCGAGCACTGCCTCAGGGGCCAGGTACTAAGCTACCGGTTCAGATGTATTTATCTAAAGGTCGGTAAACCAGCTCATCACATAAATGTTACCAGGACTGCAAAGCTTTCAAGGAGATTTACTCTATGATTATCACCACAATTATTCACCGACTTTCAGAAATTAATGTACAGGTGTTTTGCTAATGTGCCGTGACCTTCTGCAGCCTGGATGCCTTTCAAAATCCATCTCCAATCCAAAATAACGTCAACAGTTGCCTGGTACTTGACATATGTCATCCCTTTGAAACTTTAAATGACTGCATCAAGTCAGCAATATTATCTGTGCTCCTCAAACGAACACACTGAAGCTCTGAGATAAAAACTTACTCCAAGGGGCGCCTGGGTGGCACAGCAGTTAAGCGTCTGCCTTCGGCTCAGGGTGTGATCCCGGCATTATGGGATCAAGCCCCACATTAGGCTCCTCTGCTATGAGCCTGCTTCTTCCTCTC